>NC_060166.1:36443967-36459771 GCF_021292245.1 Micropterus dolomieu
ATATTGATTACTTTTAAAGCTCTTCATGGCCTCTCGCCTTGTTATATTTCTGACCTTTTAGTCCCATACGCACCAGCACGTACCTTGAGACCCTCGGGCAGAGGTCTGTTGTCTGTTCCAGAGTCTCGACTGAAAACTAAAGGGGACAGAGCGTTTGCTGTCAGGGCCCCGAGGCTCTGGAACAGCCTGCCCCAGGAAATCAGGTCGACTGAGTCAGTGAACTCTCCCTTCTTAAAACATACTTTTATAGGAGAGCCTTTCCCGATCTTATTTGACTTTATTTTATCCCTTTTATTTTATTGTATTTTACTCATTTTATATTAATTTTTCATGCTCTTATCTAGTTTTTTTGTATTATCCTTTACACTTGTTAAAGCACTTTGTAACTTGTTTTTGAAAAGTGCTTTACAAATAAGGATTATTATTATTATTATTATTATTAATGAGTTCACTGTACTAAAATGGCCTCAACAGTCACCAGATCTCAACCCAATAGAGCATCTTTGGGATGTGGTGGGATCTCATCTAAGGCGTCACATTGACACACATTGGAAAAACTGTGCTATTGTATGCAAAACGGTGATTTTTGCGTATGTATTACACGCTGCAGTTTGCAATAGCGTTGCAACACAAAGGAGGCTAACCTTAATTGCTATGTGCACATAGCAAGTAGGGTGCACAGCTGTAGGGTTAGCCGGTCGACATGCATATATTTACTGACTTAGGTTTAGGCACTAACTTCTAGCTGTGACGGTTAAGGTTAGGGTAAGTTACCTCGGGGGGCTGTCAACTCCTTACACACAAACATCGCTAGCTAGTTAGCGACCGGAAGCACTACTAGCGTGACAACTACGGGGGAGCTCGGCTCCTCTTAACAAGACGGTAGCTTCCCTGATGGATCATGCATAAATAGAGTCTGCTCTCAGTTCATCCTGACCGACCTTGTCGGAGGTCGGGAGATTCAAATAATCAATGATGTTATGCTGCTGTACCTCATGCATAAATGCGCACAGCGTCTTTCTTAATGGGGAGACGATTCATCCTTTTTCAATCCCGCCGCTATTAATCAGAAGGTTAATTTTTATGACCCACCCAATCGGCGGATATAGCTCTGCACATCACTAGAACCCACATATGCAGCACATCTTACTCAGCCCTAATATAAACGGAAAGGTAGAGGTGGGATACATCTGAGAAAATAATTAGTTAGGTTGGGGGCAGGTGGATGATTTGTGCATACATGATTATTCAGATATTGTCTGAGCCAATCCGCGCATCACACCAATGTAGCTCCTATAATCGTGACAAAACAGTGCAAACAGCTGCTGAAGTCAAATTATCAGGCTATATTGCCAAGAGCATCCTCTCCTTTCAGCACTAACCTGCTGTATTTTGTGTTGTCACATAGTAACAAAAGTGCCTATTATATAGTCTGCACATGTAATTTGCACACTGTGTTCCTCCCTGTCAATAGGGGGTGTTGCAGAACCTTCTGCACCCTTGGATGTGAAGCTTTTTGTTATCTCATTAGCACTAAACAG
Source organism: Micropterus dolomieu (assembly GCF_021292245.1). NCBI lineage: Eukaryota > Metazoa > Chordata > Actinopteri > Centrarchiformes > Centrarchidae > Micropterus > Micropterus dolomieu. The sequence continues at coordinate 36,445,509 of NC_060166.1, forward strand.
GTTTGCATGCAGTCAAATAAAAGTATTAACTGGCTGATTCAGATTGTCAGGTGCTCAAATAAACGCAAAATCTAATTCTATAAACCAACACTGAATTGTGTTGTATTGTCCTGCTGAGAATGCACTCAACACATCTGCAATCCTGCAATCTAGCATTACATGAACTTTGTACGTAGATACTGTTTGCATGTCCCTTATCCATTCATGGATTTATTAATGAGGTTAGTCTGAACAGCAGCAGGAAAATTGAAGACAGTGAATGCTGTTTTATAAACAGTTGGCACATCATGACTTTTTATGTGATTCAGATAAATACTACTTCAAACCTGCATGTGTCACATTTCCCTGTTGGGCCCAGATTCTCTAAGAAGTTACCTGAGACAGTGAGATGGAGTGGCTGGCTCTCAGAAGAGAAGTTGTGGGAGAAAACATAGATGTGATAAACACAGCTGTAGTTCCCTTGGTGGGTGTGGTCTGCAGCAGAGAACAGGAAATGGGCAGAGTGATTGACAGCTGGCAAGGTGTAGTTCTGTGTTATGTCGGAGGAGGTGAAGATAAGCTGGAAGGAGCCTCCTGGATACTGTGGCAGGATGGAGCAGCTGATGGTGAAGTTGGAGCCCATGAGCACCTGAAGCCCCTGCTGCTTGGCCTCAGAATCCCCGTCAGTGTAGGTAGAGAAGGAGATGTTTGGCCGAGCCAGAATATCTGCGAACACAGTGGGAGATCAAAAAATGTCTGCATCTGAAGAATGCAGACATTTCTATCCTCATCTTTATTTGTTTTGTCAAAGTGAACACTGACCACAGTAAGATGAAAAATGGAGATATAACCGTCACTGTTCAGAGTTTATAGAGCTGGTTTCAGACCAACTTTTGCCCTGTGTGGAAAAATACAACCCAGCTCTCTGCATTGTTTAATATAGGGCTGTTTTCTGTTTGAATTTCTCCTTAGCGTTGGTTAATGGCCCTAGTCTTTGGCTCTTTGCCTTTGGTGTGAGAGACCCGGGTTCAATCCCCCATTGTGTCCCTGAGCAAGACACTTAACCCCTTGTTGCTCCAGAGGTGTGCGACCTCTGACATGTATAGCAATTGTAAGTCAGCTAAATGAAGAAATGTTAATGTAGTCTTAAAAGCAAATACTAGTAGTACCTCTACCACGACAGCATATGAAATAAAATAAATTATCCAAAATACACTTTCTCTTTCTATAAAGTAACAGCTATTTCTTTACAGCTCAGTTTAATGAACAGACAGGAAATAGTTTATAAGGATTCCTGTTAAAGTTGTTGTCACTGAAAGTGTTACCTGAGCAGGTGACTTCCAAACCGAGAATCGGGCTATAATAACGTGTCAAAGGTGATAACACTGCACACTCTCTGACTGCAGACTCAGACGGACTACAGGGAGATGCAATTATCCATGCTTTTTGGTTGTGCAAATCATCTCTTCTTTCTGTTGAAAGAGCAGAGCCACAGTCCAGCTGCCTGCATACTACAGCTGCTGACATCAGGTCCCAGTTAGAGAAGTCAACTGCCACCGCTCTCCACTCTCTGTTGTGTTTCATCTGAAGTCTTCCGACACAGCGGCTGGCTCCTCCAACCAACCGGACGTCATCAGGCTCTGAACAGATACAAGAGAGTAATTAGTTAAAGAAGTAAATTAACTTGCATTACAACAGAGATTACACCAAATCAAAGCAGCAGATCTTCTCCTACCTGAACATGTGAGTTCAACAGATTTGCCAGATGAGCAGGTGTCTCTAGCTGAGCCTGAGCTTCCACAGTCCAGGAGAACAGACTCATGGCCTTCACACTGGAACTCTTTGGTCCTCATGGGCCCCTCTACTCCTGCATAGAGCGCCCCTTGGAGGACTGAAGGAGCCCCACAGCCAAGCTCCCTGCAGACCACCTCTGCATCCTGCAGGTTAAAGTCATCTTCACACACTGAGGACCACAAATGGTTAGACTTCACCTCCAGTCTGCCGGAACACAGACGAGTCCCATTAACCAGCCTGACAGACTCTGAAGGAAGACAACGACAGATAGAATATGAATTTTAAATTAAAAATATGTTTGCTGCATCATCTCTCGTCTATCTACAAAACTCTTTGGATGTGTAGGATCAAGGAAAATATAATCTTATAACTTTTATAAGTTGTGTTACTGCATTGAGGGAGGCTGTAGGGGCATTTCTTGACAACCTCCCATGTTTGGATTTTTTGGAAGAGCCGACCACGGGAGTAGTCAGAATCATCACTGTAAACTAAAAGATTTTAAACTTTTATCCATTCTTTCAGCTACAGGCCAGTCCTGCTGGGATTTTTCTTCTTCTTTGCATATTTACTGAAACTGTCTCTACACTGGGGTGCAAAAAGCACCTGGAGAAGAAAAGGTGCAAATTAACTGTGAGAGAATTAAACATGAAGGTGCAGTGACTCTTGATGGACCAGATGGATGGGCCCGTGGCTGGATCACTGATGGACACTTAAGGAAATCTTAATTCAAATATATCTCTTAGTGGATGAATAAGTCATCTAAGTCAATGCTGCCTTTTGATTTCCTAAGCACGTATGCCTTTCTGCATGTACCAGCAACAATGCTGCTTGGGTGGTACCTCAGTTCTTTGTGACTTTGGACAAAACTCTCTACCAAATAAAGAAAAGAAATCTGTAAAGATTAAAGTTACAGTTGATGTATTTTACCTGAACACTTGAGCTCCAGGTTTAAATTTGAAGTTCCAGACTTTGTAAATACACATTCCCTAACTGCAGACTTGGACTGAAGACAAGTTGATCTGATCCGCCATATATATCCATAAAAGTCACTCCTCCTCAAACCTGTAGAAACAGCAGAGCCGCAGTCCAGTTGTTCACACACAACATCTGCTGTCTTTAGATTCCAGCCAGACGTTTGGTCGTCCACCTTTTCCCACTCTTCCTGTTGTTTCACCTCCAGTTCACCAGCACAGCGAGTGGATCCTCCCACCAACCGGACATTATCGGGCTCTGGGCAGACGAGAGTAATTTAAAAAAATAATTGAAGCCCCATTTATTGAAATAGAAAACCAAAACAAAGCACAGGTCCTCTCCTACCAGAGCAGGTGAGTTCAACAGCTTTGCCAGATGAGCAGGTGTCTCTAGCTGAGCCTGAGCTGTCAATCTGACAATCCAGGAGAGCAGACTCATGGCCTCCACACTGGAACTCTTTGGTCCACACTGGCACTCGCATTTGTCTATAAACAGTCCCTTGGAGGACTGAAGGAGCCCCACAGCCAAGCTCCCTACAGACCACCTCTGCATCCTGCAGGTTAAAGTCATCTTCACACACTGAGGACCACAAATGGTTAGACTTCACCTCCAGTCTGCCTGAACACAGACTAGTCCCATTAACCAGCCTGACAGAGTCTGAAGAGGAAGCGAGCGAGAGACACAGAAAGACAGACAGAAAATTGAGTTTATAAGGCATTGCAATATAACACAATATAATGAAGTGCCAATCGTTATGCCAGTCAGCCTTCGTTTGTCTGTACATGTTTTTGAGCACTGTTTCTCTGTCAATGCAGTTTTCCTGCATTTGACATGTACTTTCCTGATATTTGAGATTTGTCCCTTACCCTTTGACACCTGTTCTGTCAACTTTAAATATGTCATATTAAATCTCAAAGGGAGTGCTTGTTGGGATGTAGATCGGTGTCTAAAACCAGCTCGCCTCACGGCTTTCCAATGTCATAAATAGCGGGGATACGTCAATTTTTGTAACTTGTTTAAATGTATCTAGTATTATAGTAAAACTATAATTAACAATTACACAGGGATTGGCCAGGTGTACAGAGGTGAGAAAGCATGCAAGATCTGAACATATCTCTCAAGCTCTCTTTGTTGATTCCTTATGCTACTTCACCCATTATCCTTATCCCCCTTTGTAAGATTCATCGTGTCTCACCCAGCTTTAACCCCACCTTCAAGGGTTATTTGGAACAGATATGAGTTCCTTTAGTGGCCAAACAGCACTGTATATTTCAAACATACCAGCTTTAAGATTGCTTTATTGGTTTCCTTGAGAGACTTTACAACTTAGGGCATCATGCAGACAGTACAAAAGAGGCCATTTTGATCATCTGAACTGCTAAAAAACACACAAATTATAAGGGGCAAAATGACTGGCTCATGTTTTCAAAAGAGGACACCACACAAAATATCTAACGCATAGATTACCAAGATGTAAAAAATATGCCATGGTGCTCAGAAATTACACGAAAAACAAAAATCTGTTTTTGTTCAAAAATAACATGGATGTGTGTAACACCAAATCCAGTCAGCTGTTAAATTAAATCCTATCGGTCTCTGAGATTCCTAGGCTCCTTTGTGTCTTTTTTTATTGGCTACTGATTGTGTTACCTGAGCAGATGATCTCCAAACTGGCAGAAAAAGTCTTTGACCTTTTTGTCAAACATTTCCTCAGTCTAGATTTAGAGTTAAGACAGGAAGGTGGGATGCTCCATGGAGATGAAGATGTAGGTGATGCTGACGAAGCCTGAACCGCAGAACCACAGTCCAGCTGTCTACAAACTTCATCTGCTAACTTCAGGTCCCAGCCACGGTCATCCACTTCTCTCCAAACTCCCTGGCTCTTCACCTGCAGCAAACCAGAACAGCGGCTGGATCCTCCCAGCAAGCGGATTTCATCAATCTCTGAATGCAGGTAAGAGTGTAATTAGTAAAATAATTTCTTGTGTAAATTGTAAATTATTTATATTTTCTCTGTTTACCTTTGAAAGTATCATCTTCCTCTATCTGGAGACCTGGGGAATCATAAAACGTTTTAAAAAATAATTAAAAGTGTCATTATGATCTTTCTTGCTCAGGACAGGTTAGGCAGAAAAGTACCCCTTCCCAGTTTTCTGGGAATTAAATTTCCTGCATTCTGGTCAATTTCTGCCTTTCCTGCATCAATTTATATAAATACAAACAAAAATTCAGGTGACAATTAAAAATATGTGTTGCTTTTAGATATGTTTCCCCTGTAGGTCAACTTTTCTCATGTAATATCATCCCTGCTGAGTCAGCATACATGCAGGCATCTTTTAGTCCTCCCTTCTCTTTTGTGTCTTTTGTTTGGCAGAGTAACCTCTTTAAATGTGCATGTTGCACTTTTTAACCTCAATGATAAATTAATTAATTTGAAGTCGTAAATTCCTGGACTTTAATAGCTCCTGTGCTTCAGCTGGTTTCCTGCTGATGTTCAAGGTTTTCTGCACATTCAAAATCTATACCAAATATCTGTGTTCTCTGCAGAAAAAAAGTCACAATATTATGAGATTAATGTCATAATTTAATGTGAATTCATATATTTTTAAAAGTCTACCTGTCCTATACTGTGCTGTACATTTCGTTATTGCTCTGCTGACATGGTTCTATCCTCTTTAGATCTTCTGACAGATACACTATCGTTTGGGACTGTGAGTTAGAATGAGACAAGGTGGAAACTGAAACTTCTCATCAGGCGGAAATCTCACCGTTAACTTAGTGACAGAAATAGAGCAAGGCTGTGCTTCACTTTTTAGATATTTATTTAGCAAAACTCTACCAGTTATCTTACCACTTCTATTCTTAATTGCTATTACGGCGTACGCAGGTATCGCAGCTAGGTGGAAATGATGTTCAGTGTTTCCCCTAGGATTGTTTTCAGGGGGAATACTAGGGTCACAGAGCGGGTGTATGCTGTTGAACACACGGTATAAGTGGGTCTGATAGAGGCTTCTCTCATGTGGGCAACGCTTCTCCTTGTTTGCAAAGCCTGACCCGACATACAGTGTCTTTTTATTTTATTTTTCCAACAGAGTATCTGACTCCACCCACACAGCCATGAAGTCTACAACAATTCATCAGAATTTAAGTGTTTAAACAAAGTGTTTTAAACAAAATTGTTCATAAGTCTATGACAGAAAGCAAATAACTCATATCCAAGGCAGTCGTCAAGTAAAAAATCTGGATTGAAAAAACTGACAATGAAAAAATTTAAAATACAATATAACTTGAATCAAACAGTTATTAACCAAAACTTTCTATAAAGAAACTATTTGGAATAAAAATATATTATAGTGGTTAATAATAAGACATTAGAGTTACACTTTGATTCCCCCTCAACAATTTATTTGGATATTCTTATATAATTTAAAATTTATTTATTTTTAATTTTGAAATGTCCTTGCAAATATTTCTGAAAAGAAGAGAAGAGTCAAAAGAAATAAAAAGCTTTTCCATTTCTTTTTTCATTATATATTTTAGCACTTTCAATTTTTTAACAGGTTTTTATTATTAAGTATTTTAAACTTATTTCTACACATATGATGTAAGAAATATATTCTAATACAAAAAAATCTAATTTAATCACTAGTAATGTTTTGGGCTATGTCATGTCATCAGCAAGCATGCAGATGTTTGGACGTGGACACCGTGTATTTCCAGCTGCAGCCACCAGGGGCAACACCGAGCTATTACTTGTGTGTGTCTGTGTTCCTGGGGACCAACATAGGGTCTTACGGTGACATTGTGGGGACACACCTCTACAGAGTTACGTCTTATGTTTTAAGGTTTTGCATGCAAACTTTATGATTAAATTCATAGTAACCCCAGTCCAGAATTCAAAATAAAATACCTTGTGCAGACTCCTGATCATATATCAATAATAAACACAGTTAAAACAGACAAAAAAAACAAACTATTTTACTACGGAGTGTCCTTGTTTTTTTTTTCCTTTTTTCTTTTTATCAGTTGTTCTGCTTTTTCCTTGGTTTTCTGTTCCCTGCCTGCCTCCCTGTGTTTCCTCCCCTGCCTGTGCTCTCCCTCTCTCTCTCTCCCTCTGTTCCTGAGCCCAGCCAACTACCAGCACCTGCACCTCATCAGCCACCTCGTCAGCCTGCCACACCTGCCAGTAATCAAGCTCATCCCTGCCTGTATTTCAACCCCGGTTCTCCACACCACTCTTGCTTGATCGTCGTTGCTCCATACCCGGTGCCACCTCTGTGTTCAGGCTTTCATGTTTCTTGTTTTTTTCACCTTTTCCCTGTGCTTTGTCCCCCTTATCTCTAACACTGTCGCTCTCTCTGTCTGTTTCCCTCCCAGGTTCACTTGTCCTCTGTTCAGTCGGCTGGGCTCATCCACCGGTCTTCTCCTCCTTGGACTTCCCCCACGGCCTCCTCCCTGTTCTCCCTCGGCCCCAGTGTTCCCCGGCTCCCTGGTCCCAGTCTCCTCGGTTCCCCGTGCCTGTGTTTCCCCGGCATCCACCTCTCCCTCCACTCCAGTCCCTCTACCCCTTTTTCCGTCAATAAAAACCTCCTTCCCTCCGAATGTTGCATTTGGTTCCTCTCTGTCACCACACCACACGTACACGTAGCCTTCTTAACCACGGTAGAAGCACAAAAATCAAGGACAACTTACCAAATCAACAAAATCTAAACAATTCAGCAAAATCAGGCAGGCAAAACACTTTTATTCTGAAATACTCCATGTGGGAAATTCAGCCCTGCAGGACCCTGTTTATAACTGCTTTTAGTTCTAGTTGAAATTAGAAATTAGTGTATAAAAAAGCTGTGATTCCATATGTGTTTAGAGTTTCAGAGATACCCAGGAGGATTTTCACCATATTTCTGTTTTTATTTTTAACCCAATACCAAACTATAATTTGTGCATGTCAAGTTCTAGAAACAAAAATATGGTCACATAGTGACATTGTGGGAACTCCTGAAAATTACATCTTAAGATTCAAGGTTTTGCATGCACACCATATATCAGTCAAAGCAATGTCTTCACAAGTAAGAAAAAACTTTCCTATTTTTGAGAGGACCAATTTGAGATTTATACCTTGATAGTAAGGACATCTTGGCCAGTCATCACTAATTTTAAGGGCCATTTGAGGGTTAAGCTTTGGTTTTAGGTAGTAGAAGTTTTGACCTCTTCTAACTTTAATAAGAGACCTTAAACAACACATTACAAAGAACATTTAAATAAGATGTGCATAAAAGGAAAAGTGAGAAAAATATTTAAAACACAACCAATCATATACACCTATGATTGATTTGTCTCATATGCAGCATGTTTGATCACAGAACTTTAGAGATGTCTGAGATCCAAGCTCACTTTTCCAGCCCAGTCTTAACTGCATGCACATTGTAGACTGGGGGTTAACAGACTGTAAAACATGAGAGGAAGTATGCTATCATCTTAAAATGACCTATTTGTGAGTAACACTTATCAATCCTCCAATATCACACAGTTTCTAAATTTTCAATTAGAATCTAAAGAAGTTGCTCTCAGTCAGTCCATATTTCTCTGTATTCTCACAACAGACATGTCAAACAGAGCTTTAACTGTTGATGGCCGTGTTTAACATCATTAGTGTCCTTTTCCTGCTACAAGTCTGCAGTCAGTGCACTTTAATAACTAGTCTAGATTTCATCTTCATCATTTTATCCTATATTTTTAGACTTGCTTGACTGTAATTTAAAATGATGGTTTAACTGAAGTTTATGTATCTGTCAGTGGGTCAGTCAATCCAAGCTCATGCTTGTGTGAGCAGCAGTCAGTGAGGTTAAAGAGACTTAAGTCCTACCTGAGCTCCAGAGCAACATGAACGCCACCAGTATGTGATCCATGTCCAGTTGGTGTGTTGTCCATACAAGCTTATCAGTGTATCGATCTTCCTCATTTACTGCCTCTTGATCTTATACTCTGTAACAGCTCTCCTCTGAGGTTTCCTCTTCATCTATTAATTTCCTTATCGTGTGGTTTCCCTCTTAATGTCACAGCAACTACTTGGCAGGATTTGTCAACAGGAAGCTAATTAATTATGTAATAATTATATACTGGCATGTGCCCCATCAAGATGTTTTAAACATCTAAAATCATAACAATTTCATTAGTTAAATTTCAGGTACTGCAGCACCATTTACTTTACAACAGGACTGTGTTCTGCTGTTCGGGGAGCCTGAAGGGGAGAATATTTTTTCCATTTAAAAGTGTTGCAGCCCTTTTTATTATTTGCCTGTGTTGAATGTTTTATATACCCTAGATTTAGTTTCTTTGTACTGGTTACCATTTTTATGCATTCATTTTAAATCCTAGGCTGCTCATTACTTACAAGCTTTTATAGATTAACAAGTGTTGCACCACAGTACATTGGTAAATTTAGTGTCCAGTGCTTGTGCTTTTGGCTCATAACAGTTCAAAATAGCACTGTAGCAGCAGGACAGAGGGTCAGTGACCTTCTACAGGGAGAGCAGTGATTGGTGGTTATGTAGGGACTGAACCCTTCTATAGAATTTGACCTCTAACCCCTTGTTTTGTTACCTCAGAATAGTTCTGTACCCTTCTATGGGTTTGACTTTTTATTTAGCTGACTCACACCCTTCAATGGTACCTAACAGATACCAAAACATATCCTATATAAGCTATGTTTGATGTACAGAGAGACAGAGTGGCCATCGGGCTGGGTCACTCTCCAAGCTGCTGCAGAGCTTGTAATTGATGCTGAACTCCTTGATTAAACTTTTATGATCAAGAACAGTGTCAAGCGGATTTCTTCTCAACACATCATCGCAGCATTATTGTTTGACACAACAGAAACTTTGAATCTACTAGACTTTCTAAAAAGCAGTTAAGAGGAAGAGATTTTTAGGACCTTTGCAACATTTATAAATTTTATATATTGGTTTGTCATTTTATCAAAGGTCTCACCAGTGAAACTCAACTCAACCCAACCTCTTTATCTTTGCAATATCAAACACTCATTTCCTGTAGACTTACTTAGAAGCAGTGTTTTTCACCTACCACAATCATCACACAATCTTGTACAAACCTGTCTCATTAATTCGCTGTTACTTTGAGGGGTATGTAATGGGAAATGTATTTTAAACTGCTTGATTTCTTTTACTTCTCTGTTAATGTTAAAGTGATAAACATTTTGGGTTTTAGTTCTTTTACACCTTGCTTTAAGTTCAGAGAGTGTACTCAGAATAGGGAGGCCTACAAAACAGTAACCTGTGGTTAAGAACTGCAGGTTGCTGTTTCTAGCAACAAACTAGTGAACCATTTGTGACTTTAATGTCACAGCCCTCTCCTATAGTCTCGCTTGGTGTTTAAAAATGAAGGAGGACTTTGCCTTATGGCTGCAGAGACCTTTAAGCCTATTTGCAAAGGTGAAATAATGTAAATGTACTGAAAGACAGTTTTCTTCATCTTTAATACAGATTTTCATGTAACACAAAGAGATAGCAGTGACCAAGGGCAACAGAGCAGAAAGAAATTGGTGAGAGGGGAAAAAAAGCCTTATTGCTGTTTTAAAACACTGTTTTCAATTTTCTTATATCTGAATGTGAAACAACCACCTTGGAGATACTACTCTTTCCTCTGGGCTCCAGCATCTTTATCTAGTCAGTCTTCAGTACTGGACCTCATAAGAACATACTCATTAATCTCAGTGTTCTCCTCTCGTCCCAGCCTCTGGCTTTTTCTGGCCTGAAAAGACAGAATAAATGTTTGTATAGTAACTTAAGAGTCAAAGCAGAGTGCAGTGATAAGTAACACGATGACATAATTTTAATTAAAGTAAAGTTGCTTTAAATCACTTGAAACAATTGATTAAAAGTACCATTAATTAAAAGTAATGATCAATGGCAGAGAGAGAGAGAGCTGAAGTATTGTTGATTCTGATATTTATTTTGCCAGTTTTCTTTCCCCATTTGAAACATATTGCAATATTACGTTTTTCTATCGGACTGATTTTATTATAGTACCAAAAAGTAAACAATAAAAGATCGATATTGACAAATTTTGCCACGGAAAATATCGCAATACTACGCTGAATCGTTATTTTTTAATTTTTTTTTTTTCCCCCCACCGACCACAGATGTAGGTGTGTTTTGCCTTACTGTTTTGGAGCTTCTCTCAGTGGCCATCTGCTGGCCTACAGAGACATGGTAGGAAATGGCTTTAAGTCTTTAAAGAGGTGGTGTTATGCTTTTTCCCTCTCCTCTATTGACTTATATACTTTCCTTTTGCATGTAATAGGTTTGCGAAGTGAAAAAGCCCAAAGTTCAGGCCAAAGGGAGTTCCCATCTCCCACAGAAAATACTGCCTGAAAACAGCTCGTTTGACTGACTCCAGGCAGTCAGTGGACATAAAGTTGTTCCTGTGATGTAGAGACAGAGCTCAGTTAAAACTTTATGGACACAGATTAATAACTCACCGCTCTGAAACTCTTGCTCCAGTCCATGTTGCTAAGCTGATAAGGGGAAATACAGCTGAACCGAAGTCGTGTTTACCAGCTTTTCAGGACCCGCCCTACTCTGCTTCTGATTGGCTAGTAGTCCTGAACTAGGAACTGCACATGTGCAACTCCCAACAAAGATCATGTAGAAACAAGATGCAGCAATGTGCAGTATGACAAAAAATATGGTGTTTTTTGAAAATGAAACCATGTAAACTTGTTCTGGTACAACCCCTAAATAAGATTATGAACCTGAAAATGAATACCGCCTCTTTAAATCACGCTGCAAAGAGTTTTAAACCTGCATTCTTTCTAATGGCCAGTAGGGAGCGACCACTAGTTGTAAAAGGAAGACTGATTGGACTCAATCACAAAAGGCTCCTACTTTTTTTTTACTTAAACATTTTCCTAGTGAGTTTATGGTCTCATTTGCTAATTTCAAGTCTTCTTCAATACAGCATGATGTTGATTTAGTAAATTATGGTCCCATGGTTAATTTCTTACGGTAAGTACATTTTGGTTTAGCCAAAATTAGCATCCCAATTAATATCACAGTTAATGTGAATTATGGATGCACCATGCTAACTAAGCTAGCTAGCGCCAACCTCTCGTCCGAATATGGTCATTAATGGTTCCAAAACACCCAAGATGGCGAAAAGCGAAAATGCCAAAATTGAGGATTTAAAACGGTAGTCCACAACTAATCGGTGACGTCATGGGGGCTACGTCCACGTGTTTTATCCAGTCTGTTTTAAATACGCCTATTTCTAAATACATATATGTTAGGATTCAACTCAAGCCCCAATTCTGTAGGAGTCCCATAAATATTGTTAAAGAATGTGTTTGTTTGATGGAACATGCTTGTTTCAGGTCCGCATGTCAGCAGACTAACTAAATTAGTCTAAATAGTCCACTACAGACTAATTATAGTCTATGCTTTGGGTCTTGTTGATCGTAAATTCAAAGCATGAATGACTGTTAGCTGCCAAACATTCTCAAATAAATAAAACAAAATAGAGGGAGGTTGAAATTACCTGTATTCTAATATCTCAAATGTTACTGCGACACTATCATCAGTGGAAAAACTGCATTTTCAGAAGATGTTTCAAATTAAAATCCAACCAGGAAAATGAGGAATCCTGTCATCTGAGCCACTGGAAGGCGTTTCATCAGAGCAGAAAGTGTTGGATAGAGTTGGATACACGCAATCTCAGTCATGTAGCTTATGCTTTCCCCACTGTCCCAAATACAAACCAAATTCTGATCCCGAATACACTGAATTCTGGACTATGGATATTCGATCCCTACAATCCACACATTGATAGTACCTTGCAGTAGAAAAACAGACCAGCACTGAAGACCACAATCAGCACTAGGACAACCAGCCCAATGATCAGATCTGGTGAAGAGGCTGAAACAGATTTACAATCGTTATGTCAATTCATATATGAGCAGCTGAACAGCAGTTTACTTTTGAAGATAAAGTTTTTCATCTTTTTTTTTAAAAATCTGTAAGCTTAGTATTTCTAACTTTGAAGAATATATCCAGAAATCACAAGTCCTCATTGATTCAACTGATTTGATTGGCTATTTAAATGTATTTGATTTCTGACATTAAAGTCAGAATTCAAGAACATTTTTCACATGTGGCGCTGATCCTCTTCTGTACAGGGAAGATATGTCTACTATAGTAGAAATAAACTGCAGTTTAATTTCAGTTGGACTTTGTTATAAATCTTGCTGAGTTTTAGAGATTGAATTCCTCACAAAGCTGCACTCCTACTCCTCTGTCTTGTGCAGACATCTTCAATCAAACTTTATATGAACTTTATATATAGTTACTGTTTCCATGCCCCTTATCCATTCATTCAGTTATTGAGATTAGTCTGAACAGCATCAGAAAACATGAAGACTGTGAATGATGTCTTATGAACAGTTGGCACCACGTGAACTTTGATGTGATTCAATAATACTTTCTAGCCTGCCCAGATTGTAAGAAGTTACCTGACACAGTGAGATGGAGTGGCTGGCTCTCAGAAGAGAAGTTATGGTAGAAAACATAGAAGTGATAAACACAGCTGTAGTTCCCTTGGTGGGTGTGGTCTGCAGCAGAGAACAGGAAATGGGCAGAGTGATTGACAGCTGGCAGGGTGTAGTTCTGTGTTGTGTTGGAGTTGGTGAAGATAAGCTGGAAGGAGCCTTCTGGATACTGTGGCAGGATGGAGCAGCTGATGGTGAAGTTGGAGCCCTTGAGCACCTGAAGCCCCTGCTGCTTGGCCTCAGAATCCCCGTCAGTGAAGGCGATGTTTGGCTGAGCCAGAATATCTGCGAACACGGTGGGAGATGAAACATTTAGTCTGCATTTTAGAAAATGTAAAATTCCTCATCTTCATTTGTTTTGTCAAAGCGAACACTGAACACAGTACGATGACAAGATTTGTTTATTAGCAGGAGCCATTGATAATGGATAAATTGAAATCTTATTCAGATGACTTAGTTTAAAAATGAACAGGCAGGTAAGAGATTATAAGGATTCCTGTGTTTTCATTGATGCCGTTACCTGAGCAGGTGACTTCCAGACTTAGAACCCTTCTATTAGAATCATACCCGAACGAATGGAAAGGACATTCTCTAATTGCAGAGTAAAACGGAATACAAAATGCTATTATCCACGCATCTTGGTTGTGCAAATCCTCTCTTCTTCCTGTTGAAAGAGGATAGCCACAGTCCAGCTGCCTGCATACTAAAGACGCTGACATCAGGTCCCAGTTAGAGGAGGAATCAGCTACTGGTCTCCACTCTCCAAAATGTTTCATCTCAAGTCTACCGACACAGCGGCTGGCTCCTCCAACCAACCGGACGTCATCAGGCTCTGAACAGATACAAGAGAGTAATTAGTTAGAAGAAGTAAAGTAACTTGCATTACAACAGAGATTACACCAAATCAAAGCAGCAGATCTTCTCCTACCTGAGCAGGTGAGTTCAACAGCTTTGCCAGAT
>NC_060166.1:36459794-36460094 GCF_021292245.1 Micropterus dolomieu
TAGCTGAGCCTGAGCTTCCACAGTCCCGGAGAGCAGACTCATGGCCTCCACACTGGAACTCTTTTGACCACACTGGGGGCTCCACCTCTCCATACAGCGCCCCCTGGAGGACTGAAGGAGCCCCACAGCCAAGCTCCCTACAGACCACCTCTGCATCCTGCTGGTTAAAGTCATCTTCACACACTGAGGACCACAACTGGTTAGACTCCACCTCCAGTCTGCCAGAACATGGACTAGTCCCATTAACCAGCCTGACAGATCCTGAAGAAAGATGAAGACAGAATTCGCATCATCCGTCAT
>NC_060166.1:36460194-36469686 GCF_021292245.1 Micropterus dolomieu
CCTACCTGAGCAGGTGAGTTCAACAGCTTTGCCAGATGAGCAGGTGTCTCTAGCTGAGCCTGAGCTGTCAATCTGACAATCCAGGAGAGCAGACTCATGGCCTTCACACTGGAACTCTTTGGTCCACACTGGCACTCGCATTTGTCTATAAACAGTCCCCTGGAGGACTGAAGGAGCCCCACAGCCAAGCTCCCTACAGACCACCTCTGCATCCTGCTGGTTAAAGTCATCTTCACACACTGAGGACCACGACTGGTTAGACTTCACGTCCAGTCTGCCTGAACACAGACTAGTCCCATTAACCAGCCTGACAGACTCTGAAGAGGGTGAGAGACACAGAAAGACAGACTAGAGTTTATAGGGCATGGCAAAATAAAACATTACAATATAATGAAGTGGTCCTACAGTGTATGCCAGTCATAATGCCATAATGTCAGTCCTTGTTTGTCTGTGCATGTTTTTGAGCACTCTTCCTCTGTTAATGCAGTTTTTCAGCATTTTCCAGATAATTCAGACTTTGTCTCTTACCATTTCACATCTGTTGTGTCAACTTGAAAGACGTCATAGTTTACCTCAAACTGAGTGCTTTTTGGGATGCACAATTTGGGGGAATACGTCTGACACTTTTTGTAACTTGTTCCAATGTAACTTGTAATTCTAATGCTATAACTAACAATGACGCATGGATTGGCCAGGTGTACAGAGGTGAGAAAGAAGGCAAGCTCTGACATGTCTCTCAAGCTCTCTTTGTTAGTTCCTTATGCCACTACTTCTGTTTTTCTTATTCCTGTTCAGATTCAAGATTCAGCATATCCCGCCCAGCTTTCCACCCCAGCTTCAAGTGACCATTTAGAACAGACATGAGTTCCCTTGGTGGCCAAACAACACTGTAAATTTCAAACATACCAGCCTTAATAAAGGTCTAAGCAGTTCATATAGACTTCACCATATAGGACAACCTGCAGAGGTACAACAAGGCCATTTTGACAGTCTGAACTGCTACAGCAGTCACAAACACAACAAAATTATGTAACATGGCAAGGTGAAAAGACTGGCTAATGATTCTAAACCAGGACATCACAAAAAATATTCACAATATTCACTGATAGCCTGTGATGAATTATTTCTTCTTCAAACAAAGTCATCAACAACTCAACCAAGCTTGTTTCCACATGTAGATCACTTTTAATGGAGACTAGTGGAAGCAGGCCAATTCCGCCACAGTCCCCTACTGGTAGCTGCTGGGAGATCAGTATCGAATGTTTGAAGTCATGAACCTCCAGCAACAAGCCCACTTATTTACCATTTAGAATTTCATTATCGGAATGACTGTATACTTGAGTCCAATGGAAACCACTGATTAACTCACCAGTTCATTCTTACTGTAGGTTTTATCACTTACTGTATTCTTGGCCATAAAGTGTACTGCTACAGCATTTCAGCAATGCAAGAAACTCAGACCAAAGCAAAATGAATGCACCGTGGGTTTAAACTTTTTAGAACGGTGAACCAGGCTCGTATTCTATGGGACTCTCAGGCCAAACGAAGCGGATCACTAGGCGGACATTTGAATATCCGAAGCGCAATTCCTAAAAGTGAACAACTACAACATTTTCTTTACGAATCAACTTTTTATGCCTATCAGAGACATGGTTGCATGAAAACTCTGGTCGGGGTGGAGGTGTGTTATTTTATGTCAAGGATTATATAAGTTGTAAGCAAATTCAATGGTCCTGTGTTAATGACTTAGAATGTATCGGTCTTGAATGAACTCTCTCAGCCCAAATGTCATTCACTGTGATTGTAATACATAGACCACCATCTGCAGAAAACGTGTTCTATGATAAGTTGAATATCCGTCTTAAAGAGTTTGATACTAACAATGAGATAATTTTATTAGGAGATTTTAATATAAACTGGAATGATAAAGCAAAAAGGAAAGAGATAAAACATGTAATAAGTAATTTTGCCGACTAGGATTACCAGTTCCTCAGAAACACTCATTGATCTGGTCTTTACTAACAGACCAGAAAGAATAAAGAAATCATATAATCTGGTTACAGGTTTATCTGACACCAATATGATTTTGATTCTAAGAAAACTCACAAAACGGAGATTTAATTTATCAGCAAACATTATAAAGTTCCTAATGGACAATTAACTAATCTTGGAATTCCAATTAAAAAAATAAATTGGAATGAGCAACATGTAAATACAAATTTGATTCATAACTGTAATAGATTGATGTGTGAACTTCAAACAACTATACAAAGTTTTATGAGGAAAGTGAAATACAAACCAGGCAAAAGAAATTATTTTCCGTGGTAGAATGAAAACATAAGGACACTCATGAAACAAAGGGACCAGGCTCTTAAGATGGCTCTCAGGAACAAAGTGGAACATGAGAAGCGTCTATTTATCTCACTGAGAAATAAAGTCATAAAAGAGCCTAGAAAGGCAAAAGCGACATTCTTTATTAATGCTAGAAGTGAAGCAAAGGGGAATAGTAAAGAAATCTGTCAGAATCTAAAGAAATTAACTGGGAAATCCAATACCGTTAATAAAAAAATCGAATTAAATGTAGAAGGAAACGTCATCCATGATTCAAGTAAAGTGGCAACAGCATTTAATGCTTATTTCATTGATTCTATAAAAACTCAGAATTCCTGTGAATTGAAATATTCTGTCACTTCTCTAAATACTAATGCTCCCATTTTAACTTTTAGAGAAGTGACGAATACCAAAGAGTGCACGATTATTTCCTCTTTAAATTGTTCAAGGGCAAAGGATACATATGGAATGGACACAATATTTATTCAAAATATTATAAATATACACCAGTGTATAAATCAGGTGATCTTATGACTATTAGTAATTATAGACCCATCTGTATCCTTCCGTCAATATCAAAAATTGCCGAAAAATGGATCTCCGAACAGATAATATCGCATTTAAATGCTACGTCTTTTTCATTACATCCTCTGCAATTTGGCTTTCGAAAATATCATTCCACTGAAACAGCTAATTGTTTTCTTTTGAAAAAAGGCTAAAATGGACCAAGGACGTGTAGTTGGGGCAGTCTTCCTTAATTTGAAGAAAGCCTTTGATACAGTAAATCATGAGGTTTTAATAACCAAGTTATCAAAGTTTAATTTTTCATCCAGTGTCATCAAATGGATACAATCGTACCTTTTAGATAGATAACAATGTGTTCGCATAGACCATAAAATTTCCCAAATGACTGATAATGACTTAGGTCTACCTCAAGGTTCAACCTTGGGTCCTCTGTTGTTCTATCTGTATATTAATGACCTACCTGAAGTTTGTCCTTCTGCAGTAACTGTTCAGATGTACGCTGATGATACGGTTATATATGTACATGCAAAAAACAAGAAGCAAGCTGCTAAGGAACTATCAGCTTCTATGGTCAATATAACAAACTCTTGTTTACATCTTAATACCAGCAAAACTGTATGCACGTTCTTTTCAAAATCTGCAAATAAAGATCCAGACCCAGAGGTTACTGTAGCAGCACTCACAACACTGTCAGTTGTGAGTGAGTTTAAGTATTTAGGTATAATATTACTGACAACTGACATTTAAATCTCAAGTTTAAAACGTTTTGGTAAATTTTCACATTAGAAGTAATTTAAATACAGAGGCCTCAAAGTTGTACATCAATGTCATGATATGGTCACATATGAACTACTGTATGACCAGCAGGACGCAGACAGGAAGGACTGCATTACAGTCAATAGAAACAGTTTATAAGCGGGCTTTGAAAACAATGGATAATAAGTCAAATTCATTTCATCGTTGTAACATTTTAAAGAAGCATGTTTTTTTTAAAATGGGAAAATAGGGTCAAATTTGCTGATATCTTGCTTGTGTATAAAATGTTCCATGGTTTAGCCCCCCCCTCCACACACTCTCCACTCTCCTACCAGAGCTACTTCCAGAGGTTCCTTACAACAGTCAGTCTTTTCCTACTGAGCAGCGCATACCTGGAATACGATACCTACAGAACTAAGAAACATTTCTTCTCTTAGCACCTTTTCAAAAGCTATAAAACAGTGGTTACTGGACAATCAAGTATGTTGTCATAATGTGCAGTAATGCTTTTGTAATTGTTTTTATATATTCCTGTACTCGCATGTCGAGGTATATATGTATCTATTTTTTTTAATGTTTTATCCATGCTGCTGTGTTGTCTGCTTATGATTTTAAGTGCATGTTTTGTTTTTTTTAATGTTGTCTGTATGCCATGTTTTAACGTTCTTATAACATCAACCTGCCAGGGACTCCAGATGAAAATTAGCCTGCATGGCTAAATCTGGCTCATTTACATTTGGGCCTTGTCTTTATGTTCATTAATGTGCACTGTCCCTTTTAACTTAAATGTGAAAAAGGTAGGTAAATCTTTCCTGGGGATTATTATGTAATAATAATAATATTTTCTTTCTTATACACACAATTGGTCTGGGGTGTGTTTCCGAAAAGCATCGCTGCTAGCTACGGTAGGAATTTTCTTGGTTGGAACTATGCGGTTGCAACGCAACTGTTTGCCAAAACCCTTGTTCAGGCTATGGAGGTAACTAAGTTGGTAAATTTCATGTTACAAACCATCGTTAAGCGACGCAGGCATTCCCCGAAACCATAGTTCCAACGAACTGTATGTAAGTTGCATAATTTGAGCTTCAGCTCCTGAACTGTGGTTAGAAGCTTCGGTCCTGGTGACTACGGCACAGATAGAAGAAAATGCAGTCTTAGGAGGTGGATTTAATGTGTTTTAAGCAGGGAATGTTAGATAATCTTGCTGTACAAACATATTTAAGGTGAAGTTTTTTTAATGTAGTTGTAAAAGTACATTTTCAATGTATTTGTCGGGGGAGTTTGCATGTTCTCCCCGTGTCTGCGTGGGTTCTCTCCTGGTGCTCCGGCTTCCTCCCACCATCCAAAGACATGTGGAGTAGGTTGATTGGTGACTCTAAATTGTCCTTAGGGGTGTGAGTGTGAGCGTGAGTGGTTGTTCGTCTATGTGTGGCCCTGCGATGGACTGGTGACCTGTCCAGGGTGTATCCCGCCTTGCGCCTTGTTTTTTGGCTATAGATTGCGTTACCTGAGCAGGTGATCCCCAAAACGGTAGCAGGAATCGTGGTCCTTTTTGTCAAACATTTCCTCAGTCTAGATTTAGAGTTTAGACAGGATTGTGGGATGCTCCATCGAGATGAAGATGTAGGTGATCTTGACGAAGCCCGAACCACAGAACCACAGTCCAGCTGTCTACAAACTTCATCTGCTAACTTCAGGTCCCAGCCATGGTCATCCACTTCTCTCCAAACTCCCTGGCGCTTCACCTGCACCAAACCAGAACAGCGGCTGGATCCTCCCAGCAAGCGGATTTCATCAATCTCTGAATGCAGGTAAGAGTTTCATTAGTGAAATAATCTCTTGTGTAAATTTTGAAATATTTCTACTTTCTCTGTTTACCTTTTAAAGTGTGATCTTCCACTCTCTGGAGACCTGGAGAGAATCATGAAAAAAAACATTAAGTGTCATTGGAATTTGTCCTGCTCTGGACAGGAGAAGCACCCCTTCCCAGTTTTCTAAGGTTTTATGATCTAACCAAGCCATCAAAACGCATCAAGGGCTCACAGACTCATGGTTCAAAAATCAATCTGACCCAAACTATATTCACTTTCAGCAGAGAATAAGAGAGAGGAAGGGAATGTGAAGCAACATCCCAGTGTGGAAGAAGTATTTAGATCCTTAAAAAACAAACTCCATTAGAATTGTGTTATTATTATAACAGGCACATTAAAATATAAATGTCACGTTAATTCACACAGCTATGTACTTCTACTCCACTTCAACTAGGAGGTATTGAGAGAGTTCCTTCTATTTTATAAGTGCATCAATATTTCAGTTTAAATAAAATTGACTCTTTGCTTAGTCCGACAACCTGTCGGACCTGTCAGACTTTTATCACGGTGCTGCCACCACTGTGTCTTACTGCACTCCCCGGAGAAATATTTTATAATTTTTGGAAAAAGCTACTTCAGAAAGAAGCAGACCGTTTTGCATTATACATTTGAAGATTTTATTCTGGCTGTCAAACTGACATGAAAAAAATAAAGATAGAAGCTTAAGCCTGTTAACATTACCGATCAGAGAGTAAAAGTGAACCACCATATTACCTGAGTATTGAGACAAAGGACAACGATATTAAGGATTAACACTGTTCCTGTACAGCTGGGAAGGTCTCTATTCACTATTACAATCACTAAAAAGCAGAACAGCAGGACTTTATTACGTTACATTCAGTAGTAAGTTAGCTAGCATTAGCTAACATTACATTACATTAGGAACAGCCAACGTTTTTCTGGATTTGTTTTAGGTTTTGGAAAGAGAATAAATCGTACTTCTCCTTTCAACATTTTTGAGTAGCGACTATTACACGTGACCCAGGAACAATGTTTGACCATATCTTGGAAAAATACAGCAAAAAAAGGTAGAAAACGACTCCTTCTTCATCTCAGTTAGAGAGAGAGAGTCCTATACTGTGATGTGATTGGCCAGCTGCGAATTCGGGGCGTGGCTTAGGGAAGGGTCAGTTCTGGAATTCTTTTGAAGAAACATTTAATTTTTGTTTTTTACTTTTATTTATTTTAATATTTGAGGACTTGTTTTTTCAGTTCCAAATTTTAAGTTGTTTTTTTTAATCAAAGCTCATTTTTGTTCACTTTCAATTACTTATTTTTTTCAGTTTCAGACTTTTGGCACCGATGTTGCGTAGAGGCCGTGGCTTCAAAAGAGAGGAGAGTGGCTTCAACTGAGATGGACATGGAATCATGAGTGACAGCCAAACAAAGAAGGCAGAAGAATCTCCTCAGTCATGTTGCCTTCAGGAAATGTAGCCAAGCCACTGTGACTTAGTGCTTTCTATCCACCACCTACCCCGCGACCCTGTACGCAGGATAAGCGGTTGACGATGGATGGATGGATCCACCATCAATGTGTGATTGGCAGGAAACAAACTGATACCAGTGACAAAGTTCAATTTTAAAAGCTGTTTCAGACAACACGTAGCACTAGTTACACTATAAGAGCAATACACTGTGCCAGATTGTGCTGTTCAGCAGCGACACTTGAATGGAGTTCTCCTACTGTAGCACTGCATTATGGGAAGACCATATTCATGCATGCCACCATTTCACTCTCCTCTCATTGACACCCATGCAATGCATGACGCTTGTAGGGGCATTTCTACCGGACTTTGTAGTTGCTTAGGAGATAACATATTTTGACCATCCTGCTTCTGCAAAACTGATCTAAAACTGAATAACAGATCTGAAACTAAAAAAAAAGTGAAGTTCTAAGGAAAAAGACTTTTGATTCTGAAAACGTAAAATGTGGAACTGAAAAAAACAAGTCCTCAAATGTATAAAAGTGAAAAATTTAAATGAATAATTTATTTAAAAATATTCCAGAATTAAATCAAAATTTTATGTAAACTGTCAAAAAGTGGTACAGTTATTTTAAGGTTTGAATAAATGGTTTTTCAATTTTCAATTTATTTATTTTTTTTTCAGATTAGCAAAATCTTTGGACCTGATTTAGCTCCATACACTGAATCATTCATAATATGAGGGTCAAAGCTGTGTCTTCACAAGGAAGAAAAAACTGTGGATTGTACTTTTATGAGCACCAATTTGAGACATCTTGGCCAGTCATTGTTTCTTTTAAGGCCCATTTGAGGATTAAGCGTTGGTTTTAGTATTAAAGTGGGATTAAAAAATTGGGAGTGGAAGTTTTGACCTCTTCTAACTTTCATCAGAGGCATCAAACAACACATTACAAAGAACATTTAAATTAGATGTGCATGAAAAAAAGGAGATATATATAATTTCATCCTATAGTTTCATCACGGCTCTCTAGAGATGTCTGATGTCCAAGCTCTCTTTCTTAGCCTCACTTCCTGAAATTTCTTATATTTTCTTACCTTGCTTGATTTTAATTTAAAATATTGGTTAAAATAAATGCCACTCAGTCCAAACTGTGAGCAGCTGTCAGTGGGGTTAAAGAGACGGAAGTCCTACCTGAGCTCCAGAGCAACATGAAAACCACCAGTACGTGATCCATGTCCAGTTGGTGTGTTGTCCACACAAACCTGTCACTCTAGCTTCCTCATTTACCGGCTTAAATTCATACTCTGTTACAGCTCTCAATGCTCGTCAGATGTGCAGTTTCCTCTTCATCTTTAAACTTCCTTATCAGGCTCCGTGTCATTTCTTGCTTAAATGACTCTTTGGCATTTGTCAACAGAAAGCTAATTGATAACATGATAATGGTATACTGACATATGTTCCCTCATGATGTTTTTACTTATAAAAACATTTTCATTAGTTACATTTACTGCAGCACCATTTAATTACTGGAACCAGACTGTGTTCTGCTCTCTGGGGAGCCTGAAGGGGTTTAATATTTTAATTATCACTTTATCCCATTTAAAAGTGTTGTAGGCCTGCGTAGAATGTTTTTACAGTATCACATCACCATAGATTTAGTTCATTTGCACTGATTGCCAGTTTCTTCTTTACTTACAAGATGCCATGTCACAGTACATTAGTAAAGTTTGCTGTCAGGGCCCCGAGGCTCTGGAACAGCCTGCCTGAGGAAATCAGGTCGGCTGAGTCAGTGAACTCTTTTAAGTCCCTTCTTAAAACATACTTTTATAGGAGAGCCTTTCCCGATCTTATTTGACTTTATTTTATCCCTTTTATTTTATTCTATTTTACTAATTTTATATTTATCTTAAACGTGTATTTTAGTCTTTTCAATGTTTTCTTGCTTTTATCTTGTATTATTTTTTGTATTATTGTCTCTTGGGTATTATTGTCTTTACACTTTTTAAAGCACTTTGTAACTTGTTTTTGAAAAGTGCTCTACAAATAAGGATTATTATTATAAAGTCACCTGCAGCTTCATCCTTCTACCACAATCTCTTTGTAAAACCTGTATCACTTTAATTCACTGTAACTTTTTGTAATGGAACATGCATTTTAAAATGCTAGATTTTTTTTATTTCTCTGTTAAAATTAAAGTGATAAACTTTGCCTGATTTTGGTTATTTATGGCTTCAGGGTGTGACAGTTAACTCAGAATAGGAAGGCCTGGGCTGCATGTCTTCAGAGAAAAACAGGAACCTATGGTATAGAACATATTTCTAGCAAAGAAGTATGTGCGACAGACCTTCCCTTTTCTCTTATGTAGACCCACAAGCCCATTTGCAAATGTGACATAAACTTACTCAAAGACAGTTTTGGTTTTTCATCCTTATTTTATAAGGACCCTAAACAGGGGAGATAGCAGAGTTAGCAGCGACCAAGGACAACAGAGCTGAGAGAAATTTAGGCAAAAAAGAAGTGATTCAGCTACACTGCAAGAGACATATTGTTGTTTTAAACTGTTTTAGCTCAGTAAAATCTACAA
>NC_060166.1:36469706-36470922 GCF_021292245.1 Micropterus dolomieu
GTTAAAATTAAAGTGATAAACTTTGCCTGATTTTGGTTATTTATGGCTTCAGGGTGTGACAGTTAACTCAGAATAGGAAGGCCTGGGCTGCATGTCTTAACAGGAACCTATGGTATAGACCATATTTCTAGCAACGAAGTATGTGCGACAGACCTTCCCTTTTCTCTTATGTAGACCCACAAGCCCATTTGCAAATGTGACATAAACTTACTCAAAGACAGTTTTGGTTTTTCATCCTTATTTTATAAGGACCCTAAACAGGGGAGATAGCAGAGTTAGCAGCGACCAAGGACAACAGAGCTGAGAGAAATTTAGGCAAAAAAGAAGTGATTCAGCTACACTGCAAGAGACATATTGTTGTTTTAAACTGTTTTAGCTCAGTAAAATCTACAACTTAGATGTATAATTATTATACATTAGTATATTCACATCTAAAATATTTCACTGCTTTCACTACTCTTATGTCTGAATCCACCTTGGAGATGCTTCAGCCCCATCACCTAGCCAGTCTTCAGTACTGGAACCACCAAGAACATACTCATCAATCTCAGTGTTCTCTCGTCCCAGCCTCTGGTTTTTACTGGCCTGGAAAGACATGACAGCAAATATATTTTGTTATTGCTCAAATACCTGTTCTCTTCTAATTAAATAGATCATGCTAAATACTCAATTTAACCCAGTCCTCTCCTGAATAAATATGTGAACAGGACCTTAGAGTTGAAGCAGAGGGCAGTGACAACATCTCTATAAACGTCTTGCTTTATGATCTCCCCGTGGTTTCTGTGGAAGAAAATTAACAATTACTTTGGCAGAATTATGAATTTTAGCATGCATGTCTTTGATGGTGGGAGGAAACTGGAGCACCCGGGGGAAACCCACCCAAACAAAAGAAAGGCTCCACAAAGAAAGGCCTGGGCTAACCGAGGTCTCAGTCCAGGACCTTATTGCTGTGAGAGAGGCGTGGTCTCAAGATTAAACAATGAATTCAGAAGAACGCTGCTCCGATGTGTTGTGTGACAGCTGAGCAGTCCATGTGGGTGTGCAGCTTGACCATCCTACTCTGTTCACCAGGCTCCTGCCTCTTCACCCAGCCACTCTACAAGGTACAAGGATCTTTGTCATTATACAGGACAAGGCTGCATAACAAAACAAAATTTGTAGTTCCTTCAATCTTAATTTTCTGAAAGCTGAATCCTCAAATTTATAAATTTATGGA
>NC_060166.1:36470942-36486526 GCF_021292245.1 Micropterus dolomieu
TTCTCTTATGTAGACCCACAAGCCCATTTGCAAATGTGACATAAACTTACTCAAAGACAGTTTTGGTTTTTCATCCTTATTTTATAAGGACCCTAAACAGGGGAGATAGCAGAGTTAGCAGCGACCAAGGACAACAGAGCTGAGAGAAATTTAGGCAAAAAAGAAGTGATTCAGCTACACTGCAAGAGACATATTGTTGTTTTAAACTGTTTTAGCTCAGTAAAATCTACAATTTAGATGTATAATTATTATACATTAGTATATTCACATCTAGCCTGATGGTACTCAGCAGCTGAGTTCAATAAGAATCTTTTTCCTTTAGCAGCATTCAGCCAGTTGATGAAATAAATGAAAAATGCAGGAGGAATACTGACAGCCTCATTTGTGGGTAAAGTTCATGCACACCAACCTGTAAAACCACTTCTCTGCTGTTGGACTGTGCATTGGATCAAGTAGGAATCAAAGGGATACTGTGAGTAAATGGGATCCGGGGTCTTACAGATCTGAGTTTGGAGTAAACGACTGTCTAAAATATTTCACTGCTTTCACTACTCTTATGTCTGAATCCACCTTGGAGATGCTTCAGCCCCATCACCTAGCCAGTCTTCAGTACTGGAACCACCAAGAACATACTCATCAATCTCAGTGTTCTTCTCTCGTCCCAGCCTCTGGTTTTTACTGGCCTGGAAAGACATGACAGCAAATATATTTTGTTATTGCTCAACTACCTGTTCTCTTCTAATTAAATAGATCATGCTAAATACTCAATTTAACCCAGTCCTCTCCTGAATAAATATGTGAACAGGACCTTAGAGTTGAAGCAGAGGGCAGTGACAACATCTCTATAAACGTCTTGCTTTATGATCTCCCCGTGGTTTCTGTGGAAGAAAATGAACAATTACTTTGGCAGAATTATGAATTTTAGCATGCATGTCTTTGATGGTGGGAGGAAACTGGAGCACCCGGTGGAAACCCACCCAAACACGAGAACATGCAAGCTCCACAAAGAAAGGCCTGGGCTAACCGAGGTCTCAGTCCAGGACCTTATTGCTGTGAGAGAGGCGTGGTCTCAAGATTAAACAATGAATTCAGAAGAACGCTGCTCCGATGTGTTGTGTGACAGCTGAGCAGTCCATGTGGGTGTGCAGCTTGACCATCCTACTCTGTTCACCAGGCTCCTGCCTCTTCACCCAGCCACTCTACAAGGTACAAGGATCTTTGTCATTATACAGGACAAGGCTGCATAACAAAACAAAATTTGTAGTTCCTTCAATCTTAATTTTCTGAAAGCTGAATCCTCAAATTTATAAATTTATGGATTTAAGAGCTTATTTTGAAATCAACACGGACCACAGGATATATTTTGCCTTTCTGTTTTGCAGCCTCTCTCAGAGATGGAGTTAGGTAGGCTCTCCAGCTGTATTCGCCTACAGGAAAACGGTGTTACAGGACGCTCGGCCATGAAAGCAGGTCCCCATAGGCTGTTAACAGTGACTGATGAGGTCTTATGTAACCTGGCTATTAACAGTTTCTTACAGCAGGCTGTTGGTCCTTGGTCCAGTAACAGATGTGTGCTAGTAGCTCTTATACTCAAAACATGTATCCACCATTATAAAAATCTTTCCTAAAATAGACAGCAATTTCCCTACTGGAGTGCAAAAAGAGCTTTTTTTTCTTGCTCATAGTAAAATCTTTCAAGGGAATTGGAGGGACTTTCCAAGGTGCTTTTCTGGTGTTTTTGCAGAGGTTATTATTTCATGCAGATGGCCTTTTTGGACTGTAACGTTACTTACTGCGGTCAAACTGATATAAAGTGTGGCAATGATCACATTTACAATATTCAGTCCCGCTCACTAACCATTTCCAATACATTTAGCTGTGCTCACATTAATGAGCCTCCTGTGAAAGATAACGTTACACAAACAGTTATTAAAAAGGCGAGCTAACACTGACAAATTACGTTGGCTAAATTCATTAAATGTAACATGTCTGTGAAGGTTCTCAGTCATCCAAACAAGGTTAAGTGTGACCATTGTTGGCATCTTCACCTGAGGCCAAGAGGTAACGTTTGTTAAGTTTCCTGATGAAAGGACAGCATTGTAAGTGGGGGATAAGTATTGGCGAAGACCCCCAGAAGCCCTCGCTTAACAGCGAAGGGGGTCTACGACACCACTTATTCCCCACTTACAATGCTGTCCTTTCATTACTGTCCTCGGGCGCAAGTTTTAAAAGCTCAGGAGTGTTCAAAAGAGAGTTTCTGCTTTCATCACAGAATTCTTCGAGGGGTGGGCAGAGGGGGTGGAGGTCGGGTTTTGCCCATTCTTGTTAAGATTCTCTCTGTTTAAGGTTAAATGCTTATTATATATGATTATAATAATGTTATAATAAAATGGCAGTGAAACAATCATATATCAGTAATTAATAAAGAAGAGAAATATATTTCACGTGATCAAAACATTTCTGAAGCACAACCCTCCTACATATAATTATGTCCTGAAACATAATTCCTAATGATAAAACAAGATAACAAGAAAAGCTAATGAAAAGGGGCCATGCTAACACAGTTAGTTAATTCAATCATTTTAACAGTAAGAAAACTGGATTTTGGCTAACAATATCAAGGATACATTCTGCACATGATTATTAGAATGTTTATTCCGTTTACATTGTGATTGCAATAGTATGACAATGTTGGTTATAAGGATCTACTTTCAGTCCTCTGTCTCAGGAAAGAGTATCAGACTTTATGTCCTGTGTCTGTCGATTTTATCTCCGTTCACACACAGATGTGAAGTACAAAAGGTGGTAGACCTCCCTCTCCTTGAGTGATGTTAGATACCGAGTTATCCCTTTCCAGAAGGTACTGGTCCAGTTCTCTGTCTTAAGGGTCCGATCCTCCAGGCCTATGGGTATTACCCTAATAGGTATGACCGAGGACTGTTTAAGCTGGTGTCGGTGAGATTTGTTCCTTCTAACTAACTCATCTGGACGCCTATCCAGCTTACTCTGAAATGGCACCCAACTGAATAGCCCCAGAGCCAAATACCAACTCATCCTAGCTCGTTAACGACAGCTCTCTTCTTATTGATCGGTGCACTTGGTATGGTCGCTAGCATAGTACACTGAACAAAATTATAAACGCAACCCTTTGGTTTTTTCCCCCCATTCATCATGAGCTGAACTCAAAGATCTAAGACTCTCTATGTACACAAAAGGCCTGTTTCTCTCAAATAGTGTTCACAAATCTGTCAAAATCTGTGTTAGTGAGCACTTCTCCTTTGCTGAGATAATCCATCCACATCAGAGGTGTGGCAGATCAAGATGCTGATCAGACAGCATGGGTATTGCACAGGTGTGCCTTAGGCTGGCTACAATAAAAGACCTTAGGCTGGCCACAATAAAAGACCTTAGGCTGGCCACAATAAAAGACCACTTGAAAACGTGCAGTTTCACTGTACTGGTGGGGGTCCAGAAACCTTAGATCTTTGAGTTCAGCTCATGATGAATGGGGGCAAAAACAAAAGTGTTGCGTTTATAATTTTGTTCAGTATATATAGTGGCCAGGAGAATGGGCCCCAAGGATAAGTTAATTTCTTGGCTAGAGCAACCTATACGAACTTTAAAGATGTTAAACACACTTTACTTAATGAATTACTACCTTAGTGAAGAAATAAAGTCTACTACTTGTACTTTAAATGCAGTGGTTATATTTTTTATTGCAAAATTAAGCAAAGGCAAGCATACAACTTGTACTGATTAAAATTGATTAAAATGATTAAAATTGAAAACCTGATTAAAAAAAGCTGAGCTTGAGTAATTTATGATGTCTTTTTTCAGAGAGAGAGGGAGGGGAAGAAGTTGTCCTGGCATGTAAATCCTCCCTCCACTGCGGAGCTGTAGAATCTTGTAGAAACTTGAGACTTTCTCCAAAGTGCCTCGGAAAGTCTTCAGTCCATGATGCAGTTGAACAAGAGAAACTTCAGAGTCCAATAATTCTTTGGATGGTTTGGACGTGGTTATCCTCTGCTGCTCTCCTTACTTTCACTATATTAATTCTTTGACCATGAAATTATCATTTTAATGTATTCATGTTCAGTATCAATGAGATATGCTGATTTTCAATCATCATCATATCATGTTCAATCAAACTCTCTTTTAATCATTATTCATTATATTGCATGTAGCATTGTTAAGCTCTGTGTTTTGCAGATGGAAGTATGTTACACTTCCCTTTTCCTCACTGTTGTTACTAAAGGGAGAATGGCTGCAGCTTTCTTCTATGCGACCTGATAGTAACAGCGTTGGGATCTCAGCTTACTTGACAGTATGTGAGAGCCCCCTTTGAGCAAACAGCTGAGTGTATTCCAGCTCATCCTTGATTTTTTTCATCATAGCAACTTTTTGGAGGTTTTGGAGACAGTTTGTTCTTCTGGACAGTGTAGAGACGGACACCATTATGGTGTTTGAATAATAAAGTGTGGTCTTTAGATCCACAGGGAACCAGCTTGGTGTGTTTGTGATTCCTTCACCTCCTTTGGTTGTGGGGCAAGGGGTATTATTGAATGAGGCTGTTCACTACAACCACCAAAGTGATGGAGCTCAGTGTTGTCCTCTCATCTTGGCATTTGTCCTCTGGTGGCCTACAGAGAGATGGCAAAAAATGGCTTTAAGGGCGACTCCACTAGTTGCAAAAAGAAGTCTGATTACATTGCAGTCAGTGACCAAATTTTTCTACTTCTCACTTGATTTATTACCTCAGTAAACATTTTCCTAGTGAGTTTCTGGTTTCAGTCGCTAGTTTCAAGTCTTCTTCAATACAGTATGATGTTCATTTAGTGAAATATGGTCCCATTTAGAGTAAAATAGATAATTAAGCTAGCATGCTGACCTGTAAAGAGTAGGGGGTTAATTTCTTCCGGTTGTTTTGAGCAAAAATTAAGCATCACAATTAATATCACAGACATAAATTGTGGATGCACCATGCTAACCAAGCTAGCTAGCGCCACCCTCTCGCCCGAATATGGTCGTTAATGGTTCCAAAAACCCTGAAACAGATTTACAATCATTACATCAGTTCATATAAGAGCAGGTGTGCAGCAGTTTGCTTTTGAAGATTAATTTGTTCGGTTTTAAAAAGAAAAAAATCTGCATGCTTTGTATTTTCAACTGAGAGGAAAAATATTTAGAAATCACAAGTCCTAATTTGATTCATCTGATTTGACTGGCTGTATAAGATATGTATATCTCCAAAGGAGAACACAGGACATTTTATTCACGGGCAACAGAAGAGGAGAGGCCACATGTGAAAAGTGTATTTGAGCTCTGAGTCTAAGTCTAAATTCTGAGATAGACTCAGAGCTCAAATACATTTTTCACATGTGGCCCTAATACTCATCTGTATAGAGCAAATAGCGAAAAAAAGCAAGTTCATTTCAGTTGGAATTGATGCTATAAATCTTGTTTTTGCTGACTTTTAGCGTTTGAGTTCCTCACAAAGTTGCTCTCCTTATCCTCTGTCCTTGTGTGTCATGGACAAAAAATTAAAACATCGTTAGACTGCTGGTTTTCTGGATGGAAGTGAAGACTTGTTGGTGTCTCATTATCACTGAATATATTTTCATGCAGTCAAATAATTGTATAATAATTGTTCTGTATTGTATGTTCTCAAATAAGCAGATAATCTAATTCTATAAACCAAAACTAAATTGTGTTGTATTATCCTGTTGAGAATGCACTCAACTTATCTGCACTCCGGCAATCAAACTTTTATGAACTTTATACGTAGTTACTGTTTCCATGTCCCTTATCCATTAGATTAGTCTGTAAGATAAATACAGTAGTACTTTCTAGCCTTTCAGTGTCACATTTCCCTATTGGGTAAGAAGTTACCTGAGACAGTGAGATGGAGTGGCTGGCTCTCAGAAGAGAAGTTATGGTAGAAAACATCGAAGTGATAAACACAGCTGTAGTTCCCTTGGTGGGTGTGGTCTGCAGCAGAGAACAGGAAATGGGCAGAGTGATTGACAGCTGGCAGGGTGTAGTTCTGTGTTGTGTTGGAGTTGTTGAAGATAAGCTGGAAGGAGCCTCCAGGATACTGTGGCAGGATGGAGCAGCTGATGGTGAAGGTGGAGCCCATGAGCACCTGAAGCCCCTGCTGCTTGGCCTCAGAATCCCCGTCAGTGTAGGCAGAGAAGGAGATGTTTGGCCGAGCCAGAATATCTGCGAACACGGTGGGAGATGAAACATTTAGTCTGCATTTTAAGAAATATAAAATTCCTCATCTTCATTTGTTTTGTCAAAGCGAACACTGAACACAGTACGATGACAAGATTTGTTTATTAGCAGGAGCCATTGATAATGGATAAATTAAAATCTTATTCAGATGACTTAGTTTAAAAATGAACAGGCAGGTAAGAGATTATAAGGATTCCTGTGTTTTCATTGATGCCGTTACCTGAGCAGGTGACTTCCAGGCTTAGAACCCTTCTATTAGAATCATACCCGAACGATAAGAATGCACATTCTCTAATTCCAGAGTAAAACGGAATACAAGATGCTATTATCCACGCATCTTGGTTGTGCAAATCCTCTCTTCTTCCTGTTGAAAGAGGATAGCCACAGTCCAGCTGCTTGCATACTAAAGACGCTGACATCAGGTCCCAGTTAGAGGAGGAATCAGCTACTGGTCTCCACTCTCCAAAATGTTTCATCTCAAGTCTACCGACACAGCGGCTGGCTCCTCCAACCAACCGGACGTCATCAGGCTCTAAACAGATACAAGAGAGTAATTAGTTAAAGAAGTAAAGTAACTTGCATTACAACAGAGATTACACCAAATCAAAGCAGCAGATCTTCTCCTACCTGAGCAGGTGAGTTCAACAGCTTTG
This sequence comes from Micropterus dolomieu, assembly GCF_021292245.1. Taxonomy (NCBI): domain Eukaryota; kingdom Metazoa; phylum Chordata; class Actinopteri; order Centrarchiformes; family Centrarchidae; genus Micropterus; species Micropterus dolomieu. The sequence goes on from NC_060166.1 coordinate 36,477,830, forward strand.
CCAGATGAGCAGGTGTCTCTAGCTGAGCCTGAGCTTCCACAGTCCAGGAGAGCAGACTCATGGCCTCCACACTGGAACTCTTTTGACCACACTGGGGGCTCCACCTCTCCATACAGCGCCCCCTGGAGGACTGAAGGAGCCCCACAGCCAAGCTCCCTACAGACCACCTCTGCATCCTGCTGGTTAAAGTCATCTTCACACACTGAGGACCACAACTGGTTAGACTCCACCTCCAGTCTGCCAGAACATGGACTAGTCCCATTAACCAGCCTGACAGATCCTGAAGAAAGATGAAGACAGAATTCGCATCATCCGTCATCTATTTGGATGCGTAGGATGAAAGGAAAAGATCTTAAAACTTTTATAACCTGTGTTACTACACTGAGACTGTAGGGGAATTTCTTGATAATCTAATGTTTGGATTTCAAGAACTGACCACAGGAGAAGTCAGACTCATCACTGTAAACTAAAACAATTTAAACTTTTTACCCATTCTTTCAGCTACAGGTAAACGTAGTGCAGGTAACATTTACCAGTAGAGAAGTCTACCTCAATAAATGCGAGAGGAAACTGATATTTGGACTGGCTGATGACCGGTTGGACGCTCCAATCGATTTTAAACCGTGAGTATGATGTCATGAATCAGTTCTTGAAAAAGAAAAATACCCTAGGTTGATAGACATGTAATTATGGTGGGTGATGGCTATAAGATAGTATATAATTCCATTTTCTATATGGTGATACTTGTATTTTAGAGATCCTTTGGCGGTTTATACAAACAAAGGCCTAAAGACATAATTCCTTATAATACATAATTTCCTTTGGAGATTTATAAATTCTTTCCTGGAACAGTTTCTCATTTTCAGACATTCGGCTCTGACCTGTAGCGGTCCGGGTTGGGCTCTGACCTGTAGCGGTCTGTTGCATGATTATGTTTTCGTTATACTATAAATACATCTTAGAAAAACATTCCAGATGTTTCCATTTAAAGCCCTATAGAGGTTTTAAGAATTTATTGTGGTTTGATAAGCGTTTGTTCTAAACATTATGCCCAACTACGAACGGGAAAAACTAAAATGGGCGTGTATATATAAACTTTGTGATAAACTAATTTCAGTGTCCAGTACACAGAACAAAAGAGTGCACCGCTCAGAACGCGAAAGTGTCATACAGGTCACTTGGTTGAAAAAAGTTTATCCAGAGTTAATGTGTGTTTGATAAGATCATATTACAATATGGGAAGATCAGAGTGATTGTGTGAAATGTGTGAATGATAAGCCCATTGCAAGTGAAAGCACATCCGTCCCAGTGAGTCAGAAGAAAACATGGGGAACAAAACGGGGAAATTAAACTCTTTGCCTGACACCCTTTCAGGTCCAGCTAAATTAATGGCAGAAAAATGGGAAAAGAGTGGTTGTTGATTCACTTTGGCACAATTTAACTGAAGGTGTTTTCCCTATCATAGGCACACTGAGTACAGATTGTTTAGGGAGATGTAGAATTATGTTGACAGAGAATGTAAATAAAGTAGGAAAGAAAAAATAGACTGGCTAGCTTTTGAAAAGTGGGGAAAAGAAGCACACTTTTAATGGTAAAACAACAAATATGGGATGCAGGTCTAAATCTAAATGATGAGAAAAAAGAAACACAAAAGGCCAGATCTGAATTTACCGCCACCAAATGCTGTCTCTAAGCCACCCATTCTGATGACACCAGAAACCACCCTTCCAAATTTCCAAATCCCCAGCCGGAAGTATTTGTATACTGGCCATGGCAGCCAGATGAACTAAGAAGTTGCAGAAAAACTGCCTAATCCTCAGAAAAATGGTAGTGAGAAATGGGTTACATCAATGAAGCAATTGTTGTCCATGTATAATCCAATTTTGCAGGAAGTGGAAACTGTGTTGGAAGTGTTTCAAGCTCCGATGGGCCAACATTCGACCTGTCACCTGGTCCACAGCACCATCAGTAGGATCAACTCAGTTTGGTGCCATGATGGACACCTTGTATGACGCAGCGCGACAGGCTTTTCCCCTGAGAGTCTGTTGGCCTGAGATCCATAACACTAAACAAAGGGAAGAGGAGTCAGCTGCAGACTACAGTGTCCACATGGAAGCTGTTTTTGCAGTTAACTCTGGCAACAACCCCGACAATGAAGCATACCCCTACCTGCTAAAGACTGCATTGGTAAAGGGACTCCACCATGGCCTGAAGATCCAAGTTGTGACTACAGGTGTCGGCTGGGAAAGCGCACCTGTAGCAACTATCTTGCACGCCGAAAGAAACAAGGCAGATGTGGACTGTAAACAATAGGAACATCTCTAAACTGCTCAGTTAATGTTCTACCAGCAGGGTGCACCAAAGAATCCTGGACAGAGGTCAAGAGAAATCCGGGCCACACACACCACCTGAGGGCCTCACTGTGCAGTCTCCCTTCATGAGATTCTAACTGGGCATCCCGTGCGGATGAGTAACACCCCTTTTCCTCAAAACAGGCCTACACTGGCAGGGATGGATAATGAGATGGTAAGCTATTGTTGCGCACTCAACCATGCTTTGAAGCTTATTTTCCCTATGGTAAAAGCGGCCCTCCCTGATCCTTCAACGACACAACTTCGCACCATCCAGCCTGGACAGATCGAGGATCTACGAAGAAAACATTGGCACCATCCCCATAGGCTATGATCATATCAGGTGCTGCTGACGACTCCAACTGCCGTCCGGGTAGCTGAGAGGGACACGTGGGTTCATGCATCCCAGTGCAAAGTTTGTCCCCAGTGAGGATCCCCTCCAACAATACACATGGACAATGGAGGAAAGAGTCTTCTGAAAACATTGGATGCAGTGATTCATCCTTGTCCTGAAAGCTGTCCCCATCATTGGAGGCGCAAGAAGAGGATACAGAGGGGAGACATAGCATTGGCATGTTACCAACACAGGGTGAGGGGACAGAAGAAAATGGGTCCACAATAACCACAAATAAACCATGTAATCAAGGGAAAGACAATTGCCATGTTTTCTGGAGTATTCCTGTTTTGAACTACCAAGATGATCTGTTGTCATATTTGTTGTAGTTCTTCTCTCCCGAAAATTCCATTCATGTTTTTAAGTCCTGTTTCTGATTGTTTATTCTTTTTAGTACTTCGTTATGATTTTGTATGCATCCCTTATTGAACGGATTGTATAATATTTTGTAATTTTAGTTTCCATGTTTCTTTCCAACAAATGGGTAAATGACCAACTCTGGCCCCTACTATGACCATGCATGTAGGCTATTTTATCTCTTGTATTAAGTGTTTTTTTGTTTGTTTTTTTAAATCATTCTACTTTTTGAAACTGTCAAGCCTTAATGTACGGATGATATAGGGTTTTACAAATGTAGTCCTCCATATATTCCTCTTGTTTTTTGTTGTTTTAATTATTCATCAATCACTTAATGTTCTCAATTTGTGTCTTGTGTAAAAAGGAGGGAATATGAGAAATAAATTTTAGGTTGCAGATTCCTAGGACTCATTATAATTAACTCTGAGAAATAAGTCTTGGTTTTTGACGATAAACGGCATGTAGGGGAGAGTTTAACAGACCAATCGAGGACTATGGGGACGTCTCTGATGGTAAACACATATGCATTCTTTTGTCAGCTCAGGAAGAGCTATTGAGTGTATGCTAATCACCCCCAACCGGTCGAGGCAGATGGCCACCCACCCTGAGCCATGGTTCTGCTCGAGGTTTCTGCCTCTTAAAAGGAAGTTTTTCCTTGCCTCTGTCGCCTAGTGCTGCTCTTGGTGGGAATTGTTGGGTTTCTGTAATTGACATCACAGAGTACGGTCTAGACCTGCTCTTTTATGAAGCACTCTGAGATAACTGTTGTTGTGATTTGGGCTATATAAATAAAATTGAATTGAATAATACTCTAGATGTGATTTGCCATGTTTTCTTGTCTACCATTTGTTATTTGTGTGTTTGTACTGGAGTGCATTTAAGGAGAGGGAGACTGTCGAGAGAGAACTGTGCTTTTTCTCTGTGGCCACGTATAAAGAATTGATTCATCACACCTTTGACTCCATATTCTTTGGGAAGAAATTATTCAATCACATGCTTCATTTGTAAGTGAATTTTTAGCCCATTGAGAATAAGGCAGTGAAAATTTGATTTATTAAAAAATAATTTCATTGAAAAACTATATACTGCGACCTTTAAGGAAGGAGTGTCGGTGCGTTTGTGTGTGCACGTGTGGTTGAAGAGGAAGAGAAACGGAGCATTAGCAGCGCCGGTGTTGTTGGAGTTATGTGTGCACCTCGCAGGACATTCGTATCATTAATCACCATTGATGAACGACCCAAAGAATATTATATTGTTTTTGAAATAGTACTTGGAATAGACCTGCGAGGTACAGCAGCGTGCATGCATTTGTTAGCAGAGCAGAGGGAAAGGGTCAACAATATGCCTCAGTATTGCTGTAAATGTACATTGTAAGTCTCAGTGACTGACTGAATAGAGACTGCAGCTCTGCAGCTTCCCAAGATTAACACATGATGAGACTTGACAATTCTGATTTGACTATGTAAATCTTTAGTCGGGGACACCCCTAGCTGTTTTTCTAACTGACTCTCTGTTCTCCTACCATTGCTATGCTGAAGATACCCACCTATATCTGTCCTTCCCACCACACATTTCCACTGTCTTGACTGAACTAGTGATCACAGACAGACCCTCTGTTCAGCTCAACATTGAACTAGTGATCACAGACAGACCTTCAACTGCGTGTAAAGGTCATCTTACACCTTGACTTCTGTAATGCCCTCCTGACAGGGCTTCTCACATGCCCAGTAAACACTCTGCAAATGGTCCAAACCATGGTGATATGTTTGGTCTTCATTAGCCAAATCATTTCACTACTGATTCCCCATTGTTTCTCGCATTAAGTTGAAGCTCAACATTGGGCATGGATAGTCATTTATATCTTATTCAGAGGACTTCAATTCAATTTTATTTATATAGCGCCAAATCACAACAAAAGTTATCTCACAGCGCTTTTCATAAAAGAGCAGGTCTAGACCGTACTCTGTGATGCTATTTACAGAAGCCCAACAGTTCCCACCAAGAGCAGCACTAGGAGACAGAGGCAAGGAAAAACTTCCTTTTAAGAGGCAGAAACGTCGAGCCGAACCATGGCTCAGGGTGGGCGGCCATCTGCCTCGACCGACTTGAATGAAAAATGAAAAGAAAAGGAAGAGTTTATAAGGATTTCTGTTAAAGAAGTTGTCATTGACGGTGTTACCTGAGCAGATGACTTTCAGGCTATGCGCTGACAAAAAATGAGTCCGGTGCGATATGAATGCACACTCTCTGATTGCAGACTCAGACGGACCACAGGCAGATACAATTATCCAGGCTTTGCGGTTTCCTAAATCATCTCTTCTTTCTGTTGAAAGAGCAGAGCCACAGTCCAGCTGCCTACACACTAAAGCTGCAGACACCAGGTCCCAGTTAAAGGTGGAATCAGCCACTGGTCTCCACTCTCCCTTCCGTTTCATCTGTAGTCTACCGACACAGCGGCTGGCTCCTCCAACCAACCGGACGTCATCAGGCTCTGAACAGATACAAGAGAGTAATTAGCTAAAGAAGTAAAGTAACTTGCATTACAACAGAGATTGCAATAAATCAAAGCAGCAGATCTTCTCCTACCTGAACATGTGAGTTCAACAGATTTGCCAGATGAGCAGGTGTCTCTAGCTGAGCCTGAGCTTCCACAGTCCAGGAGAGCAGACTCATGGCCTCCACACTGGAACTCTTTTGACCACACTGGGGGCTCCACCTCTCCATACAGCGCCCCCTGGAGGACTGAAGGAGCCCCACAGCCAAGCTCCCTGCAGACCACCTCTGCATCCTGCTGGTCAAAGTCATCTTCACACACTGAGGACCACAAATGGTTAGACTTCACCTCCAGTCTGCCGGAACATGGACTAGCCCTATTAACCAGCCTGACAGATCCTGAAGAAAGATGAAGAGAGACAGAATTAGAATTTTAAATAAAAACAAAGATATGTTTATTGCATCATCTCTCATCTATCTACAAAAACTCCTTGTTTTGATGTGTCGGATGAAAGGAAAATATCTCTTTCTAACTTGTGTTACTGCATTGGGGAAGGCTGTAGGAGCATTTCTTGATGACCTATGTTTGGATCTCAAGAGCCAACCACGGGAGTAGTCAGACTCATCACTGCAAAATAAAATAATTTTAACTTTTTACCCATTCTTTCAGCTACAGGCCAGTCCTGCCAGGATAATTCAACCATATGTATTCTGTAGTCAGTCAGTGTAGGTAACTTTTATTAAAATAACTTCTTGGTTTATTTGATTAAATTGTCCCTTTATCCTGACAGTAGTACATTAGACAGATAAGATATCAGGCTACTTAAGAATCCACTGCTCCCTGGTCAAAACAACCAATCAGAGACTCAGTCTCTACCACAGTGTCTCCTCTGTCCCCCAATAAGAGGAGCAGCTGATTTGACTGCCAATCTCACTGTCGAATGCATGCGCAACTCCGCACAAGACCAATGTAGGAGGCAAAATAGTATTTTGGGGGGCAGTGGCTATAATAATGAAACAGAATAGCCACTACAACCGGTCAACGGCAGGCGAGCAGAGCAACAGCACGCCTCAATATAGCTGCAAATGTACAGTGTAAGTCTCAGTGACGGACTGACTGAATAGAGACTGCAGCTCTGCAGCTTCCCAAGATTAACACATGATGAGACTTGACAATTCTGATTTGACTATGTAAATCTTTAGTCGGGGACACCCCTAGCTGTTTGTCTAACTGACTCTCTGTTCTCCTACCATTGCTATGCTGATGATACCCACCTAATATCTGTCCTTCCCACCACACAACCCCACTGTCTTGACTGAACTATTGGTGATAACAGATGGGCCTTCTGTTGTGTATAACATCTTAAATGTCAGGTTTTATGTGACAGAGTATGCTACTCAACTGCGTGTAAAGGTCATCTCACACCTTGACTACTGTAATGCCCTCCTGACAGGGCTTCTCACGTGCACAGTAAATGAAATCAAATGGTCCAAAACGTGCAGGTATCTTTTGTCTTCAAATAGCCAAAACATTTCACTACTGTATACTGACTCCATGTTGTTGCTCGTATTAAGTTCAAGTCACTAATTCTTGCCTATAGAGTGACCACTACTGGAACTCTCTTATTCAGGTTTATAAGCCTTCTCATTCTCTACACTAAGCTAGTGAACAAATAAGAAAGGAAGAAAAGACTAAGAAAGATTATTGTTATAGTTGAGGAATTTCTGGAGTTACCTGAGCACTTGATCTCCAGGTTGGAAAGTGAAGTGTCAAGCGATGTAAACACACATTCCCTAACTGCAGACATGGACCGAAGACAAGTTGATCTAATTTGCCATATTGTTTTGTAATAGTTATTCATTATCTTCCCTGTATAAACAGCAGAGCCACAGTCCAGTTGTTCACACACAACATCTGCTGTCTTTAGATTCCAGTCAGATGTTTGGTCGTCCACCTCTTCCCACCGTCCCTGGTGTTTGACCTCCAGTTCACCAGCACAGCGAGTGGATCCTCCCACCAACCGAACATTATTGGGCTCTGGGCAGACAAGAGTAATTATTAAAAATAGATGAAGTCACATTTATTAAATAGAAAATCAGTCCAAAACAAAGCTGCAGCTCCTCTCCTACCTGAGCAGGTGAGTTCAACAGCTTTGCCAGATGAGCAGGTGTCTCTAGCTGAGCCTGAGCTGTCAATCTGACAATCCAGGAGAGCAGACTCATGGCCTTCACACTGGAACTCTTTGGTCCACACTGGCACTCGCATTTGTCTATAAACAGTCCCCTGGAGGACTGAAGGAGCCCCACAGCCAAGCTCCCTACAGACCACCTCTGCATCCTGCTGGTTAAAGTCATCTTCACACACTGAGGACCACGACTGGTTAGACTTCACCTCCAGTCTGCCTGAACACAGACTAGTCCCATTAACCAGCCTGACAGAGTCTGAAGAGGAAGAGAGCGAGAGACACAGAAAGACAGACAGAGAGTTTGAATTTGAAAATTGAGTTTATAAAATAAAACATTACAATATAATGAAGTGGTCCTACAGTGTATGTTAGTCATAATGCCAGTCAGTCCTTGTTTGTCTGTGCATGTTTTTGAGAACTGTTCCTGAGCTTTCCTGCACTTTGTCCCAGAAAGGTTTATACACTCACCTAAAGGATTATTAGGAACACCATACTAATACTGTGTTTGACCCCCTTTCACCTTCAGAACTGCCTTAATTCTACGTGGCATTGATTCAACAAGGTGCTGAAAGCATTCTTTAGAAATGTTGGCCCATATTGATAGGATAGCATCTTGCAGTTGATGGAGATTTGTGGGATGCACATCCAGGGCACGAAGCTCCCGTTCCACCGCATCCCAAAGATGCTCTATTGGGTTGAGATCTGGTGACTGTGGGGGCCAATTTAGTACAGTGAACTCATTGTCATGTTCAAGAAACCAATTTGAAATGATTGGAGCTTTGTGACATGGTGCATTATCCTGCTGGAAGTAGCCATCAGAGGATGGGTACATGGTGGCCATAAAGGGATGGACATGGTCAGAAACAATGCTCAGGTAGGCCGTGGCATTTAAACCATGCCCAATTGGCACTAAGGG
>NC_060166.1:36486626-36496676 GCF_021292245.1 Micropterus dolomieu
TTTAGTACAGTGAACTCATTGTCATGTTCAAGAAACCAATTTGAAATGATTCGAGCTTTGTGACATGGTGCGTTATCCTGCTGGAAATAGCCATCAGAGGATGGGTACATGGTGGCCATAAAGGGATGGACATGGTCAGAAACAATGCTCAGGTAGGCCGTGGCATTTAAACCATGCCCAATTGGCACTAAGGGGCCTAAAGTGTGCCAAGAAAACATCCCCCACACCATTACACCACCATCACCAGCCTGCACAGTGGTAACAAGGCATGATGGATCCATGTTCTCATTCTGTTTACGCCAAATTCTGACTCTACCATCTGAATGTCTCAACAGAAATCATCAGACCAGGCAACATTTTTCCAGTCTTCAACTGTCCAATTTTGGTGAGCTCTCGCAGATTGTAGCCTCTTTTTCCTATTTGTAGTGGAGATGAGTGGTACCCGGTGGGGTCTTCTGCTGTTGTAGCCCATCCGCCTCAAGGTTGTGCGTGTTGTGGCTTCACAAATGCTTTGCTGCATACCTCGGTTGTAACGAGTGGTTATTTCAGTCAAAGTTGCTCTTCTATCAGCTTGAATCGGTCGGCCCATTCTCCTCTGACCTCTAGCATCAACGAGGCATTTTCGCCCACAGGACTTCCGCATACTGGATGTTTTTCCCTTTTCACACCATTCTTTGTGAACCCTAGAAATGGTTGAGCGTGAAAATCCCAGTAACTGAGCAGATTGTGAAATACTCAGATAAATACTCACTCCTTTAGGTGAGTGTATTTTACAATTTTGTAAAAATGTGCTTAAACTTTTTCGGAGTAGAGTGATGCCGGCAGCTAAAGGGCCAGCCGGCCAGTCAGCTTACAGACCACTGCAGCCAACGCTGCTGCAACAACGGCAGAGGAAACCACAGCTATAAGACTGTCACAAAGCTATTCTGTCTTTACATTCTGAGTAAAGTTGAAACTCTAACTTAAATCAAGAGACAGCTGTGTGAGTTATGGGTGTGTGTCACAATGAACATTGTCTTGCGGATATTACGTGCGGCATTGCTACATCCAGCTACATTCGGGGTGGGGGGGGGGGGGTTCTGCAATGGAAAACAGAGGATGGCGGGCTAAAAGCGAGTCAGTGTAAAAGGGGTTTTAGACACCTGTAGTGTCAACTCTAAAGACTTAATATTTTACCTCAAACTGAGTGCTTGCAGTGATGTCGATCAGTGTCTGAAACTCCCTCTTCCCACACCTTTCCAACGTCACAATTTGGAGGAATACATCTGACAATTTTTGTAACTTGTTCCAATTTAACTTGGAATAGTAAAGCTGTAACTAACAATGACGCATGGATGGCAAGGTGTACAGAGGTGAGAATGAAGGCAAGATTTAACGTTTCTCTCAAGATCTCTTTGGTCTTATTCCCATTTGTAAGACTCATCATGTCCCACCCAGCTTTTCACAGTTCTGGAAAAGCTGGGTGGGACATGTTAGGAGACATAACAGTTAGGAGTCCCTTTAGTGGCAGATCAACACTGTAAATTTTAATATAGGTGTAACCATTTCATTTGATAGACTTCACAATATAGAGCAGAGGTACATCTTTCCTGAGGAATCTATAATAACAATTAAATAAATAATAATAATTTTCTTTTTTCTTGTTGACACATCAGACAGCAAATTCAAATCAATATCAGTTAGTGGATATATCGCAACCCAATAGTATTACAGAGATGACCAAGATGTAAAACATGTACTATAGTAAAATATACTAGGGTGCCCAGAAATTACACAATAAACAAAAATCTGCATAAAATAACATCCTAAAATAACATCTTTGTTAATGTTAATTTATATAATTTAATGTAAATTTATTTTAATAACTTTGCAAATGACACCAAATCCAGTCAGCTGTTAAATGGAATCCTATCATTCTCTGAGCTTTCTGGGAGTTGTGTCTTTGTTTTTTGGCTACGGATGGCGTTACCTGAGCAGGAGATCTCCAAACTGGTGAGAAGATGCGAGGACCTTTTTGTCAAACATTTCCTCGGTCTAGATTTAAAATTAATACAGGAAGGTTTGATTCTCCATGAAGGTTTTTGAAAACTTGAGGAAGCCCGAACCACAGAACCACAGTCCAGCTGTCTACAAACTTCATCTGCTAACTTCAGGTCCCAGCCACGGTCATCCTCCTGTCTCCAAACTCCCTGGCGTTTCACCTGCAGCAAACCAGAACAGCGGCTGGATCCTCCCACCAAGCGGATGTCATCAGTCTCTGAACACAGGTAAGAGTTTCATTAGTGAAATAATCTCTTGTGTAAATATATTTCTACTTTCTCTGTTTACCTTTAAAAGTGTGATCTTCCTCTCTCTGGAGACCTGGGGAGAGTCATGAAAAAATCTATTAAAATTTTTTTTCTGCAAAAAGGGAAAACAAGGGAAATGATTGCATTCATGGTAATCAATAACCTAAGAACCACAGAACATTTAAATAAGATAAAACCAATCATACACATCTATGTCTCATCACGGTTCTTTAGAAATGTCTGAGATCCAAGATGCCTTTCCCAGCCTGTCATTTCCCCAAATTTCTTTCTAACCTAGCTTGATTTTAATTTAAAATATTGGTTTAAATAAAGTTCATGCCAGTCAAACTAAACTCATTCTGTAGCAGCAGTCACTGAGGTTAAAAAGACTGTCCTGAAGTCCTACCTGAGCTCCAGAGCAACATGAACACCACCAGTACGTGCTCCATGTCCAGTTGGTGTGTTGTCCAAATGAGCACTCTAGCTTCATTTACTTGCTTAATCTTATATAGCTCTCTTCTGCCGGTCAGATGTGCAGTTTCCTCTTCATCTTTAAATTTCCTTATCAGAATTTGTGTGGTTTCTTGCTTAACATGACTGCCAACACTTTGGCATTTGTCAACAGAAAGCTAATTGATAACCAGACCCGTCGTCAGGGGGGATCAAAGGGCACAGATAACCCCGGCCCAAGGCCCAGGGGGTCCATGCAAAGGTCTATGGTTGACCCGTAAATCGGATCAAGGACAATACTTTACTTACAGTCTAATATGAATAAGGAAACCTTTTAGATGTATTTACATGATAAATAAATGTATTATTATCATTACAACATATTTCATACTTCATACGTCATCTGATAACACACCCCCCGCTGTTATTGTGAATGGTATGGTCGAAACATTTGGCCAGATGTGCAGAGCATGCATATGTAAAGAAAGTCACTGTAAACAAACACTGCAGCCTGTCAGGGGCCCAGAAAAAGAAAAGCCAAAACACAGTGAGGAAAATAAAATGATAGGGACGACAAATTTCTGGCCAAATACAGTGTTAAGAAGCACCATGTAGCCCATGTATGACAGGAGGAGGTGAGGAGCTAACAGTTAGGCAGACTAGCAAAGCTAAACTTGCTTAATAACCTTTAACACCCGAGCTGCCAACTGTCTGGCATCGAGCGTTGGACTCAGGCAATAGACAATTTTCACACGCTCTTACGCTACACATCAATTTTCTCACGCAGTGAAAAACAAATGTGTAAAATGAATAACGAGTCGGGGCGAGTGAACTCCACCCAGCTGATGCGACATCGGCAAGTCGCACTGTGAGTAACTAACTGAAAGAGGGTTTTTTTTAAATAAACATCTAAAATCTGAGGCACAGACGTCCTCTGTTTGGGACTGTGAGCTGCACTTTATCTGAGGTGCTGAAGTTAATGTGAGGGAATTTGTGACAAGATTTTTTTCTGGTCAAAAGCATGGCTACCGATACATTCAGTGTCAATGAACATTAAAACATGCGAAAATCAAAACAACGCTGAAATTAAATAAATAATATTTGTTCATGAAGTCACCTGTCTGTCATTAGAAAAAACACAACAACTGTGGGTATGTAAGAGTGTATGACAATGGTTGCCGTTGATGTCATGTGAGCTGGTTGCGTGGTGCATGAAAAGATCTGGACTGGGGATGAGACTATTGGTGCTTGAATATTGAATATTCAATTTATTTGATACCAATATTAAGTCTTATCCCACACCAGCTCTGATGTGTTGTGTGAGAGCTGAGCAGTCCATGTGGGTGTGCACCTTGACCATCCTACTCTGTTCACCGGGCTCCTGCCTCTTCACCCAGCCACTCTACAAGGTACAAAGTTGTTTATTTGTCATTATACAGTACAAGGCTGCATAACAAAGCTAAATTTGTAGTTCCTCCAACTTTAACCGTTCAGAATATATAATAATCTTATTTTGAAAATCAACACTGACCGCAGATATAGATGTATTTTGCCTCTTATACTCTGTACACGTTTGGATAACTTTAACAAAACTTTGTTTGTTCAGGGGTTTTTTTCTTTAACAAGACAAAAACATAATCAAAGGTTGCTCATAGTAAAATCCTAGTGATTTCCAGGGAACTTTAGGGACTTTCCAAGGTTTCCAAGGAAAAGTAATTTTTTCATGCAGGTGGCCTCTTTGGACTGACATTCTTACCACAAAAGGCTCCTTATCTCCCTTTTGCTGGTGGTGTTTACTTATCTTCTGACCTCCATTTGTCCACATGCATGTGTATACTCTCCTCCTTTGGTGGGTGGTAATAACCTCTCTCCTACGCTCAGGCTTGATGCGGATCACTCTTGTAACACATACATCCCTGCACTCATGTACACAGATAATAATTTGGATTCGTGTCAAAAGATAAAAATTTGCACTCATGGTCACAAATCCTCCCTCCTGCACCTGGATCCTTTTCTCCATGCATGTCAACAATTAATGCAATGGTCTTTGGTCCTAGGCCTTTTATATCTTGGAGTGTAGACTCATCACAATTATGGTCTTTGGTTAAAACAAAAATCATTATACAGAGTGAATGATTTAAATCTTTGTATACATTTGCATATATAAGATTGGAGAAACAACTCATCATGCAGACTCATCATGTATAACATAATGTATAATGATGATTCAAAAATTAGGATACCAAAAAATACTCAACATATGTGTGAAAAGGTTGTGACCTCATATAAAAATTATCCACTTTGCAGGTTTCTCTGTTTCCTCTGACGGCCTGCAGGCCTATTCCTATGTGAAGACTCCGGGTCGGATTTTCCGGGAAATCCATTGGCTGTGACTGCATGCTGAAACCTTTCAGCGCATTAAACTGTTAAGATAATGCAACATAATGGTGCAGGAAAACACCACAGTGGAAGGCTCATCCACTGTAGTACCCTTACTTACTGCAGTCAAACTGATATAAAGTGTGGCAATAATCACATTTATAATATTCATTCCCGTTCACTAACCATTTCTAATAAATTTAGTTGTGCTCACATTGCTGAGCCTCCTGTGAAAGATAACGTTACACAAACAGTTATTAAAAAAGCAAGCTAACACTGACATATTGCTAAATTCATTAAATGCAACGTTATCATGAAATGAGCATGGAGTAGTCAAGCTCATAAAAATATTAAGTTTGCAGTGGGAGTTTGCCTGAGTTTCCAGCGTGTTGTGTGAAGCTTTTTCCTGGTGTATCATGCAGTGTGAGCATGCATACAAGCATACACCAGGTTGCAATTTAAAAACCACACCACTAGTGGCCGCTGAAAACTACATATTGCCCCTTTAATATGAAGCGAGATTGACAAAAAACAAGAAATGGGGTTTTTTTCATATCAAAAATATACGCAACTATGGTGAGTAAAGAAACTTTAAACTAAAGTAAAACTTCAAAGGTAGTTAAAGTAAATTTAAGTGTAGATTAAATTTCCCTTTCTTGGAAAAAAAACAAGTGTTTAAACATATCTCAAAAACAGGATGTCAAAAGTTCAAAAGAATTACCACTTCCCCAGGTCCTGCCTACCCAAAGCTTAACCTGAGCTGTCTTCTGGGGCCCTAGAAGCCTACCTCCGACAGGGAACTCTCCACCCAGGATTCACCCTGAAAATAATCAAGGAAGTCCAAGTGTCCACGGGAAAGACTGCTGTGCAGCCTATCTGAACACAACTGAAAAGGATCTGTGGAAGACAGAATAGGAGCAGTAGTAAGGGGGGTCGAAAGTAACACACAGGAGGGTTGAAAGTAACACACAGGAGGGCTGAAAGGAGGGTCGAAAGTAACACACATGAGAGTTGAAAGGAGGGTCGAAAGTAACACACAGGAGGGTTGAAAGGAAGGTCGAAAGTAACACACAGGAGGGTTGAAAGGAGGGTCGAAAGTAACACACAGGAGGGTCAAAAGTAACACACAGGAGGGTTGAAAGGCGGGTTGAAAGTAACACACAGGAGGGTCGAAAGTAACACACAGGAGGGTTGAAAGTAACACACAGGAGGGTTGAAAGGAGGGTTGAAAGTAACACACAGGAGGGTCAAAAGTAACACACAGGAGGGTTGAAAGGCGGGTTGAAAGTAACACACAGGAGGGTCGAAAGTAACGCACAGGAGGGTCGAAAGAAACACACAGGAGAGTTGAAAGGAGGGTCGAAAATAACACACAGGAGGGTTGAAAGGAGGGTCGAAAGTAAGACACAGGAGGGTCGAAAGGAGGGTTGAAAGTAATACACAGGAGGGTTGAAACGAGGGTTGAAAGTAATACACAGGAGGGTTGAAAGAAAGGTCGAAAGTAACACACAGGAGGGTTGAAAAGAGGGTCGAAAGTAACACACAGGAGGGTCGAAAGTAACACACAGGAGGGTTGAAAGGAGGGTTGAAAGTAACACACAGGAGGGTCAAAAGTAACACACAGGAGGGTTGAAAGGCGGGTTGAAAGTAACACACAGGAGGGTCGAAAGTAACGCACAGGAGGGTCGAAAGAAACACACAGGAGAGTTGAAAGGAGGGTCGAAAATAACACACAGGAGGGTTGAAAGGAGGGTCGAAAGTAACACACAGGAGGGTCGAAAGGAGGGTTGAAAGTAATACACAGGAGGGTTGAAACGAGGGTTGAAAGTAATACACAGGAGGGTTGAAAGGAAGGTCGAAAGTAATACACAGGAGGGTTGAAAGGAGGGTTGAAAGTAATACACAGGAGGGTTGAAAAGAACACACAGAAGGGTTGAAAGGAGAGTCGAAAGTAACACAAAGGAGGGTTGAAAGGAAGGTCGAAAGTAACACACAGGAGGGTTGAAAGGAGGGTCGAAAGTAACACACAGGAGGGTTGAAAGGAGGGTTGAAAGTAACACACAGGAGGGTTGAAAGTAACACACAGGAGGGTTGAAAGTAACACACAGGAGGGTCGAAAGGAGGGTTGAAAGTAATACACAGGAGGGTCGAAACGAGGGTTGAAAGTAATACACAGGAGGGTTGAAAGGAAGGTCGAAAGTAATACACAGGAGGGTTGAAAGGAGGGTTGAAAGTAATACACAGGAGGGTTGAAAAGAACACACAGAAGGGTTGAAAGGAGAGTCGAAAGTAACACAAAGGAGGGTTGAAAGGAAGGTCGAAAGTAACACACAGGAGGGTTGAAAGGAGGGTCGAAAGTAACACACAGGAGGGTTGAAAGGAGGGTTGAAAGTAACACACAGGAGGGTTGAAAGTAACACACAGGAGGGTTGAAAGTAACACACAGGAGGGTCGAAAGGAGGGTTGAAAGTAATACACAGGAGGGTCGAAACGAGGGTTGAAAGTAATACACAGGAGGGTTGAAAGGAAGGTCGAAAGTAATACACAGGAGGGTTGAAAGGAGGGTTGAAAGTAATACACAGGAGGGTTGAAAAGAACACACAGAAGGGTTGAAAGGAGAGTCGAAAGTAACACAAAGGAGGGTTGAAAGGAAGGTCGAAAGTAACACACAGGAGGGTTGAAAGGAGGGTCGAAAGTAACACACAGGAGGGTTGAAAGGAGGGTTGAAAGTAACACACAGGAGGGTTGAAAGTAACACACAGGAGGGTTGAAAGTAACACACAGGAGGGTCGAAAGGAGGGTTGAAAGTAATACACAGGAGGGTCGAAACGAGGGTTGAAAGTAATACACAGGAGGGTTGAAAGGAAGGTCGAAAGTAATACACAGGAGGGTTGAAAGGAGGGTTGAAAGTAATACACAGGAGGGTTGAAAAGAACACACAGAAGGGTTGAAAGGAGAGTCGAAAGTAACACAAAGGAGGGATGAAAGTAACACACAGGAGGGTCAAAAGTAACACACAGGAGGGTTGAAAGGAAGGTCGAAAGTAACACACAGAAGGGTTGAAAGGAGGATTGAAAGTAACACAGGAGGGTTGAAAGTAACACACAGAAGGGTTGAAAGGATGATTGACAGTAACACACAGGAGGGTTGAAAGGAGGGTTGAAAGTAACACACAGGAGGGTCGAAAGTAACACACAGGAGGGTTGAAAGGAGGGTTGAAAGTAACACACAGGAGGGTCGAAAGTAACGCACAGGAGGGTCGAAAGAAACACACAGGAGGGTTGAAAGGAGGGTCGAAAGAAACACACAGGAGGGTTGAAAGGAGGGTCCAAAGTAACACACAGGAGGGTTGAAAGGCAGGTCGAAAGTAACACACAGGAGGGTCGAAAGGAGGGTTGAAAGTAACACATAGGAAGGTTGAAAGGAGGGTCGAAAGTAATACACAGGAGGGTTGAAAGGAAGGTCAAAAGTAATACACAGGAGGGTTGAAAGGAGGTTGAAAGTAATACACAGGAGGGTCGAAAGTAACACACAGGAGGGTTGAAAGGAGGGTTGAAAGTAACACACAGGAGGGTCGAAAGTAACGCACAGGAGGGTCGAAAGAAACACACAGGAGGGTTGAAAGGAGGGTCGAAAGAAACACACAGGAGGGTTGAAAGGAGGGTCCAAAGTAACACACAGGAGGGTTGAAAGGCAGGTCGAAAGTAACACACAGGAGGGTCGAAAGGAGGGTTGAAAGTAACACATAGGAAGGTTGAAAGGAGGGTCGAAAGTAATACACAGGAGGGTTGAAAGGAAGGTCAAAAGTAATACACAGGAGGGTTGAAAGGAGGTTGAAAGTAATACACAGGAGGGTCGAAAGTAACACACAGGAGGGTTGAAAGGAGGGTTGAAAGTAACACACAGGAGGGTCGAAAGTAACGCACAGGAGGGTCGAAAGAAACACACAGGAGGGTTGAAAGGAGGGTCGAAAGAAACACACAGGAGGGTTGAAAGGAGGGTCCAAAGTAACACACAGGAGGGTTGAAAGGCAGGTCGAAAGTAACACACAGGAGGGTCGAAAGGAGGGTTGAAAGTAACACATAGGAAGGTTGAAAGGAGGGTCGAAAGTAATACACAGGAGGGTTGAAAGGAAGGTCGAAAGTAACACACAGGAGGGTTGAAAGTAACACACAGGAGGGTCGAAAGTAACACACAGGAGGGTTGAAAGGAAGGTCGAAAGTAACACACAGGAGGATTGAAAGGAGGGTTGAAAGTAACACACAGGAGGGTTGAAAGGAAGGTCAAAAGTAACACACAGGAGGGTTGAAAGGAGGGTCGAAAGTAAGACACAGGAGGGTTGAAAGTAACACACAGGAGGGTTGAAAGGACGATTGACAGTAACACACAGGAGGGTTGAAAGGAGGGTTGAAAGTAACACACAGGAGGGTCGAAAGTAACACACACACGATGGTTGAAAGGAGGGTTGAAAGTAACACACAGGAGGGTCGAAAGTAACGCACAGGAGGGTCGAAAGAAACACACAGGAGGGTTGAAAGGAGGGTCCAAAGTAACACACAGGAGGGTCGAAAGGCAGGTCGAAAGTAACACACAGGAGGGTCGAAAGGAGGGTTGAAAGTAACACATAGGAAGGTCGAAAGGAGGGTCGAAAGTAACACACAGGAGGGTTGAAAGGAGGGTTGAAAGTAACACATAGGAAGGTCGAAAGGAGGGTCGAAAGTAACACACAGGAGGGTTGAAAGGAGGGTTGAAAGTAATACACAGGAGGGTTGAAAGGAAGGTCGAAAGTAATACACAGGAGGGTTGAAAGGAGGGTTGAAAGTAATACACAGGACGGTTGAAAGTAATACACAGGACGGTTGAAAGTAACACACAGGAGGGTTGAAAGTAACACACAGGAGGGTCGAAAGTAACATACAGGAGGGTTGAAAGG
>NC_060166.1:36496696-36505074 GCF_021292245.1 Micropterus dolomieu
GAGGGTTGAAAGTAATACACAGGAGGGTTGAAAGGAAGGTCGAAAGTAATACACAGGAGGGTTGAAAGGAGGGTTGAAAGTAATACACAGGACGGTTGAAAGTAATACACAGGACGGTTGAAAGTAACACACAGGAGGGTTGAAAGTAACACACAGGAGGGTCGAAAGTAACATACAGGAGGGTTGAAAGGAAGGTCGAAAGTAACACACAGGAGGGTTGAAAGGAGGGTTGAAAGTAACACACAGGAGGGTTGAAAGTAATACACAGGACGGTTGAAAGTAACACACAGGAGGGTTGAAAGTAACACACAGGAGGGTCGAAAGTAACATACAGGAGGGTTGAAAGGAAGGTCGAAAGTAACACACAGGAGGGTTGAAAGGAGGGTTGAAAGTAACACACAGGAGGGTTGAAAGTAATACACAGGACGGTTGAAAGTAACACACAGGAGGGTTGAAAGTAACACACAGGAGGGTCGAAAGTAACATACAGGAGGGTTGAAAGGAAGGTCGAAAGTAACACACAGGAGGGTTGAAAGGAGGGTTGAAAGTAACACACAGGAGGGTTGAAAGTAATACACAGGACGGTTGAAAGTAACACACAGGAGGGTTGAAAGTAACACACAGGAGGGTCGAAAGTAACATACAGGAGGGTTGAAAGGAAGGTCGAAAGTAACACACAGGAGGGTTGAAAGGAGGGTTGAAAGTAACACACAGGAGGGTTGAAAGTAATACACAGGACGGTTGAAAGTAACACACAGGAGGGTTGAAAGTAACACACAGGAGGGTCGAAAGTAACATACAGGAGGGTTGAAAGGAAGGTCGAAAGTAACACACAGGAGGGTTGAAAGGAGGGTTGAAAGTAACACACAGGAGGGTTGAAAGTAATACACAGGACGGTTGAAAGTAACACACAGGAGGGTTGAAAGTAACACACAGGAGGGTCGAAAGTAACATACAGGAGGGTTGAAAGGAAGGTCGAAAGTAACACACAGGAGGGTTGAAAGGAGGGTTGAAAGTAACACACAGGAGGGTTGAAAGTAACACACATGAGGGTTGAAAGTAACACACAGGAGGGTTGAAAGGAAGGTCAAAAGTAACACACAGGAGGGTTGAAAGGAGGGTTGAAAGTAACACACAGGAGGGTCGAAAGTAACACACAGGAGTGTCGAAAGTAACACACAGGAGGGTCGAAAGTAACACACACATCATGCAATTAATATTAAATTAACTAGGAGGTTCTGAATACTTAACTGTCGTGCATAAATCCTAGGCCTATGACCAAGCAAGATAAAGATTAATACTTTAAGGGGCCTTTGAGGGTTAAGCCTTGGTTTTAGGATTAAGGTGGGATATAAAGATCAGGGTTGGGGATGGCAAACAGTTTTGAACTCTTCTAATTTCCACCAGCATCATCAAACAACACATTGCAAAGAACATTTAAATAAGGTTAAAAATTCAAAAAACAACCAATCATACGCATGTTTGACTGGTTGTCTTATATAAAACATGTTTGATCACAGAACTTTAGAGATGTCTGAGATCCAAGCTCACTTTTCCAGCCTGTCTCAACTGTGTGCATATTGTAGATTGGGAGTTAACAGACTGTACATGATAGGACATGATAGGAAGTATGCTATCATCTTAGATTGACCTATTTGTGATTAACACTTATCAATCCTCCAATATCATACAGTTTCTAAATTTTCAAGTAGAATCTAAACAAGTTGCCCTCAGTCAGTCCATATTTCTCTACAGACCTTACAGCTGTAACTGAAACACTTAAAGATGATTCATCATTTTATCCTATATTTTTAGACTTGCTTGACTATAATTTAAAATGATGGTTTAACTGAAGTTTATGTATCTGCCAGTGGGTCAGTCAATCCAAGCTCATGCTGTGTGAGCAGCAGTCAGTGAAGTCCTACCTGAGCTCCAGAGCAACATGAACACCACCAGTATGTGATCCATGTCCAGTTGGCATGTTGTCCATATCAGTGTATCAGTGTATCCATCTTCCTCATTTACTGTCTCTTGATCTTATACTCTGTAACATCTCTCCTCTGCGGTTTCCTCTTCATCTATTAATTTCCTTATCAGGCTTCTTGTGGTTTCTCTCTTAAAGTCACAGTAACTATTTGGCAGGATTTGCCAACAGGAAGCTAATTGATTTTGAGATAATTATATACTGGCATGTGCCCCATCAAGATGTTTTTAACATCTAAAATCATTTCAATTTCATTAGTTAAATTTCAGGTACTGCAGCACCATTTACTTTACATCAGGACTGTGTTCTGCTGTTTGGGGAGCCTGAAGGGGAGAATATTTTTTCCTTTTAAAAATGTTGCAGCCCTTTTTATCTGCTTTGAATGTTTTATACCCTAGATTTAGTTTATTTGCACTGGTTGCCAGTTTCTGCATTTTTAAATCCTAGGCTGCTCATTACTTACAAGCCTTTATAGATTAACAAGTGTTGCGCCACAGTACATTGGTAAACTTTGAATCTACTAGACTTTCTAAAAACCAATTCAGAGTAAGAGATTTTAGCAACATTTATCATTTTTATGTTTGTCATCATTTTCTCTTCTCAAAGTCTTCACTCTCTTCCTGTAGACTTACTTAGCAACAGTGTTTTTCATTGATGGTGTTTGGCAGCTGTAGTTTAGTTCAGTTCCAAACTCTTATTTTTTTTCTAAAATACGGTTACATGCATAACACCTTCCACAATCATGGACAAACCTGTCTCATTAATTCACTGTAATGGGAAATGTATTTTAAACTGCTTCTACTACTCTTTTACTTCTCTGTTAATGTTAAAGTGATAAACACTTTGGGTTTTAGTTCTTTTACACCTTGCTTTAAGTTCAGAGAGTGTACTCAGAATAGGGAGGCCTACAAAACTGTAACCTGTGGTTAAGAACTGCAGGTTGCTGTTTCTAGCAACAAACTAGTGAACCATTTGTGACTTTAATGTCACAGTGTTTTAAAAAATGCACATGAAGGAGGTCTTTGCTTTATGGCTGTGGAGACCCTTGATCTCTGTACAGCTTGAGCCTATTTGCAAATGTGAAATACTGTAAATGTACTGAAAGACAATTTTGGTTTTCATCTTTTTCAATACAGATTTTCATGTAACACAAAAAGAGATAGCAGTGACCAAGGTCAACAGAGCAGAAAGAAACTGGTGGGAAAAAAAGCCTTATGGCTGTTTTAAAACACTGTTTTCAATTTTCTTATATCTGAATATGAAACAACCACCTTGGAGATACTACTCTTTCCTCTGGGCTCCAGCGTCTTCCTCTAGCCAGCCTTCAGTACTGGACCTCATAAGAACATACTCATTAATCTCAGTGTTCTCCTCTCGTCCCAGCCTCTGGCTTTTGGTGGCCTGAAAAAACATGACAGTTTTGTTTTTGCAACTGTTCTCTTTTAATTAAATAGATTTTTTTTACAATTAAATACTCAATTAAACTCAGTCCTCCCCTGAATAAATGTGTGTATAGTAACTTAAGAGTCGAAGCAGAGTGCAGCGATAAGTAACATCATGTCCAGCAGGAGGACAACAAGACTTAACGATGACATAATTTTAATTAAAGGTAAAGATGCTTTAAGTCACTTGAAACCATTGATACTAGAGATTGATGAAGTGCAACAAATATGCTACGGCAAGGGGGAGCCAGGACGACAGGTCAGCGGGGAGATGTCATCATCATCCCCACATTTAGAAATTGGGTCCCAAGCCCCAATAAAAACAAGCCCTTACGGCACAGAATCACTCAACATAAGGGCGACTGACCTACGATTGAAGGTCATAACCAAGCTGGACCCCCAAGAACGACCAAGATTGCCAAGGCTAAGTGACAAAGTACCCTCTGAAAGTCTGCAGCACTATACTATCCCTAGTAAAGCCATAACCGAGACCAATGAGCTGATGTACGCCACAGCAAATGTGATCCTAGAGATGCTTGTCTATAAGATGAACACCACAAGCCACAAAGACAATTACCCCCCATGGAGGAAAAGGCTAGATGCCAAGAACAAGGCAACACAAAGAGAAGTTTGTCAACAGAAAGGTGCAAGGAAGGGGCTACCTAAGAAATACAACAAGCTGTCGATACCTGAGGCTCTGGAGACTGACAACCAAAGACTTATCGCTCTGGCTACCAGGTAAAACATCAGAGGTCTCTGTCCAGAAGAGTGCAGTCCTAGTAACAGCTAAGATACTGAGCAGAACCCTCAGACTCCCAGGCCTCTGGTAGAGGACCCGAGCTTGAGGATGAGGCATACCACCCCGCAAGGACGGAGAGGGGGATTTATATATATATATATATATATATATATATATAATCCCCTCCAAAAGTATTGGAACAGTAAGGCAAATTCCTTTGTGTTTGTTGTTCACTGAAGACATTTGGGTTTAAGATCAAAAGATGAGTCTGAGACAAGAGTTCAGAATTTCAGCTCTCATTTTGTGGTATTCACATCTAGATGTGTTAAACAACTCAGGACATAACACCCTTTGTTTGGATTACATAACTGGATCTGTGGCTGCGGGTCACCTGCTGCCCCCGTGTTCCTGCTCGACACCCTCTGCTACCATTATTGTTACTAGTCCTATTGTTATTATTGTTATTATAATCATTAACATTACGACTGTTATCATTAACACTACTGTAAATATCTGTACCATTTTTCATTCAGTCTATAGCAACATCACCTTTACTGTCTGTACCTCTGTGTGTATATTGTGTAGGCTGCCTCCTCCCCTCTCCCCCTCTCCCTCTCCCTCCCTCTCTCTCGGCCGCCCACCCTGAGTCATGGTTCTGCTCGAGGTTTCTGCCTCTTAAAAGGAAGTTTTTCCTTGCCTCTGTCTCCTAGTGCTGCTCTTGGTGGGAACTGTTGGGCTTCTGTAAATAGCATCACAGAGTACGGTCTAGACCTGCTCTTTTATGAAAAGCGCTGTGAGATAACTGTTGTTGTGATTTGGCACTATATAAATAAAATTGAATTGAATAAACTTCAAGTGGAAATGCTGCGTGAGCCTAAGCAAGACAGTCAGATATACCAGCGGATTGGATTTTTCTGGATTTATTTTAAAATAACTGTACTGAAATGATCAGTAAATCAAAATACTATTTGAGGAACATCTTTGTTCTTTTTAATTGATATCTGTAGCACTACCATCACTATTGCTTTACATGTTATGTTGTGTTCTCGCCTTCTTCTGATTATGTTTATTTCAAATCTCTTTTTAAAAGACAACTATGTGCAGAAATGTGGAATTTAAATTGAATGTTTTTCTTTAATTCAAAACCAAAAACTGACGGAACTATGGAAATAGTGGAGAATATGGAGTTACTTAGCAACAAACACACGGATGCAGTACAAACGACACTGACACAAACTGTTTCCTAATATTATTGAATAACATTTTAGAATCTGAATTAAAATATTGTTGAAAAGAATTTTAAGCGTTACGCTACATCATCTTGAACAGATTTCTTCATGTGGATGAATAATTTATATATAGTTATATTTTAATAATAACCTGTTAGGACCCATTAACACTTTTACAATCTCATATGAATAAAAATCAACATTTAAACATTGTATTTTAGGTTCATATTGTTTATAATTTCACCTACAGGCAGATAATATCGGATCAATAACTTTCTGATTAACAAGCAATTTTCATAATAAAAGGGCTCTAACTTGCATTTTTGAACATATCTAAATCTATCTGTTAGTGTCCTCCTTCACAGACTGTGATGGACAAACAGAGAGACATTAACACAGTTTGTTCTGGAAGTTTAGGACATTTTTCACTGTTTTCTGACATTTGATAGAGAAAACAAAGAATCAAAGAAAAGAGAAAACTATGAGCAGGTTAACTGATGTTGGAAAAAGAGTTGCAGCTCTGCCCTGTTTTATTTCCCAGTCCAGTGGTGCACTACCAGCGCCCCCTACAGGCTGCAGAGTTCATTACAGCTCTAACATGACAGAAGTCTGAACAGTAAAGGAGATGAACATGCGCAGTTTGTCCTGAGGGGGGCGCCACATGAAACATTATGGAATCACTAAAATCATTATCTAGTGTCTTCAGGTCAAACTGGGTGTCTCTTCAGCTCTGGGCGGTGATGGACAGCAGGGACAGTCTGGTCTGTGGCGGCCATATTTGTAGTTTACGCCTCTGTTGGAGACTCGTCGTCGTCCCCGTAGACCACTCCCTTCAGGTAGACTCGTTTAAAGTCCTCAAACACCATGTCGTCCGTTTCGCTGCCAAACAGATGGAGGAGGGGCCGATTAGTGAGGTGGCTTAACCCCGCCCCCCCCACCAGTCACTTTATAAATAAATAATAATAATAATAATAATAATAATCCAATAACGATCTTTATAATTTTATAATTTTTCTTTATAGTGAACTCACATGGTGAATATATATATTTGTGATTCCACATCTTTAATGTGTGTATTTTGTTATAATCAATAGAAATGAATGTGCAGTTAAAAAAAACCCAGATGGAGATGTGAAGATGAAGATGATCTGATTTCCCTCCTTCAACTGTATCTTATTTAGAAATCATATATTGGAGATGTTGCTATTTCCTATAATACTAGAATAAATTCTAGAATAAAGAAGCTGATGTGGAGGAAAATATTAATCAATTATTATTCAGATTCCTCTGAAGTGGATCTTTGACGAGGTTTTACAAAATATACTGAAGTTATTTTTTTCTTTTTAACCTAAATCAAAAAGATATCAGTCTTTTCTAATGACATCATCATCTCCACATCACAACAAACCTGTCTCAACTTTTTCAAACATTTTCTATCAGATAACAAATTATTGTCATATTTTGTTCTTTTAGTCTAAAACATGTGCTTCTACACTCTGCAGGTCCAGAGAGACTGTGATCCTCCTTACCTGGCTGAAGTCCCAACGTTCAGGAAACGAGATGGAAAGACAGAAAAGTCGTTACTGTTCAGGTTAGATATAAGATAAAGGTCTCCATGTTCAAACTCTCATTTCAGCCTGGTAAATATTGAAGGAGAAATAACAACTTCTGAAACTCCAAAAGATGGATCTAATAGGATTCTGTCTTTTCTGTTTGATTTCAGTGTGAAGACATTTTGGACATTTAGTGGAACATTTACAAAGACATGGAGAGATGCAGAAGATCTCCAAACTAAACAGTCCTGTTAAAGGTCAGCTTAACGGCTGAAAGCTGCGTCTTTGTTCTCAGGAGGAGAAAATCACTGGAACAGCTGAAAAGCAAATCTGTTGCCTTGAGGGTTTGTTTCCTTTTAGAAGCTGCACATTTGATATTTTTAGACATTTTATTATAATAACCTTCTGACGAGAGACGTTTTAACAGTGACCTAAATTGTCCCACAGTGATTTGTCAGAACTGCTGGAGGTTGAATTCAATGTGTGATCTGAAAACATCCGTCTGTTTAACAGATTTATTACAGAAGCTTCTTCTTATCTCAGTCTCTTTACATAGAAACTGTGCTGCAGCCTGTGGAGAGCAGTTAGAGCCACAGTCAGGTCCAGAGGAGATGGATTATGGATCACTGGGGCGCCTCGCAGGTACAGACGCGTGTGTGTGGTTAATCTGCACAGTTTATTCATCCACATGTTAATCTTCAGGATGTGATGCAGCTTGTTGTTGAGATGATAAACAGCTCAGTGCAGTCAGCGATACACAACAAGCTGATTAACTCATCCTCAGGTGTGTTACCTGTAGATGAACTGTGTGTGTGTGTGTGTGTGGGGGGGGGGGGGTTACCTGGTTCAGGTTTAGGATGCATCAGTCTGAATGGAAGCTCCAGAGACACCTCGCTGTAAAACACACACACGTTGATCAGATGTGAAGTGTTTCTACTCGTTAACTCACACTAACACTGTATGTGACCGTTTTACCTGGATCCCACCGTCCTGTCAGTGTGAAGAGAGAGAGAGAGAGAGAGAGAGCAGAGAAACACGGTGAGTTTTTATTCACCAACTCTCACGACTACAAACAACTTTTCATTCACTTTGACCTTTGTGATGTCACGGTGTACAGTGATGTCACGTGTATGCAGTGATCTCACGGTGTGCGGTGATGTCACGTGTATGCAGTGATCTCACGGTGTGCGGTGATGTCACGTGTATGCAGTGATCTCACGGTGTGCGGTGATGTCACGTGTATGCCGTGATCTCACGGTGTGCGGTGATGTCACGTGTATGCCGTGATCTCACGGTGTGCGGTGATGTCACGTGTGTGCGGTGATGTCACGTGTGTGCGGTGATCTCACGGTGTGCGGTGATGTCACGTGTGTGCGGTGATCTCACGGTGTGCGGTGATGTCACGTGTGTGCGGTGATGTCACGTGTATGC
>NC_060166.1:36505174-36519840 GCF_021292245.1 Micropterus dolomieu
ATGCAGTGATCTCACGGTGTGCGGTGATGTCACGTGTGTGCGGTGATCTCACGGTGTGCGGTGATGTCACGTGTGTGCGGTGATGTCACGTGTATGCAGTGATGTCACGTGTGTGCGGTGATGTCACGTGTGTGCGGTGATCTCACGGTGTGCGGTGATGTCACGTGTGTGCGGTGATCTCACGGTGTGCGGTGATGTCACGTGTGTGCGGTGATGTCACGTGTATGCAGTGATGTCACGTGTGTGCGGTGATGTCACGTGTGTGCGGTGATCTCACGGTGTGCGGTGATGTCACGTGTGTGCGGTGATCTCACGGTGTGCGGTGATGTCACGTGTGTGCGGTGATGTCACGTGTATGCAGTGATGTCACGTGTGTGCGGTGATGTCACGTGTGTGCGGTGATCTCACGGTGTGCGGTGATGTCACGTGTGTGCGGTGATCTCACGGTGTGCGGTGATGTCACGTGTGTGCGGTGATGTCACGTGTATGCAGTGATGTCACGTGTGTGCGGTGATGTCACGTGTGTGCGGTGATCTCACGGTGTGCGGTGATGTCACGTGTGTGCGGTGATCTCACGGTGTGCGGTGATGTCACGTGTGTGCGGTGATGTCACGTGTATGCAGTGATGTCACGTGTGTGCGGTGATGTCACGTGTGTGCGGTGATCTCACGGTGTGCGGTGATGTCACGTGTGTGCGGTGATCTCACGGTGTGCGGTGATGTCACGTGTGTGCGGTGATGTCACGTGTATGCAGTGATGTCACGGTGTACGGTGATGTCACGTGTATGCAGTGATGTCACGGTGTACGGTGATGTCACGTGTATGCAGTGATGTCACGTGTACGGTGATGTCACGTGTATGCAGTGATGTCACGGTGTACGGTGATGTCACGTGTATGCAGTGATGTCACGGTGTACGGTGATGTCAGTGTATGCAGTGATGTCATGGTGTACACTTATGTCACGGTGTACGGTGATGTCACGTGTATGCAGTGATGTCACGGTGTACGGTGATGTCACGTGTATGCAGTGATGTCACGTTGTACGGTGATGTCACGTGTATGCAGTGAAGTCATGGTGTACGGTGATGTCACGTGTATGCAGTGATGTCACGGTGTACACTTATGTCACGGTGTACGGTGATGTCACGTGTATGCAGTGATGTCATGGTGTACACTGATGTCACGTGTACAGTGTTTTTGGATCAATTGTGTTAAAGCAACAACAGGAAGTGTGTCAGCTGACTTCCCAGCATGCCGAGTGGTTCAGACTCACCCAGAAGCGATCATCTTCAGCACGACCTTATAGGAGATCAGCATCCCCTGAACCTCCTTCAGCACCTCCTGCTTCACTCTGGACACAAAGAGACAAAGACACAGTTATCTTTAGTTTTAGTTAGATAATAATAATCTTCACAGCGTCTCTCAGCATCTCTGTGTCCTACATGCTGGATGAAGCCAGGTTGGTGTCTTCGTGTTTAAGTCGTCCATCCAGAGCGAGTCCTCTCCTGTCCTTGTTGTGAGCCAGAAAAGGAAGCAGAGTGTACTCCTTCTTCAGGCTGGTACCAGAGGGAACCGAGTCACTGCGCACACACACACACACAGATTAAACCTGCAATCTGTTAATCTGTGAAATAATTTGTGAGACGTTAAAATGCTCCATGACGTTACAGGAAAACAGAAACTGTCTTTTTGTTCTGAATAAAAGCTAGTGGTGCTGAACTCACCTGGTCTCTTCTTTGGCCACAGATTTGACGTATTTGTCATTGGAGTAAAGAACAACATTGGTCACCTGTTCGACTAAACACAGAGACAGGAAAGTTAACAGATAAGAGGTGAGGCGTGTTAGAAACAACACGTGAGATGTCAGCTGAGGCGTGTTAGAAACAACACGTGAGATGTCAGCTGAGGCGTGTTAGAAACAACACGTGAGACGTCAGCTGAGGCGTGTTAGAAACAACACGTGAGACGTCAGCTGAGGCGTGTTAGAAACAACACGTGAGATGTCAGCTGAGGCGTGTTAGAAACAACACGTGAGACGTCAGCTGAGGCGTGTTAGAAACAACACGTGAGACGTCAGCTGAGGCGTGTTAGAAACAACACGTGAGACGTCTGCTGAGGTGTGTTAGAAACAACACGTGAGACGTCTGCTGAGGTGTGTTAGAAACAACACGTGAGATGTCAGCTGAGGTGTGTTAGAAACAACACGTGAGATGTCAGCTGAGGCGTGTTAGAAACATCACGTGAGACATCAGCTGAGGCGTGTTAGAAAGAACACGTGAGACGTCTGCTGAGGTGTGTTAGAAACAACACGTGAGACGTCAGCTGAGGTATGTTAGAAACAACACGTAAGACATCAGAGACGCCAGCTGTGGCATGTTAGAAGGAACACGTGAGACGTCTGCTGAGGTGTGTTAGAAACAACACGTGAGACATCAGAGACCTCAGCTGTGGCGTGTTAGAAAGAACACGTGAGATGTCTGCTGAGGTATGTTAGAAAGAACACGTGAGACGTCAGCTGAGGCGTGTTAGAAGCAACACGTGAGATGTCAGCTGAGGCGTGTTAGAAACAACACGTGAGATGTCAGCTGAGGCGTGTTAGAAACAACACGTGAGACATCAGCTGAGGCGTGTTAGAAAGAACACGTGAGACGTCAGCTGAGGTATGTTAGAAACAACACGTAAGACATCAGAGACGCCAGCTGTGGCATGTTAGAAAGAACACGTGAGACGTCTGCTGAGGTGTGTTAGAAACAACACGTGAGACATCAGAGACCTCAGCTGTGGCGTGTTAGAAAGAACACGTGAGATGTCTGCTGAGGTATGTTAGAAAGAACACGTGAGACGTCAGCTGAGGCGTGTTAGAAGCAACACGTGAGACATCAGCGGAGATGTGTTAGAAACAACACGTGAGACGTCAGCTGAGATGTGTTAAAAACAACACGTGAGATGTCAGCTGAGGCGTGTTAGAAACAACACGTGAGACGTCAGCTGAGGCGTGTTAGAAACAACACGTGAGACGTCAGCTGAGGTGCTGAGGCGTGTTAGAAACAACACGTGAGATGTCAGCTGAGGCGTGTTAGAAACAACACGTGAGATGTCAGCTGAGGCGTGTTAGAAAGAACACGTGAGACGTCAGCTGAAGCGTGTTAGAAAGAACACGTGAGACGTCAGCTGAAGCGTGTTAGAAAGAACACGTGAGACGTCAGCTGTGGTGTGTTAGAAAGAACACGTGAGACGTCTGCTGTGGCGTGTTAGAAAGAACACGTGAGACGTCAGCTGAAGCGTGTTAGAAAGAACACGTGAGACGTCAGCTGTGGTGTGTTAGAAAGAACACGTGAGACGTCAGCTGAGGCGTGTTAGAAACAACACGTGAGACGTCAGCTGAGGCGTGTTAGAAGCAACACGTGAGACATCAGCAGAGATGTGTTAAAAACAACACGTGAGACGTCAGCTGAGGCGTGTTAGAAACAACACGTGAGACGTCAGCTGAGGCGTGTTAGAAAGAACACGTGAGACGTCAGCTGAGGTATGTTAGAAACAACACGTAAGACATCAGAGACGCCAGCTGTGGCATGTTAGAAAGAACACGTGAGACGTCTGCTGAGGTGTGTTAGAAACAACACGTGAGACGTCAGAGACCTCAGCTGTGGCGTGTTAGAAAGAACACGTGAGACGTCTGCTGAGGTGTGTTAGAAAGAACACGTGAGACGTCAGCTGAAGCGTGTTAGAAAGAACACGTGAGACGTCAGCTGTGGTGTGTTAGAAACAACACGTGAGACGTCAGCTGAGGCGTGTTAGAAACAACACGTGAGACGTCAGCTGAGGCGTGTTAGAAGCAACACGTGAGACATCAGCGGAGATGTGTTAAAAACAACACGTGAGACGTCAGCTGAGGCGTGTTAGAAACAACACGTGAGATGTCAGCTGAGGCGTGTTAAAAACAACACGTGAGATGTCAGCTGAGGCGTGTTAGAAACAACATGTGAGACGTCAGCTGAGGTGCTGAGGTGTGTTAGAAACAACACGTGAGATGTCAGCTGAGGCGTGTTAGGAACAACATGTGAGACGTCAGCTGAGGTGTGTTTGGAACAACACGTGATATATCAGACGTCAGCTGAAGCGTGTTTGGAACAACACCTGAGGCGTGTTAGAAACAACACGTGAGACGTCAGCTGAGACGTGTTAGAAACAATGCATGAAACGTCAGCTGAGGCGTGTTAGAAAGAACATGTGAAACGTCAGCTGAGGCGTGTTAGAAAGAACATGTGAAACGTCAGCTGAGGCGTGTTAGAAACAACACGTGATATATCAGAGACGTCAGCTGAAGCGTGTTTGGAACAACACGTGAGGCGTGTTAGAAACAACATATGAGACGTCAGCTGAGGCGTGTTAGAAACAATGCATGAAACGTCTGCTGAGGTGTGTTAGAAACAACACGTGAGATATCAGCTGAGGCATGTGAGAAACAACACATGAGACATCAGAGACGTCAGCTGTGGCGTGTTAGAAACAACACGTGAGACGTCAGCTGAGGTGTGTTAGAAACAACACGTGAGACGTCAGCTGAGGCGTGTTAGAAACAACACGTGAGACGTCAGCTGTGGCGTGTTAGAAACAACACGTGCGACGTTAGCTGAGGCGTGTTAGAAACAACACGTGAGACATCAGAGACGTCTGCTGTGGCGTGTTAGAAACAACACGTGAGACGTCAGCTGAGGCGTGTTAGAAACAACACGTGAGACGTCAGCTGAGGCGTGTTAGAAACAAAACGTGAGACGTCAGCTGAGGCGTGTTAGAAATAACACATGAAATATCAGATGTCAGCTGAGGCGTGTTAGAAACAACACGTGAGACGTCAGCTGAGGCGTGTTAGAAACAACACATGATATATCAGATGTCAGCTGAGGCGTGTTAGAAACAACACGTGAGACGTCAGCTGAGGCGTGTTAGAAAGAACACGTGAGACATCTGCTGAGGTGTGTTAGAAACAACACGTGAGACGTCAGCTGAGGTATGTTAGAAACAACACGTAAGACATCAGAGACGCCAGCTGTGGCATGTTAGAAAGAACACGTGAGACGTCTGCTGAGGTGTGTTAGAAACAACACGTGAGACGTCAGAGACCTCAGCTGTGGCGTGTTAGAAAGAACACGTGAGACGTCTGCTGAGGTGTGTTAGAAAGAACACGTGAGACGTCAGCTGAAGCGTATTAGAAAGAACACGTGAGACGTCAGCTGTGGTGTGTTAGAAACAACACGTGATATGTCAGCTGAGGCGTGTTAGAAACAACACGTGAGACATCAGCGGAGATGTGTTAGAAACAACACGTGAGACGTCAGCTGAGATGTGTTAAAAACAACACGTGAGATGTCAGCTGAGGCGTGTTAGAAACAACACGTGAGACGTCAGCTGAGGTGTATTTGGAACAACACGTGATATATCAGACGTCAGCTGAAGTGTGTTTGGAACAACACGTGAGGCGTGTTAGAAACAACATGTGAGACGTCAGCTGAGACGTGTTAGAAACAATGCATGAAACGTCTGCTGAGGTGTGTTAGAAACAACACGTGAGACGTCAGCTGAGGCGTGTGAGAAACAACACGTGAGACATCAGAGACGTCAACTGTGGCGTGTTAGAACCAACACGTGAGACGTCAGAGACGTCAGCTGTGAATGTGTTAGAAACAACACGTGCGACGTCAGCTGAGGCGTGTTAGAAGCAACACGTGAGACGTCAGAGACGTCTGCTGTGGCGTGTTAGAAACAACACGTGAGACGTCAGCTGAGGCGTGTTAGAAACAACACGTGAGACGTCAGAGATGCCAGGCGTGGCATGTTTGGAACAACACGTGAGGCGTGTTAGAAACATCATGTGAGACGTCAGCTGAGACGTGTTAGAAACAATGCATGAAACGTCTGCTGAGGCGTGTTAGAAAGAACACGTGAAACGTCTGCTGAGGTGTGTTAGAAACAACACATGAGACGTCAGCTGAGGCGTGTGAGAAACAACACGTGAGACATCAGAGATGTCAACTGTGGCGTGTGAGAAACAACACGTGAGACGTCAGAGATGCCAGCCGTGGCGTGTTAGAAACAACACGTGAGACGTCAGAGACGTCAGCTGTGGCGTGTTAGAAGCAACACGTGAGACGTCAGCTGAGGTGTGTTAGAAACAACACGTGAGACGTCAGCTGAGGTGTGTTAGAAACAACACGTGAGATGTCAGAGACGTCAGCTGTGGCGTGTTAGAAACAACACGTGAGATGTCAGCTGAGGCGTGTTAGAAACAACACGTGAGACGTCAGCTGAGGCGTGTTAGAAACAACACATGAGACGTCAGCTGAGGCGTGTTAGAAACAACACGTGAGACGTCAGCTGAGGCGTGTTAGGAACAACACGTGAGACGTCAGCTGAGGCGTGTTAGGAACAACACGTGAGACGTCAGCTGAGGCGTGTTAGAAACAACACGTGAGACGTCAGCTGAGGCGTGTTAGAAACAGCACGTGAGACGTCAGATGTGGCGTGTTTGGAACAACACGTGAGACGTCACCTGACACACTGATGTCTTTGATGTTCCTGCTGGACGAGTTGGTGATCTCCACGTTCACTCTGACAGGTTCCCCGTGGTAGAAGGTCTGCAGACAGGCAGGCAGAAAGACGGAACTGTTTGTTATTGATGATGTTTTGTGATGTTTCCACTTAATTCCAAATAATTTAAAGACAATCAGATTCTCAAAGGATTGTTTATTAATTTATTTGATTTGTGTTTGAGACATGTTTGTAAAAGTGTCTGCAGGTAACGGCGTGTCTGTATTTAGTGTGAATGTTGATATCTTTTACACTAA
The DNA here is from genome assembly GCF_021292245.1 of Micropterus dolomieu. NCBI lineage: Eukaryota > Metazoa > Chordata > Actinopteri > Centrarchiformes > Centrarchidae > Micropterus > Micropterus dolomieu. The sequence continues at coordinate 36,512,021 of NC_060166.1, forward strand.
CTACATCTTTATTGTGCAAGCAAATAAATAAGTGCACAGAAAGGTAATGTGAGAGAGGTCATTCTGTCCTGGGTTCTGTCTCACCTCTTTAGGCAGACTCAGTTTGACGTGCAGCGGTTTCTCAGACATCAGGAACTCAAAGGTGGTCTCAGCAACCGGAAACACTTTACTGTCGTCTGGACTGAACTGGATCTTACGAATGGTGAGACGAACTGCACTCCTGCAGAAACAGACAATATCAAACATAAATATCAAATCAAACTAACTAAAAACTTTATAAAACGATTCAGCAACGCTGAAGATTAGTGCCGACAACCTACAGCAGAAGTACTCTGAAGTCAAGGTGTAATCCTTTGTACTAACAGTGTAGTAGTACAGTATGTACCAATACATAACTAATTCACTGTTAGTGAACTCACTGTTTGTCGATCTTCTCGTCCTGGTTCTCTCCACAGAAAGCTTTCACTTCAAACTCCACCGCACATTTCTGTCAGAGACGCACAGACAGAACAACAAGCAGATTCCCCCATCGGGTCAACTTCACTCCACTTCAGTCCAGTTTTATTCATTTAGGACCAATTCCAGTCACCTCACTGCACTTTTTATATACAGCAGGTTCAGAAACAAAACTCCATTATATATAATATAAGTCCAGAACAAACCTCCATATGAGTCCATGTTCTGGATTTGAGGCAGTTCTGGAAATTAAACCTGATTACTCTGCAAACCTTCTTCAGGAACATCCGTACTATAAGAGCAGACCATAAACCCCAGCAGGATTATGGGTAGAACCGTTACGTAACCGACTACAGAAAACAGAATCTCATATTTTGAAAAGTTAGGTTAACCAGGAAGGTTCATTTGACATCTTTCTTTAGTTCAGGAGTAAAGTCTGGACAGGATGTCTGAGCCGTTACTGGATGGTGCTTCAGAAACTCTGGTGTTCATGAACATCATCTCAACCTGAATGTGAACAACCTCATCACTACTGACTTACCTTTCCCACATCAGACGGTCCCGGCTGGAGAGCGACAGAACACGGCAGGTTGTCTGGAAACTGAAACACAAACTTGTTATAGAATATCTCGCCCATGAACTCCTTTGTATATAAAATGTCTCTAAACATTTTGCTTTTTAAGGCCAGTCGGCCTGCGTGAAAACTTCAAACAGGTTGATACGTAATAGAGTATCAGTTCATTTAAAGCACTGCTGACATCAGCTGCTTCATTCATGCTTCACAATCCCGGCTTATTCTTCAACTGCTTAGCAATCAGCTGACTGGTAACATCCAATCATGTTCATATCTGTGTGCACAACAGCATGATTAGTGTTGCAGCATCATCCTTATGTGTTAACCTTGTTGGTATTGTTGACTTACTCAGATTTATGATCATCTATGTGTCAGTTAATTCATTACTAAACTAATTACTGAGTTCTCCAGCAGAGTGCTTGTTGCTGCTCAGAGTCTTTGAGCTCCTCAAACAGCCAGTGTTCCCATTACACCAAACATGTCTGGGAACCTTTTACAACAAGTAAATCAAGTGCAAAAACATGTCGAGTGATCATTTAAGGGCTGAATCATCTGGGGAGCATAAAAATACCCATTGGCCCATTAAATTATGTTCAAGTAGATATTTTGTTCTGCTGGTGGTGCAAGAGGAAAAGTCAGGATTCATCCTCTGGGCTTCAAACTGCAGATTTAATGTGAATCTCAGATGAGATCCAGGATCCTCAGGCTTTGCTGTCAAGCGGGACACTCCAGCGCTAACGCTAACATCCCACAGGAAACCAGAACGAACTGGAGGGATTATGTATCCTATTAGTTGTGGAAGGAGGATGTGGCTTTCGAGAGGATTGTCTGGGCTAGTTCACTTACTGCCTACTGCAACTGAGACCTGGATAAGTGGTAGAAAATAGATGTACGGAGGGTTTTATTTCTGTCTCAGCGTCTCACCTCAAAGAAGAAGGGGAAAGCGTTGTCTCCCAGCTTTCGGAGCAGTTTCTGCTGGATCTTGGTGTGAGTCAGCTTCTCTTTGTCCTGCAGCTCGGGGTAAACCTGCCGGGTCACCAGGAACAGGTCCCTCCTGAAGGCCACACCCATCACATCCATGTCCTGACGGCCGTATCGAAATGTACATGACAACATCACGTACACTAAACACACAGAAAGATGTAAGGTTAACAGTTAATCCACCAACCTTACAATTTTAATAGGAACTACTTATTTAGGTCAATGTAGAACTGAGCTCCGGTCTATTCAGTATACAGTCTCACAAAAGAGAGTCCACCCCTCACACTGTTGTAAATATTTGATTATATTTTTACAACACTGAAGAAATGACACTTTGCTACAGTGTAAATTAGTGAGTGTGCAGCTTGTATAACAGTGTAAATTTGCTGTCCCCTCAAAATAACACATCACAAAGCCGTTAATGTCTAAACCGCTGGCAACAAAAGTGAGTACACCCCTAAGTGAAAAAGTCCAAATTGGGCCCAAATATTTTGGGAGGCCACCATTATTTTCCAGCACTGCCGTAACCCTCTTGGGCGTGGAGATCAGCAGAGCTTCACAGGTCGCCACTGGAGTCCTCTTCCACTCCTCCATGATGACATCACGGAGCTGGTGGACCTTGCGTTTGAGGAGCCCCACAGATGCTCAACAGGGTTTAGGTCTGGAGACATGCTCGGCCAGTCCGTCACCTTTACCCCCAGCGTCTTTAGCGAGGCAGCGGTCGTCTTGGAGGTGTGTTTGGGGTCGTTATCATGTTGTTATACTGCCCTGCAACCCAGTCTGTGAAGGGAGGGGATCCTGCTCTGCTTCAGTATGTCACAGTTCATGTTGGCGTTCATGGTTCCCTCAGTGAACTGTGCTCCCCAGTGCCGGCAGCACTCATGCAGCCCCAGACCAGGACACTCCCAACACCATGATGGACTGTAGGCAGGTCACACTTGTCTTTGTCCTCCTCACCTGGTTGCCGTCACACACGCTTGACAACATCTGAACCAAATAAGTTTACCTTGGTCTCATCAGACCACAGGACCTGGTTCCAGTAATCCATGTCCTCAGTCTGCTTGTCTTCAGCAAATTGTTTGCAGCTTTCTTGTGCATCATCTTTAGAAGAGGCTTCGTTCTGGGACGACAGCCATATAGACCAGTTTGATGCAGTGATGCGGCATCTGGTCTGAGTGCTGCAGCAATGCTGGCAGCACTCAGACCAGACGCCGCATCACTGCATCAAACTGCAGACGTCTATTTCCCAAAGACCTCTGGATACGACGTTGAGCACGTGCACTCAGGTTCTTTGGTCGACCATGGTGAAAACAGCTTCATTTACAGTCACACTGCATTCATCTGCAGCTTTCCTCTAATGGTCTTCTGCTCTAAAAATGTCAAGTTATACGAATTTTAATCACTTTTTCCTAAAATCTATTTTTGCAAACACGTCCCAGACGGTTTCGCCAATCGACCTGAACCTTCGGCAGGATCAACTACAGACGTCGCTGATCAAAAGTTATTAAAAGAATTTTGATACATCAATCCATTTTTTTCCCATGAATTTTTACATTTGTGTCTTTACGTACAATTTTACATAAATACCTGCAAATCAAAATTAGCTTAAGCTATTGTAACCAAACTTGACGCGTCAGTTCAGGTGATCGGTCCGAGCTTCGCTGAGCAGTCCTGGGATATTCGTCCACCATTCGGTTTGGGTTGGCTTATTACTAAAAATGTAAAATTCTAGAAATTTCTCATTCCAAACTTCAAAAAGTCTAAGAAAATCACCCGTACATCCTCGAGAGCTGAAGTTTTTTCAGCACATACACTTTTTTGTGACAAACGTTCGCCTCACTGCAACCTACGGTCAACTCAGAAGTCAGTCACTCTATATTTTTCAGAATATGCTAATTCAATTAACATCTATATCTCCACAAGTCTTTCATCAAACGCTTCCAGAATCAACAGAGACATTCTCTGGATGGCCGATATCAAGTGTTTCAAAGGGTTTTCAGAACGGTCAAACGGTGAGTCTGCAGTGATATTCAGTATTTTGCTGTAACTTTATGTGTCTGTGCACAACATTTTCTTTTTTGCTCAATTTTGCCCAAAATAATTCCCGACACAACCGAAACCGGCAGAATAATGCATGATTTTTACCCAAATTTTCTCTCCAACATCTTGCCAGTTGTAAGTGTTTTACGTTTAAACTGACAAAACTAACCGGGTCTGGAACATGTGACGTCACTAGCTCAACCTGTGAGAAGGTGTGTGGACTCAGTCAGTAAGTCACCTCCTCTGGAGATCTGAAGCTCCAGGGTTCAGTTGACCGAGTCACACTTGCTCACAAAGGGGGGTTATCTGTTTTATTTGGATCCTGTGACACTTTCTTCTTATTTTTCTCTGCATCAAAGTATTTGTGCAGCTTAAACTTAAACACAAAATGTCGCAGGCGGGTTGAACATTTCCCCCAGCTCTCAGGTACATATAATGACACTCTCTGATCTCAAGTGATGCTGTAAAAATCAAGTTTGTGTTTCTCCAATTAGTCCAAATTCTTTCATTACTTTAATCTCTTAAGTCGTCTGCGTCTGTCTGTTCTCCTCTGAAAATGTCAAATGTTGTGTTTTTCACGACTTGCTTGGACCCCGATCATTGCCACTCGCGGCTATATTGAATAAAGATGACATTTACATTTTAAAGATTATATTTCACCTGAGAAGTACGAGTCAAAGGAGACGCTGACATCTTTACACGTTGACTCATTACTGACCATCATGGGACAAAGACATTGTGTTGCTGAGCATGATTATGATTTGGGAAACCAGGGAAGAAAGACAGAAGTCACATATTGTCTGCTGAACAACAACACACAGAAAACAGCTTGAACAGGGGAACAAACGAGGTTTTGTTTGAGGTCCAACAGGCTCCACAACAGAGCGAATACAGGGAGGTCAACAGTCAAACAAACTAACCTTTCTTTCCTTTTAGCTGCACCGGGTCGATCACAATAACTCCATCTTAAAGAGACAGAAAGAAACATCACATGTAGCGTTGAGCCTCCACAGACGAAGGGGGGACACTGTGAGCCTAGCTCCACCAAAAGAGAAAAACACCAACTCCTCCCAGTCTGGCTGATTTACATGTTGTTAGCTAACGAGATAATCATCAATCTCTCTGCAGTCAGACATACAACTGATCTTTAATGTCAGAACTCACCGACTGGATCCACAAAATCACAGTGATCCACAAAGTCTCTCTTGGCCATGTAGACCGCCACCTGAAACACAGGAGGTTCAGAGGAGGATCAGTGCCTTGCTCAAGGGTCCAGGGAGTGCTGCTCCGTCACAACATGGATGTTACTGGCTCTTCTTCGGAGGGCTGTTTCTGTACAACTTACCGACTTGTCGCGGGAAACCTTCTTAAAGACGACGTGTTTAGGACTCATGGTGCCCGACTGATTTCACGACCTGCAGCACAGAGATGTAACACGGACTCCTTATTTATCAGTTGTTGGTCTTTGACAACCAGCAAACAGTCGAGTCCACCATGTTGACCTGGAGAAACTTCACTGAATACTGACTGAAATACCCAATTGTGTTTTGGGTCACACAGAAATTCTTATTTCCCTCATAGCTACGAGTTGTATGTGAAACTCAAGACCTCCATGTTGTTTTTTAAATATTTTTTCACAACATTTTGCTGGTGTGATGCTGACTTTAGTTTACTAATAGAAACAAATGAGTATGAACGACTCAGAAATACAAAACAACCAAAAGGACAAACTTAACTTTAATGTTAAAAAATTAGCTTTTCTTCAAGTCTGTCTTACAACACTGGCTGTGGTACATATTTTACTATCCTCCATCACTTCCACTAAACGCACATGAAGAAGAGATAATTAGGAGCCCAGGGACTTTTTCAACATTCATGTGAGAATGTGATTTAAAGAATATTTGAATGTTCTGATAATAAATCTGATGGAGAGAACAAACCACAGAAAACAGAAGAGACTGACCTGAGCGCAGCGACGTGTGGTGATCAGCAGCACGACGGCAGGTTTGTAACAGCTGATCACACTGACAGCCACATTTATAATGGACACACAAGCCTGGTCAGCATGCTGATCATTACAGACTGAACACACACACACAGATAATCCTGAACAAACAAACAGGAGGATCTGCAGCCGGAAGACAGGAACAAATCAGAGAAAATGAAAAAGCTGTTTATTATGACGTTTATTTAGTCCTGACTAAACCAATAATCCACAACCTAACCAGTCAAAACTGAAGGTCCTCTTGCTCTCCTTAAGTTTAACGTCTGAGCCAACATTGAAGTCTTAAAAGTGCTCAGAGTCATGAAAAGTTTCAACACCTACAATTCAGTGACAACTTAGTGGGCTACATCTGCTGATGAGACCATGAGGTTAAATTAAAAGCTCAAACAGGCAAGTGGACCTGGATTCCCAATGCACCATAACCGGGATCCTCAGCTCTGCCTTCAGTTCCACCCACCAACACCTGAACTCTGTTCTGGATTATCTAGTAATAATAATAATAATAATCAACTTTGATCGTCACATACAATTACACACAGTAGGCTACAACACAGGCCCTCTGCATTTAACCCACCCCAACTGGGAGCAATGTGCAGCCACTTTGCAGCGCCCGGGGAGCACTGAGGAGTTCAGGGCCTGGCTCAGGGGGACCTTAGGCAATAGTTCGTTCTGGACTCAAACCGCCAGCCCTTTTGGTTCCCAAGCCAAGTCCGTGCAGACTGAGCTAACGCCGTCCCTCTAGCGCACAGTACAGTTTATGTAAACTATATAGATGTACAGTACATGTATATCGTATATATTGTTACTGAGTTAGATTCCTGCATTGTGAGGTCTCTGTTGCAGCAGTGCAAGGTAACATCGTACCGCAAGTACATGCAGAAATGGGGATTTGAAATGCTGTTCCTCCAGACCTGGGGTGTTGTATCCCTGGAATTATGGGGCTTCCAGCAGTCTGTTCATTTTTCTTTTGGATGACAGCAAAGGCGCGGAGGTTTGTATATCCAGGTTCTGGTCATATAATTGGAATATCATCAAAAAGTTGATTTATTTCAGTAATTCCATTCAGAAAGTGAAACTTGTATAATGTATACATTCATTCCACACAGACTGATATATTTCAAGTGTTCATTCCTTTTAATTTTGATGATTATAACTGACAACTAGTGAAAACCCCAAAATCATAATAAATATATAAAATTTGAATATTGTGAAAAGGTTCAATATTGAAGACACCTGGTGCCACACTCTAATCAGCTAATTAACTCAAAACACCTTCAAAGGCCTTTAAATTGTCTCTCAGTCTAGTTCTGTAAGCTACACAATCATGGGGAAGACTGCTGACTTGACAGCTGTCCAAAAGACGACCATTGACACCTTGCACAAGGAGGGCAAGACACAAAAGGTCATTGCTAAAGAGGCTGGCTGTTCACAGAGCTCTGTGTCTAAGCACATTAATAGAGAGGCGAAGGGAAGGAAAAGATGTGGTAGAAACAAAGTGTACAAGCAATAGGGATAACCGCACCCTGGAGAGGATTGTGAAACAAAACCCATTCAAAAATGTGGGGGAGATTCACAAAGAGTGGACTGCAGCTGGAGTCAGTGCTTCAAGAACCACCACGCACAGACGTATGCAAGACATGGGTTTCAGCTGTCGCATTCCTTGTGTCAAGCCACTCTTGAACAAGACACAGCGTCAGAAGCGTCTCGCCTGGGCTAAAGACAAAAAGGACTGGACTGCTGCTGAGAGGTCCAAAGTTATGTTCT
>NC_060166.1:36519940-36533157 GCF_021292245.1 Micropterus dolomieu
AGTTATGTTCTCTGATGAATTTCCTTTGGAAATCAAGGTCCCAGAGTCTGGAGGAAGAGAGGAGAGGCACAGAATCCACGTTGCTTGAAGTCCAGTGTGAAGTTTCCACAGTCAGTGATGGTTTGGGTGCCATGTCATCTGCTGGTGTTGGTCCACTGTGTTTTCTGAGGTCCAAGGTCAACGCAGCCGAAGTTTTAGAGCACTTCATGCTTCCTGTTGCTGACCAACTTTATGGAGATGCAGATTTCATTTTCCAACAGGACTTGGCACCTGCATACAGTGCCAAAGCTACCAGTACCTGGTTTAAGGACCATGGTATCCCTGTTCTTAATTGGCCAGCAAACTGGCCTGACCTTAACCCTATAGAAAATCTATGGGGTATTGTGAAGAGGAAGATGTGATACGCCAGACCCAACAATGCAGAAGAGCTGAAGGCCACTATCAGAGCAACCTGGGCTCTCATAACACCTGAGCAGTGCCACAGACTGATGGACTCCATGCCACGCCGCAGTGCTGCAGTAATTCAGGCAAAAGGAGCCTCAACTAAGTATTGAGTTCTGTACATGTTCATACTTTTCAGTTGGCCAACATTTCTAAAAATCCTTTTTTATTTTGGTCTTAAGTAATATTCTGATTTTCGGAGATACTGGATTTGGGATTTTCGTTAGTTGTCAGTTATAATCATCACAATTAAATGAACTAAACATTTGAAATATATCAGTCTGTGTGTAATGAATTAATATAATATCCAAGTTTCACTTTTTGATTGGAATTACTGAAATAAATCAACTTTTTGATGATATTCTAATTATATGACCAGCACCTGTATATAGTATGTGTGAATATGTCCTCGGGATATGGACGGCCGGTATGTGTGTATATATAGACTACTACAGTAGGAGTAGTGTATACATGTTAATATTGTTGCATCACATGCGATCAGGAGTCTAAGTCCCTGCTGAGACGATAAGTTCCTCAGTCAGACTCAGCAGTCTGTCTGCTGACATAAGCAGCTCACACACACACACACACCTTTATATAATTAAGTTATTGACCAATCAAACTACATCCAGCTGGCTGGAGTCTGAAAGACAAATAAAAGCAGCTGCTTCCCATCAAGAGGAACATGTTTCTGTGAACTACATTATTTAGTCATTAACTGAGGGGTCATATGTTCTGATGCCAATTTAAATTCTGTTTTAATGATGTGGACATTAATGATCGAAGTGGTTTTTCAATTCTGGAAGTTTTACTCAAAACGTTCACATCCAACAAGCATCAGGGGTCTCATTTATAAACAGTATATAAACAGGCTGGAAACGTGCCGACGCCACTTCCCAAGCAAAGGTTGTGATCTATAAAAAACAAAGTTGACGGGAGAATGTGCGTCCTGTAAGTAACCTCTGAATCATGCCTACGCACATGAAGAGGATAAATGAGAAACTGTTTGAAGTGAACAGGCCTACTGCTGTGTAAAATATGTTGAAATATTACCTCTGAGTATTACAGGTCTAAAGCCTTTCTAAAAAATCAGACACTCGTTTGATTGATTTTCCCTGAAGTGCACAATAAAAAAAAAAAACTAGTTTAAGATAATTTGCGGCGCAGAAAAAGAACCATGACTGAGGATCAAACACAAACGGAGATTTTGTTTCTGCAAAAGAACACCTCAAATATGTTGGACACTTTAATCAGGAATCAGATTAATTACTTGTATGAAATACAATTTATTCTCATAAATAAAGGTGAACAGGAGGACAAATTATATTTAAATTGATGCTGTTTTCAACGCGTCAGTCGAGCAAATACGAGTGAATATTTTCATGTATTGTTCTCACATGTTCCTTATAGAGCTAAACGCTGAGCGCAGCGTCTGGATGTGATGCGCTGCTTCTGAAAACAATAACACTATTTTAATGTCATTTACAACAAGTCACAGGCACATTTCTTTTAACTCGTCGGCAGCCTCGTTAAGTGAGTGGGCTGTAAATACATGTTTAAACACAGGTGGAATGCATTTGCTTTACTCTCTTTTCAAACAGGGGGATCCAAATTAATACCTATGTTATACCGTCTTGCGTGTGCCCCCCTCCGGTTAGTGACGTCATTACTCAAGTGGGAGGCCCCTTCCTGCAGATCGGTTATAAAGGGGTGGAGCTCCGGTGTTGCATGAAAGCGCGTTTTTTCACCCACCAAACAGCTTCACTAAAAGGAACGTCAGTGTCACCGAGTTAAATCTCGTTTTGAAGCTTCTCTGTCAGAATTTGCCTCCTTTTCTTCCTGCAGTCAGGACGTATTAATATTAATTATCACTGACCATTTAAAGGCAACTATGGGCGTTTGAAGGGTCGGACATGGAGCTCCCTCACACGCGCGACACTTCAAGTTGATTGTGTACGCACAGTTTTATAAATCTGAATATATTTTGCCGTGCGCCATTTTTGGCTTTTGGGCGCACGTACACTTTTAGTGAGGTTTCTACGCAGTTTTATAAATGAGACCGCAGGTGATTTTCACCCGAGCCCACAGAGGTACCTGAATGCACCACTGATCAGAACTGAAATTAAATGAGCTTCCTCTAAAACACTTCTTTACACCCTGACGTAGTCTCCAAAGTCCTCTGAGAAAACAGGTGCATCCTTCCCACATCTATGCTGAATGTGGCTTTTTAAGTCTGATTTCTGTAATTTAATTATTATAATTTTATCTTTAACTTCCTGTATAGCTGAGTTATGTCGTTTTATCTATAAATCTGAGTATGTACATATATATATTACAAACAAAATGAATAAAATAAATAAATCATGTTGTAGACCATCAGATTGATCTCGGGACCCGTCAGGACCCTGAGGCGGGGAACGACTGATCTAAATATTTACGGACATACCATGTTGACGTTATCCAACGAAGGTTAAAATCAAGGGCAACTGGACTCGGTTGAAGATACTGGAAGACGTTTCGTCCCTCATCCTTACAATGCTGTCCTTTCATCACTCAAACCTAACCTATTGGCCTCAGGTGAAGATACCAACGATGGTCGTTCAGTCTTGGCCACAGGTAGTCTTAACGACTGTCGTCACAGCAACCAGGAACACTAACGAACCAGCGGTATCCATGACCCGGGCCAACGACCCCACTGAGGTTAAATAGCTGAGTTTCCCTGCCAGTCAGTCAGAACTGAAGAAGTCCTTTGGATGAGGGACGAAACGTCTTCCAGTATCTTCAACCAAGTCCAGTTGCCCTTGATTTTAACCTTCGTTGGATAACTATGACCTTCATAGACATGTTGACGTTAGCTCATCTCAGCTTCAGTTCATTCACAGTGCTGCAGATTTATACTTCTGATCAGAACCAACTACACGTCGCCGTGACGCAGACCGCAACAACTGATTGGTCGGCTTGGTAGCATCACATTTCCTCCTAGTCCATCAGGAAAGTAAAAAAAACACGCGGGACACGCAGCGGAAAAGTAAACCCAAACACATTTCTCCAAGAAAAATCAGCATCCAAACAGTTGTAGAGATAAATATCAACAAGTATTATTCTCATTTTATTCTTGTTGCACAGATATTCTGCGCACGCACACACACACACGCAGTCCTGACGGTGGAGTCGTGTTTTCATTCATCTTTCCGCGGCAGACTGTTAATAAAGACACTTATTAACTCCTGAATCTTCTTTTACTTCCTGCTGGACCGAGTTCCTGTCTCAGCAAACTGAATTAAAACCACTCTGGATCTTCTGGAACATTAAAAGTTTCTGAACACAAAACATAAACATTCAGTTTTTGTGTTGAACACGTCGACAGGCAGTCGGACAGACGTCAAAAGTCAGTTGCTGATTTCAGCTTCATCCACTACGTCATCGTCCAACACACAACGTCCACCTGATCTTCAGCGTCCCCTGCTGTCCACGTCGTCATGCTGTCACACAGTTCAGCCAATCACATGTCAGACCACAGGATGGCCTTGCTGCCCTTCTCCACGCTGGCGACGTACGCTCCTGAAGGTGACCAGGACACCGAGTTGATGGCAGAGCTGCAAACACAAACAGGTTACTGTGTATGTGACTGCTGCAAGTTAGTGAAGAACAAAATCTTTCTTTAAACCACAGCCTGGCAAGAGGAGGACGTCCCCTTGAGGGAAGGGATAAACGGGAATAAGCAGAAGATATACTTTATTTAATCCCGCAAGGGGAAACTCAGCGTTTTCACTCTGTTATTATGTTAGTATTTACACACTGGTCTGAAACACACATACACACACACACACAGGACCCATAGCAACACACGGAGGGATGTCAGAGTGAGGTGGATTAATGAGACATAACATATGAGACAATACAACAAAACAAATACAAACATTTCATGGTGGGAAGCAGGGCAGCCAGGAAAACACATAGGGCCATGGTGAAAGCAGTGAGGAACACAACGTAGAAGTTAAAACAAGTTTTCTAAGTGGATCAGGAAAAAAAAAAAAAAGTCACTTCTGGAAAAAAAAAAAAATGTCTTCAAGAGATTTCCTGAAAGCAGATATGGAGATGAAAGAATCTAGTTTTAAAACCTTTTTAATGTCATTTCAGTCCATGGCTGCTGCATGTTAGAACGAGGAGCCACCAAAGGGCCCCGTTTGCCTTCAGGACATTTAACTGTATTAGGCTGGAGGAGGAGCGGTCTGCCCGAGTAGGGTTTTTAAGTGTGGCCATGCAGTGTTGTATGGGGGACTTACAGCAAATCTGATAGCAGAAATTTACACAACGTCTAAGCTGTTCCAAAGTGCTCTTACGGGGCTAATCTGTAAATTGTGTCGCCGTCATCTACCTTGACCGTTGATTTGCCAAGCCTGAGTGAAGGAGGAGCGGTGTCCGTACAGAAATCCCAGTCTAGATTTGACTTTTCGTTGTTATTTTGTGACATGATGTGTACAAAAAGCACCAACAACACAAAAACCCCCAGGTAGCAAGTGACAGCTTCAAGCACTGTACCATCATGAGTAGTGACAGGACCAGGGGGGACAAGAGGCTTCCTTCTGAAACACATAAACTTAGTTTTAGAGTGACGGTGTGTTCAGTGTTGTTAAAGCTGTCCTCAATAGGGCTGCAACTAATGATTATTTTCATAGTCGAATAATCCGTTAATAATTTATTCGATTTTTGGCTCCCCCTAACCCCAATTAAACCATTTAACTAATTAAATATATTTCAAGTGAATCACTGATCTCCAACACACACAGCCTAACAAGCTAACATTACCATTAAGTGAACGAGGTTTATTATTCAGAATAAACACCAGGGGGAAACCAGGGAAGACGACAAGACTGCGTCGGCTCCTCCTGTAATTACGGATTTATACAAACTAACTGTTTAACAAAGATTTTTGCTTTGGAACTATATAAAATCAAAGCAAATTAAAAGCAAGTACTAAAACCACAACTGTACACCAACAATGTCTATTTAGAATAAAGCAACAGCCCCTTTCATACTACTGCTGTACGAGCCAGATGTTCCTTGATGTACTTTAAAACCATTCCTCATTACTAATCATTTTTTTAAAGCTGGGTCTCAGACCCAGTAGTAAACAACCAGAAATGTTCCTAATAAGAAGATTGCTCTCTCTCTCCCTTTAACGGTAACGATCTGTAACGACGCGTCGACAATGAAATTTCATGTCAAAGGATTTTTACAGTAGTCGTCGATTACGTCGACTAATCGTTGCAGCCCTAGTCCTGAATGGTGTTTGGAACAGAATCCCAGCACAGACCTACTGAATACAAAACTGTGTCATCAGCATACAGGTGAATGAATGAACTTACAACAGCAGGGCTCGACAATCACGATGGCCCGGGGCAAGTAAAAACTAACGTCTGGACTTTTGGCCTGATCGGGTCAGAGCAAAAACATCAGTATTAGAATATCAAAAATCACATTAGCAACTCAACATCCCGCAGTTGAGTTGCAGCTCTCGGCACACACCGCTAGCCAATCAAGAGTAGTAGTGACGTGACGAGCGGTTGCCAGCAGGGGGCGACTCCACCGGCTGCAGAAAGAAGTGTGATTGTATAGAATTCTGAGAAAATGTTTCTACTTGTCAGCTGATTTATTCCCTCAGTAAACACTTTCCTGATGAGTTTATGGTCTCAGTCGCTAGTTTCAAGTCTTCTTCAACACAGCATGATGTTCATTTAGTAAATTATGGTCCCATTTAGAGGAACAGAGACCGGGAAGCAGGGGAGGCTTCAGGGCGGGGCTACAAACTGATTGACAAGTCGCTACCATGGCAACCTTCCACAACATAAGGATTTGCGCTGTAGACCCACACACAGCAGATCTCAGGTCTGTTTTGATCTGCAGAAAACTGCTTTTACATGAGCAGAAATCAGTGAAGGTAAAATCGTTTGTACGTGATGTGCGGTTAGAGACAAAATCCCTGTTCGGACCAGGGTATCCCAGAACAGGATCAGGGCAGAGGACAGTCAGCAGATTACATTCATCTCGTCTTTTAATACCACATGAAGCCAACTGGATCAGATTATAAAGCAACTGCCTGAGGTGAGAAATATGAGGGTGACAGACTGTTGGATCCACTGTTTATAAGAAAAAGCAGCTCAGGTGAGGAGTTTCACAATAAGAGTCACCTGCAGCTCTTCATCCAACAGCTCCATCACCCTTCGTTATATTTCAAACTGGGGAAAAAAAGCACCTGCATACACAAAGCCAGGGGCCCAATCTCAATGTCCCCCCTAAACCCTTACAGACTTAACTGGCGTCAGCTGGGGAGAGACTGAGAACAAGAGGCTGTGAGGCTATGAGGCCCCCCCCAGACTATTTTTGGTCAAAACAGCATCATTAAGCAAAAACTAAAGTAAATAGTCGAATAAACTGGCTGTAATCGGGTGCCTGGGCAATAAAACTATAATGATAACAAATGTTCAATATATCGCCAGTAAATGATTTAATTCATTTGAATCTAGGGCTGCAGCTAAAGATGATTTTAGTATTTGAAGCTTCGATAGATTATTTCAACAATTCATCGATGCGTCGTTTAAGAAGTACTCTTGCTTGGCGGCGGCACCAAAAATCTGCCTTTAAACTAAAAACATTCCATTTATCCTGATAATTATGGACCTCGAATGGAACGAAATGTTTTTATGGCGTTAAGATTTGCTGCGTTCATCAGATGTCTTCAATCCATGCAACCTTTATTTTCTGGCCACGGTAGCGGACTCACTGGGAACGCGCTCCAAAGTCTGAGACTGGGCTGCGACCATGTGATGCACCTTGAGATTTAATGAGATTACAATATGAAACCAAAGCAGCAGGAAGTGGTTGGTGTGGCGTCCACATGGCGTTAACACCGTTCTGCTCTATGTGGAGAGTAATCTGATTACTACTACGGAACGGGAGTGTTCCTGTCACTTCCTGTCTGTGGCGCTCAGCAGCGAGCCCATTGGTCCCTTACTGAAGGCTTCAACACACCTCACAGATATATGGTCCGTTTCTATCTGAAGGTTCTGAGATCAGTCTGGTTCTTACTTGTGGTTTCGGTCCAGAGTTCGGTCCACTTTCCCAGTCAGGACGTTCCAGATGTACAGAGCGCCATCAGCTGATCCTCCGGCCACGTAGCTGCCGTCAGGACTGAACAACACAAATGGTAACAGGTCACTGGAGGTCAGCACAGACTCCACACAGAAAATACAGACTTTAGTAAGAAGAGGAGCGCACTGCTTTATTCCTGCATATATAACAACCAGAAAGCTGAACGTACACAGCATGTCTGAGCTCACCTGTCCAGGTGACAGACAGGACTGTTCATGTCGCCTTTTGTGATTTACAGCTTTTTACAGAACAACAGAAAACATGAGGACCAGCTCCTTTCTGTACAGGGTGGTGATGGAGCAGTGGATAAGACACATGGCCTTTGGGGTGAGAGACCCGGGTTCAATTCCCCACTGTGATGTGTCCCTGAGCGCTTAACCCCTCGTTGCTCCAGGAGGCGTGAGACCTCTGACATAAATATCAATTTGGCTAGATGAGTAAATGTATTATTAGAATTCTAAAGAATTATCTCTAGTCTTATTCCTGAAATCTGCAGCCGTTTGACAATGAAAAGATTTAATCATTGAACTCACCTGAAGGTGACCCTGGTCCAGTCGGCTCCACACTTGAAGCCCTGAGCACTAAAAACAAACACACACAGTTTATACACCACACACACACCCACGCACACACCCACCCCGCGTCCAGCACAAGAGGAGCAGCAGGAGGAAGAGGAGCAGCTCACCTTAACGTCTGCCTGACGGCGTTGGTGCGCAGGTCAATGATCTTCACCTGGTCGTCTCTGGAGCAGGTGAGCAGCTCGGTGCGGTCGTGGTTCAGGTCCAGAGACGTCACCCGACCCTGCAGCTCCAGCTCCAGGACTATACTCTCCGCTCTGACACAGAGACAGAGTTAAACGCTCAGCGAGCTCAGCAGTGTGAGCGTTAACCTGGCTGCTGGGGAGATTCAGTCTTCACACATTTTTACATCTAGTTTAAATCTAACGGACGACCTCCGCAGAGGGAGCAAAGTCTGCAGACCCGACACCGTCCGTCTGAACCCCCTCAGTCTGCAGACCTGACATTTTTCTGTCGAGTCCAGAGTCCAACAAGCGTCCTGCTGGGAGACGGACCTTCAGTCCCGTTATTTAAATAGAACTGTAGTTCTGCCGTCTCTTCTTCGCTCTTTCACACCTGAACGCTGACTCCACGTTCACGGCCCTGATTTAAAAGTTCAGGTGTTCTAAGATCTGTGGCACCTGTGTGGCAATGGATAAGACTGAATGGGCTTCACCCTCCTTGTTTCTCACCTGGTGGACGCGTCACTCACCTGATATCCCAGAACCGAACCTTCTTATCAAAGTGTCCGCTCATGACGCACTGCTCCGTGCACACGATGTCATTACAGCTGGAACCAGCAAACACCGTCTTCATACCTGCACAGGTGAGACAGCAGGTGATGATCCGCTCACAGACATAGCTGCTCTGTCACACCTGTTAAAACTGTCCAATCACGTACAGACTTTGCTGCGGAGGTCCCACAGTTTGAGCGTTCGATCGTAGCTCCCAGAGACGATCCGGGCGTTGTCCAATAGGAAGCGAGCTGACAGCACTTTCCCACTGTGACCCGTCAAGGTGTGCTGGAGGGAGAAAACACCCACACACACACCCACACACACCCCATTAAGGTCAGCGATGCTCACCTGTAACCAGCAGGCTTCGCCACAACATTTGACACATGACTTTGTAAGCTGTGAAAATGTGATGAGCAGTAAACAAGGCGTTGGAGACGGATCGACGTGTTACAAGCTGACAGAAACCTGGCGTCTCCACCCGGCTAAAGTGTCCCTGTATTCTGCTCTGGACCTGCTCGGATCAGACTCTCAGCTCCGGTTCTGCTCTGCAGCATCTAGTCTGCCTCACGCTTCCTCAGTCTCCGATCCCTTCAACCAATAAATATTCCTCTTATCCAACTCCTCCCTCTTTCAGCCCTGCAGGCTCTACTACGTTGGCTGCAGGGCTCGGACGATTTGTAAGTTACGTAAATACAAATTAGTCGTTAGATTAATCGAGTTGAAAAATAATCGTGATGCGCGGCACTAAATTCAATCTAGAATTGTTTGTGGTTGAAAGCTTTCTGCTGCTCGCACAAAGTTTCCAACGGACGATGTTCTTTGCATCTTAAGGTCTTTTCACAAGGGAAGCGACACTCCGCCTCCACGCTCTATAGATAGTAACCACGGCAACGGCTTCTGTTCGCCACTGTATTCCTTCGTAGCCTAGCATAGTAATGTTAGTTGATAGGCTATATTATTATTATAGCTGATAAATGTTGTCATGCCAACGCCCTCCCGTAACTGTTCAGTGAACACATATTTCAGGGAAGTCACGGGCGGCGAGGATCAGTGTCTCATCCAGCTTCTTTTTGTGCTGCGCGTTGCGTATAGATCGTTAAAGTCAATTCAACTTTGGCAGGGGCGGCGGGCGTGTGCGTGAGACGAGCACGACCGCAACAGTTTGACGGGAACACGGCCACTTGTCGCTTCGCCTGTCGCAATGGCTGCGCCTCCCTTCCTATACTTTATTACTACGAGGCGCGGATATCGCGTTACTGGGAATAGTAATAAAACTGTTTTGGAAATAGATATCGGATGATCGATGGATAGAACACATGCCTTTGGTGAAGGAGACGCAGGTTTGATTCCCGCTACAACTGAGCCCGCCCCCTCGTTGCTCCGGAGGCGCGTGACCTATCAGACGTAAGGCGCTCTAGATAAAAGCTCGGCTACACGAGGAAATGTAAATGTATGAAACTCGAGTCTCTGGTCTCAGGAGAAGAGTGAGATCAGCACTCAGGCCCCGCCTCCTCAGCCTGACGCTCCATGCTGATTGGTTCTGTTGGATGTCAATCATCATCATCACCGTGAGCCTGTAGGATCTCTGTACAGACTCACACTGTGATGTCACATCCTGTCTGTCAGCAGCTGCTGGGACCACCAATGCACCACTGGAGCATGATGGGAGCAAAGAGCAGGGGCTGCTGGGAGCTAAAATGGCCGATCGGGGGACCCGAGATTCAGACCTTTTACATCACATCACTGACCAGAAGACTGGCGAGAAGCCTGATTGGTCGTTAAGTGCTGAGGTCATTTAATTTGAACATGTGATCGCGTGGGACGGCAGTGGTGGATTCTGGGTCAGTAAACTCCATCTTTGGGTTTTAAGCTGAACGACGTTTCACAAACCAGCTGGACGTTATTTAAATGTTGAACGCCTTCTTTCTTCACCATCGCTCTCACAGCACTCCTGCAGACAGGAAACGGTTCTCAGAAAGACTTCCTGTCTGCAGGTGAAGACTCACCCTCAGTCTGTAGTCGTCTACGGTCCAGATCCGACTGGCAAAGTCATTGGAGGCAGCCAGCAGGTAGGAGCCCTGCAGAGACCACGTGTTAGTTAGCGTTCCACTGAGAACCAGCAGCTCACAAGGTCACAGAGTCTAAACGGACTTACGGCGCTGTCGAACTCGATGCTGGTGATCCCAGCGTTGCTGCCCGTGAGAGCTCCTTTAGGCTCGCAGCGACCTGCACACAGAGTACACACAGTACACGTCAGAAACACACAGTACACATGAGTAACAGGAGTAGCTACAGTCGCTCTGGATCAGAGGCGGGCGGCGGCTGCTGCAGCTGACTGAATCAGGCGAACGCTGTCTGACAACACGTGATCACAGAGCTCCTGATGACACCTTCCTGTCTCAGTTATCTTCTTCTGTTTGTTTCACATCAGAGTTATAACATGTTTCTGATCGGTCACCTGCTAGAACTCCGGCCCTTCATGTGACCGCTGAGCCTGATCCACCGTTTACGTTTAAGACATCGTCCAGGAGACAAGCATGAAACCGTTTTAGAAAGAACTCACCGGCGACCACCTCCCACAGCTTCACCCTGCGGTCCATCCCTCCCGTGGCGAGAAGACGAGAGCCGGGGCTGAACCTCACAGCGTTCACCTCGCCATCGTGGGCTTCCTGTGCGCGCACACACACACACACACACACACACACACACAGTTCAACTCTGAGCAAATGGAAATGTCCCAGCATGCAACTGTTCTTTTGGTCTCAGGTTGAAAACTGGAAATCAGCTCCCTCCTCCTCCTCAGCCTGGCGCTCCGTGCTGATTGGTTCTGTTGGATGTCAATCACCGTGAGCCTGTAGGATCTCTGCACAGACTCACTCTGTGATGTCACATCCTGTCTGTCAGCAGCTGCTGGGACCACCACTGCACCACTAGAGCATGATGGGAGCTGAGAGCAGGGGCTGCTGGGAGCCAGAGGGCAGCAGGAGAGGATTGTGGGTAATCAGACCTTTTACTGCTCATCACTGACCAATGAGGTTTCACCTGTTAATGTTTCCTGTAAGGCGACACGCGGCAGCACAAACGCCGTTTCTCACTTTACAGATTCTGAGCTGCTTTTGTTTCAGACTCGTGGGAAAAAGTCTGAAACACATTCGGTTGTTTGTTTTACTGCAGCTTTCTGCAAAGCGTTAGCTATTTAATGCTACATGGCGTCCTGCTGTCACACCCAAATATGGTCATTTCCTTTGTACAAGCAACCAACTGTGAAAGTACAGAGGCGGATTTAAGCTAAGCGTGAAATCTGATTGGCTAGTGTTGATTTCTGACAATGTGAATGGTTTAGACGAGTCAGCTGACACTAGAATGGGGGTAAAATGTTACGCGTGCGGCTGTTAACCAATCCGGTTTCTAAACCCTTTGATATTTGTAGAGGCTCTAGGCGGGGCCGTCCTCTCGCTCCTCTCCTGTGTATTCTCGCCATTGAGCGTCCGGCTACGGCTCTTAGATCGCGCCCCAATATCTGAGGCATCAAAACAGATCAGCTGGACCATGGAATTGCCCTCTTTGCTGATGATGTGATTTTGTTTCTTACTGATTTGCACAATTTCATACCTGCGCTCTTGAATCTAATTAATGGTTTTGGGTGTTTTCGGGATGTAAATCAGTCTGTAAAGTGAGGCTCACATTCATCGATCCAACGCGTCACGGCCGCTAGTGAATCTTCATTCAAAGCTTGGAGCACTTCCTGTCGGCTCTGAGGCACTGCGAGGCTACCCAGACGACCAATCACCGTTCTTACGGCCGCGTCGCCTCAACTTGTAGTTAACATTTCTGAGGAGGTGCACGTCAGGCGACGGCGTCGGCGTCGGCTTAACATGCTCCGCCCTCTGGTGAGAAAGCTTTTATACTTACAAACACATGCAGCGCCGTCGACGGGACTCGAACCTCCGCACACACTCCAGACGGGGCGTCAGGGTTCTCAGGGGAGGAGCTGAAGGAGTTTGCATGTCGACGCCTGCTGAGGAGAAGGAGCACAGTCAGCAACAGGAGAAGGAGCACAGGAGGAGGGGCCACAGTCTGCTAACAAGAGGAGGAGGAGCCACAGTCTGCTAACAAGAGGAGGAGGAGCCACAGTCTGCTAACAAGAGGAGGAGGAGCCACAGTCTGCTAACAAGAGGAGGAGGAGCCACAGTCTGCTAACAAGAGGAGGAGGAGCCACAGTCTGCTAACAAGAGGAGGAGGAGCCACAGTCTGCTAACAAGAGGAGGAGGAGCCACAGTCTGCTAACAAGAGGAGGAGGAGGAGGAGCCACAGTCTGCTAACAAGAGGA
>NC_060166.1:36533177-36536829 GCF_021292245.1 Micropterus dolomieu
AACAAGAGGAGGGGCCACAGTCTGCTAACAAGAGGAGGGGCCACAGTCTGCTAACAAGAGGAGGGGCCACAGTCTGCTAACAAGAGGAGGGGCCACAGTCTGCTAACAAGAGGAGGGGCCACAGTCTGCTAACAAGAGGAGGAGCCACAGTCTGCTAACAAGAGGAGGAGCCACAGTCTGCTAACAAGAGGAGGAGCCACAGTCTGCTAACAAGAGGAGGAGCCACAGTCTGCTAACAAGAGGAGGAGCCACAGTCTGCTAACAAGAGGAGGAGCCACAGTCTGCTAACAAGAGGAAGAGCCACAGTCTGCTAACAAGAGGAGGAGGAAGAGCCACAGTCTGCTAACAAGAGGAGGAGGAAGAGCCACAGTCTGCTAACAAGAGGAGGAGGAGGAGCCACAGTCTGCTAACAGGAGGAGGAGGAGGAGCCACAGTCTGCTAACAGGAGGAGGAGGAGGAGCCACAGTCTGCTAACAGGAGGAGGAGGAGGAGCCACAGTCTGCTAACAGGAGGAGGAGGAGGAGCCACAGTCTGCTAACAGGAGGAGGAGGAGCCACAGTCTGCTAACAGGAGGAGTCAGTGCTGCCTCCTGCTGTTAGTTAACCTCCTAGTAAGAGCCTAGCTCACAGTAGACAACGCTGAGGAGGTTAACGGTCGCTGGATGAATCTAACGTATCCAGCATCTGATTGGCTGAGCTCTCCTCTCAATAGTCCTTTAACAACGCGGGCCTCCTTTAATACAGTCAGAACCGGCAGAACCACGGAGGAGTCCAGAATCCAGGGACACTGAACCGATGAGGAAGACCAGGACAACCCGGCGCCTGTGAGACTGCAGTCCAGCACTGGCTTCTGTCAGCGAGACGTTAACTCCATCAGCTCAAAACCCCCTACCTACCTCCTGCCCCCTCCCCACCTCCTCTCAGGCATTCACTTGGTCAGATCATCATCATCATCATCACCGGCAGAAATGATTAACAGATGAGGAAAACGCTAATCTGCAGTCATGCTAGCTGCTCTGTACCTTCACACAGCTAAATGCTAATATCAGCAGGCTAACATGCTCACAGTAAAAATGCAAACGTTAGTTTAGCATGTTAGCATGCTAACACCAGCTAATTAGCAGTAAACACAGCGTGCAGCTAAGGCTGATGGGAATGTCTTCAGTTCTGCAGGTCATAAACCAAAGTGTTGCACACATTGACTTGATGAGGATCACCAATGTTCTTACAGTCCATCCTGAGGGGGGACAGGAAGGTCTGAACCGCATTTCATTCACAGTACATCCATCAGCTGATTCGGTCTGGACCGAAGACCAGACAGACCAGCTGAGACCATGTACCCTACAGACCTGCTGCCAGCGAGGCGGATAAGACCGGAGCTGTTAGAAACTCGATCTTCATTTAAGACAAAAACTTAAAAAAAAAAAAAAAAAAAAAGGTATAAAGCTCAGCCAGTCAGCGACCTGTCAATCAAAGAAACACACACAATCCATCACCTGGAGTGTGGTGGGACGAATCCTGGCTGAACACACTCAGACACGCTGCAGACAGACAGAGACAGGTAGATAGGCAGGTGGTCAATGACAACATGGACAGTCCAGAGCCCCAGAGACCTGCAGGGACCAGGACAGATGATCTTACAGCTACATACCCAAAGATGTTGGAGATGGAGTCCAGCAGACCACCAGGGGGAGGCTGCGAGATTTTCTTACTGTACAAACATAAGAACATATCTGATCAGAAATATCAAGGTCTTCAAATATCTTGCTCTGTTCCACCGTCGGTCCAGAACCCAAAGAGACCCAGCTTCCCGAGATACAACACAGAACGTCTGTCTCTCTGGAGGAGCCAGAAACCAAATGGACCGGGGTTGCCCAGTCTCAGAAAAGATGCTTCAACATCTCAGATATATAACTAATGTGAAAAACAGTTTCTGGATCAGTGTTAAGAACGGGACACGTTTCAGTCCAGAGTCTTCCAGTTTACCCAGTAGATGATGGTCTCACCTGGGAGTTCTGATGAACGGTCTGTTAGGCGAGGTCTCTGCAGCCCCTTTCCCTCCATCCTCAGCCAGAACCTCGATGTCGTCCTCCCTGAGGACAGAAACACTGAGTCAGTGCTGAGTCGCCCTGCGACACTAACAAACATGCCTCAGAGCAGAAACGGGTGTACTGACGGGTCGACGGGCAGCGGCTCTTTGGCGGCGTCTGCAAGCTCCTTCTGCAGTTTGGCCTGTCGCCGTCTGAAACACAAACATCACACCGTCACTCACCGACTTTTCACGCTCACGCGTCCTTTAAAATAAATGATATTCCTGTTAAAGTAAAAAGCCGTCCCTTCGACCTCTGAAAGCCCACCGGGCATCTGCAAGAGCTGGGTAACTCCAGAGACAAAAGTGGGGACGTACTGTGAAGCTTAGAGTAGGGAAGGGCGGGGCGGGAGACGAGACCAAACAAAAGGTTTCAAACGGAACTCAATCATCGTTTCATCTCAAAGGCAGGGAACCAGTCAGAGAACCAGGCCCAGTCAGAGAGAACCAGAACCAGAACCAGTCAGGACCACACAGTGAGACCCAGTCAGAGAGAACGAGCCAGAGAGAACCAGTCCCAGTCAGAGAGAACGAGCCAGAGAGAACCAGTCCCAGTCAGAGAGAACCAGCCAGAGAGAACCAGTCCCAGTCAGAGAGAACCAGCCAGAGAGGACCAGTCAATCAGAACGAGTCAGAGAGAACCTGTCAGCCAGAGAGAACCAGTCAGGCCCAGCCAGAGAGGCCCAGCCAGAGAGGCCCAGCCAGAGAGGCCCAGCCAGAGAGGCCCAGCCAGAGAGGCCCAGCCAGTGAGGCCCACGCAGTGAGACCCAGTCAGAGAGACCCAGTCAGAGAGACCCAGTCAGAGAGACCCAGTCAGAGAGACCCAGTCAGAGAGACCCAGTCAGAGAGAACCAGTCAGAGAGAACCAGTCAGAGAGAACCAGTCAGAGAGAACCAGTCAGAGAGAACCAGTCAGGACCACGCAGTGAGACCGAGCCAGAGAGAACCAGTCAGGACCACGCAGTGAGACCGAGCCAGAGAGAACCAGTCAGAGAGAACCAGCCAGTGAGAACCAGCCAGAGAGAAGCAGGACAAGTCAATCAGAACGAGTCAGAGAGAACCTGTCAGCCAGAGAGAACCGGGAACGGTCAGGACCAGTCGGGATCAGGACCAGGCTTACCTGCAGTCCTTCTCGTTCTCTGCGTTCAGCTTGTTGGCCTCCTGAGCCTTCTCGGCCATCCAGCGGGACACCAGCTCCTGGTTGTCTTCCGTGGTTTTCCTCAGTTTCTCCTCCAGAGCAGAGAAGGTGATCTGCAGGGCGTCGTACTCGTCCTTCAGGGTCTGGTTCGCCTTCTCCAGGTCCTGCAGAGACACAGGAAGTTCCACACATCAGCTAGAACCTCCATTAAACTCCAACAGAACACAGCTGCACCATGTACACAGCCAACAGCTGAATGTCCTACAGAGGCCACCGTACAGCAGACTAACCCTCTGTCAGCTTTAAATAGATTTCACTTCCTGTCTGTTCAGAAGGTCTCAGCTTGAAAACTGGAAATCAGCTCCCTCCTCCTCCTCAGCCTGACGCTCCGTGCTGATTGGTTCTGTTGGATGTCAATCATCATCAC
>NC_060166.1:36536929-36548415 GCF_021292245.1 Micropterus dolomieu
AGTCAATCAGAACGAGTCAGAGAGAACCTGTCAGCCAGAGAGAACCGGGAACGGTCAGGACCAGTCGGGATCAGGACCAGGCTTACCTGCAGTCCTTCTCGTTCTCTGCGTTCAGCTTGTTGGCCTCCTGAGCCTTCTCGGCCATCCAGCGGGACACCAGCTCCTGGTTGTCTTCCGTGGTTTTCCTCAGTTTCTCCTCCAGAGCAGAGAAGGTGATCTGCAGGGCGTCGTACTCGTCCTTCAGGGTCTGGTTCGCCTTCTCCAGGTCCTGCAGAGACACAGGAAGTTCCACACATCAGCTAGAACCTCCATTAAACTCCAACAGAACACAGCTGCACCATGTACACAGCCAACAGCTGAATGTCCTACAGAGGCCACCGTACAGCAGACTAACCCTCTGTCAGCTTTAAATAGATTTCACTTCCTGTCTGTTCAGAAGGTCTCAGCTTGAAAACTGGAAATCAGCTCCCTCCTCCTCCTCAGCCTGACGCTCCGTGCTGATTGGTTCTGTTGGATGTCAATCATCATCACTGTGAGCCTGTAGGAGCTCTGTACAGACTCACTCTGTGATGTCACATCCTGTCTGTCAGCAGCTGCTGGGACCACCAATGCACCACTGGAGCATGATGGGAGCAGAGAGCAGGGGCTGCTGGGAGCCAGAGGGCAGCAGGAGAGGATTGTGGGTAATCAGACCTTTTACTGCTCATCACTGACCTTCATCACGTCTCTTACAGGCTGAACTTATCTTGGACCGGGTCTCTTACCGGCCCGTCTGCGTGAGGGTTTGTTTCGCCTCTAAGAGCAGATTTTCCTGATATAAGCGTTCTGTAGAAACAGTACTGACCATCAAATTAAGGACCAGAACACCAGGACCCGTCCAGTCCAGGTGCTGAGATCCAGCTGGCTGCCTACCTGCAGGTAGCTCCTCAGGTCCCGACAGTCCCCCTCCAGGTTGGCAATCTGCTGCTGGTACTCCAGCATCCTGAAAACACAGTACAGCGTGAGTCACCTGCTGCCCCCCCCCGAACCCAGACCACGGTGTGAGGGATACTGACTTGGCCTCGTTGCTCTGGATCTCCTTGTCCTTCTGTTGAATCAGGTTGTTCAGCTCGATCACGC
Organism: Micropterus dolomieu; assembly: GCF_021292245.1. Taxonomy (NCBI): domain Eukaryota; kingdom Metazoa; phylum Chordata; class Actinopteri; order Centrarchiformes; family Centrarchidae; genus Micropterus; species Micropterus dolomieu. The sequence continues at coordinate 36,538,049 of NC_060166.1, forward strand.
TCTGAGCCAGCTGCAGGACAAACAAACAACCATTCAGCATCATGTTTTCAGGACTTTCCAGGACCTGGAACTCCTTCAGCTCGCTTCCCCCGAGTTGTTCAGACAGGAAGTGTGTTTGTTCTTGGGGAGCGCGCTCTAGCGGTGATCTAAGCGGTGCGCCGTGAGAGGCGATGGTGGAAACGAGGGGGAGGAGTTTGATGTGTTCGTTGAGAGACTCTCTGTCCTAACGTGACAACCGAATCCTCTCCCTCGTCTGAGCCCGTCGCTGGCAGGAAGAAGCGCTTTATGTGGACGCCGCGAGGGAAAACGCTGCTGCTGCACCGCCTCCAGAACTTTCTGTACCTACAGTCATTGTGACCCCAAGATGGCCGCCGCCTTTGTTAGCAGAAGTGTTTCACCATTTCAAACTGGTCACGGCGCCTAAAGGGAAGTGAACTCTGCACCGATTGGTCCATCCACCCTCAGGATGTCACAGGACCAAAGTTACTGATCACGTCAGCACTTTAATCAGGAAACGGTTGAGAAATCTGCTTTCAGTTCAGGAACACAGAACCTCGGGGCTGCTGAAATGTTCTGCCGCCAACTTTAATCAACAGGCGCCGGTTCTTTGGATAAAAGTCAAATCGTCTCAGGTTTAAAGTCTGATCTTTGTTCCTGAGATAAACTTTTCTTCCTGCTCAGAACAAACTCGCCAAACAGCGGATCAATAAACCGACCTGAGGCAGAACATTCAGAACCATCAAACCTGCTTTCTCCCTTTTCCTCAACAAAATACGTATCAGCTGATGCTGATGAATTTAATCCAACATTTATTGAACATTTGTTCATTTGTTATTGAGGAAAATTAATTTGTGATAATCAGTATTGATTTATCTGCCCGCAGTAATGCTAACGTTAGCGTGCTAATTCTACTTTAGGGTAACAGCGATTTATTTAGATCTCTTAGCAGCAGTTTCATTTCTGTGGTTAGTTTTTAAAAAAAGCTCTCATGGTGCTCAGTCTCTAATTAGTTAATGCTGAGAAGTGACTCGTCAATAATCATTCATGCAGATCAACGAGTGTCAACCTTTTTAACCCCCCCCCCGTGATTGGCGAGACGCTCGCTCAGAGATCTGAAAAAAAATTTACTATTAGAATATTTCATGAAGCATCTTCTGAAAGCCACCAAGCCCTCTGATTGGTTCCTGGCAGGAACTAAACTGGTTTTGATCAGGTGCTGATGATAATGACATCACTTCCTGTGTGCGGTGCAGGTGACTGACCTCTCCTCGCTTCTTGTGCAGCTCCGTCAGCTCCTCCTGGTGTTTGATTCTCATCTGAGCCATTTCCTGCTGCAGGGCGTCGCTGCGCCCCGCGTCTGCGCCCGCACTGCAACACCAGACCGGGGGAGGGGGAAAACACATGTCACATGTCAGGACACCCGTCACGCGTCTCAGATTCAGAATGCTGGTTCACCTGCTGATCCAGGACTCACCTGGACTCGTGGCTCCTCTGGACGTCATACTTGTCAGTCTGGTACCTCTCTGAGAGGACGGCCTGCAGGTCGGACTTCTCCAGCAGACGGTTATCTGAGACAAACAGACAGAGCTCATTAAAGCAGAGAATCACGAGGCGGCGCCTCTGTCACGTTTGGCCCCGCCCCCGCCAGTATGGTGCACAGCAACTCACACTGGTGGACGATCTCCTCGAAGGCCTGCCTCTGCACTCGGTCTCTGAGCTTCAGCTGCTCCGAGATGTGTCTCTTCCACGTACACTCCGCCCGCCGCTCCGCCATGACCACCTGACAGCCACACACAAAAACAAACACACGTCAGTACACAAGCTCGCCATCTTCAGACTCTGCCAAATACACGACGACGGCTGTGAATAAGTCTGTGAGGAACTTCCACGTTTTACCGTCTGTGTTTTAAGGCCTTTTCAGACACAGACGCCCGCTATGGGTAGTAACCATGGCAATGGCTTCTGTTGCTTCAACGCCGCTATGTCTGCTTTATAGAGAACAGTAAAATATATCTAGCACAAAGATGGAAGTTTGTTTCTGTGGACACCAGAGAGTGAACGTCAGGGCTGCTGGAGGCCACAGCAGAGCTTTCTGGACCTTTGCATTTTAGGCGGAGCCGGGTATCGTTCAAAACTTCAAAACCACAACGGAGTACTCCAACCGATAAGTTGTGTAAAACGCCACCTGTTGGTAGTACTGATGGTAATATTACTTTTACTGTTGTGTAGGATCCAAGTGACCTACGAAATCAAAATTTAACACCATCGTTGAAAGTAAAACAATAATTTGTTAACGTTCTTAAAACTGAACAAGCCGATATCAGCAGCCGGAGGAGAGGGGCGGGGAAAAATAATCAGCCGGTCGCTGCTGCGCCACAAAAATCACTCAACTGATGGAACGCGTTGCTCAGTGATCAGAGGAGTTAACGGATCCCAGAAGCTGAAACCATCCGAAAGACAAGCTTGTGGTAACAGTGACGAACACGTGCGAGACGCAGCCGCAGGCCATTAAATTCACGCACATAAAGACATAAAACAGCTTCTCTACTTTTGCTTCTCTTTCTTTCCACGCTCGAGTGTTTGACTGCAAACTAAACCATACAGTAATTTCCCCCCCAATCCAGTAACAAGAGTACTGATAGCAGTACTCGTTTGACATTTCAACACGACTGGACACCAGGCTGTTTCAGTCGATACCTCAAAAGGTATCACTAATTATTAGTCTACTTCCTGTCAGCGTTGTACCTCCTGTTCTGTTTTAGCATGATCATTTGACCAAACTCTGGATGTCCCGATCTCTCTTTAACAGTGCACGCTGATTGTTTTGCTGTCCAGCCTCGAACACGTGTGTGCGATTGGTGTTTCTCGCCAGTTTCTGAGGAGGATGCATCAGAGAGACCTTAAATACTCTGTTCAGATCTGCGCCTCCGTCCTAAATGTTTGTATTTTGTAAGGTAACTTTCCTCCCAGATGAACTTAGCGGCCAAACCTGTGACATCACCACACAGGGTTACTCTACAACATTAGCAGGTTTCCTGGGTTTAAACACGACAGCAGCTTCAAATATGGAGACAGATGAGACGACACTTCCAGTATTCACCGCTCCAGCAGCGTTCAATCAGAACGTGGCTCAACTACAATAATAAATAATAACAATAATCTTTGTCGTTTCTGTATTTATTACCTAAGTATTAATCAGTACTACAGTTAAAATGGGGAAAATTGCGTTGCAGGTCGATTTAATGTGTGGCCCCTAAACTTTCTGTCACAGTAAACAAAGCTGGTCTGGAGCCCTGAGGGACCTTTGACACAGCGAGCCGGGCAGATTGGAGACATACTGGTGGAAAATAATCAGAGTCAAAGCAGCTACTGACAACGAACCATGACCTGAATCCATTCAGAGTCCACCGTTCCTGTCATCAAGACTCAGCTGGTCCGAGTCTCTGAGCATAGCTGCTAGTACCGACTGGTCACAGTTTGTTTGTTTTGGGAAACATGAATTTGTGAAACAGGTGAGCAGGGTCATGTGACCTGCAGGAGCTGTTGTAAAGCGTAACTTCACATTTATTAATTTAGCTGACTTACTATTGCATGTCAGAGGTCCCGGGTCTCTCACACTCGCATGTGTCTTCTCCACTGCGCCATCGCCACCCTTTATTATTGTTGTGAATCTCTCAATAACATTACGTCAGCGTGAACTCACGTGACTAACCGCACCTGTACAGACGGTGGCGTAGAACGTTAGTCCAGCCAACAGGATCAGACACATTTCAACATTAGTTTACTGCGAAATAAGGAAATACTCTAATTCTTTAGCCGCCATTAGCTTCTCTGTTAGCATGTGTTGCTAACGGGAACCAACGACACACGGAGGCTAGCAGGCTAACAGCTAACCAGGTCACGTTACGGCCATTAGACATTAAAACATGTTTTAACTACAGCAGACAGAAGCGAAACTGCACGGCGGCGCCTCCCAGACCCGGTTCCTGTGCGGGGTTTACGGCGCGGTTCAGACTGCGGGTCCCGGGACTCCCGTGACTCGACATGTTAGCATGCTAACGTAGCCGCTAGCTGCAGACTTCGCAGCGCTGTAAAAAGCGCGACAGTGAAAACTTACAGCATCTAACTGAGTCCGAGTCTGTGTCCGGGTTCCTCTCACGCCGGGTCGGGAACCTCCGGGCTGCCGATTCAGGGCTTCAGCTGTTAAACGGTCCGGTTTCTCTTCTTAACCGACATCAGCTTCTTCAGCGGCTTCGCTCCAATTCTGCTCCATTTTGGCTCAGACGACGCACTTCCGGGATGGTCGCCGGAAAATGACGTCGTTTTTATAGAGGAGCCGTGATTATTATTATTTATTTATTTATTATTTATTTTTTGTCACAACTTTATTAAGAATTCCCAACAGAACAAGAGTGGCTGTTGAAGGAAGAATAAATCTTTTCCATTCAGGAGTAAACTGGTGATGAAAGTCTTTCAGCTCTTTAACAGCTCATTTTACAGGGATTACGTCATTTCACGCAGGTACCGTAGTGAGTCAGCAGGGGGCGCTCATGGGCTCATCTTCCTATAACATTAAACTTTTAAATTAAAGATATGTTTCACGTGTTCACTTATATCAATAGGTCTCTTAATACATTTACATTTCCTCACGTGGCAGACGCTTTTATCCAAAGTCAACAACATTCAAGCATCAATAAAGACTCAGTAAGAGAGTCAGAGAGGAGTTTCTAGTTTTTTTAAATGTATTTTAATGGCTCATTTAGTGATGCACTCTACTTGCATAAAATTCTCAAGAACGCAGGAATGAAGGTCTCTAAAGACCCAGACACCCGACAAACTCTTTGACTGGAGAGAGACCAGGGGACGTCTCCCTCGTCCGGGACCATCCGGGACCTGGTGCGTCTCTGCCACGTGTCCATAAGCAATTTAAAAGCAACAGTGGTGAAAATGTTCACACCGAGACGAAGCATCCTGCAGTATTTTAAGAGGACAGAGGTCACAGGAGAATAAGAAAGTGACGAGGATGAGCTTGTAAGTTGTATTATAGCTACTGGACATAGTATATTTGCTAGATGTGAGATGAAGTGACCAGAACAGGGAGAGTCGGGGCCAGGTGAGACACAGGAAATACCACAGACAGCTCACACACATCAGGATAACTGAATACAATTGTACTGTGGCTAGCTCCATTAACCAGCAGCTGTTCCATGGTTTTTATGGTAATTGTTCTATATCATACTCTGTCTCTCTGACTGCATCTGAGTCTTCATAATCTCCCCTCCTCAGTCTGTTCTCCATCTCCTGTCACAGCAAACCTCTTTCAGCTGCATTAATAAGTTCAAAGTCGCTCCTACGCCCCTGGTACAATCAATACAAGAGAGTTGTAAGGAGATAGAAGAAGAAGGGTAACCCTACCAGCGCACCCGCCACAGTACCGGTGACGTTCCCGTACCGGAAGTTTAGCTTTTAATGTTGATCAAACGGTTCCCCCCATCCATTTCACTTTCTACAAGTAACTGCAGATTCCTTTTGTGGAAATGTAGGCACCCGTGTTTTTGGACACTTGGTCTTTTATTGATCGGGTTTAAACCTTAAAAGGTTTAGTAAGCAATTGTAATCCAAAACACTTAAATTCAGTGAATAACTCCTTGTGGTTCGCTAACGCTCTCTTTTGTGTGTGCTCTGAAAAAAGTCGGGTCTTAGATCTGTAAATACAACATTGTTCCAGCCAATCAGCAGCAGGTGGCGGTAGCGCTCGTGCATGGGAGCAGTGGGAGAGAGAGTTCTATACACCGGCAGATTCGAACATGCTGGACTCATTACGGGACTCTAGACTCTGTCCAGAAGGAGAGAAACTTCAGAGTGCAAAAAGAAGTTCTGTGACCCGGGTTGGTTAGACCGGAGTGAACATCGGCGAGGCGTTTCACACTCCAGGAGGAAGGAATGAAAACCGACAAGGAGGTCGTTGCTCCGCGTCTGCGCGACAGGTAAATAACGTTAGCTTTGCTGCTAACGATGGGTCAGCAGTGTCCGTTTGTTGTCACGTTTGTGATCCCAGCTGGTTAGCTTTGTTAGCTTGTTAGCAGTCACCGAGCTAAGCGTAGTAGCATTACTAGCTGTGTGTTTGTCCTCTCTGGCGTTATATGATAGTGTTTGTCTGGCCACAAAGACCCAAAAATACAAGTTTTGCTGGGACTGTGGGATTAAGCTAATACGAAATGCTACGTTAGGTAGCATCACGTTACCTTCCTGGTTAGCTCTGCATCCGATACGGACGTGTCGTCCTCTCGTATTTTTGTAAAAACTATTTTAAATTTCTCTGCTGTGTCTGAGCTCGCATGATGTCCATTTGATGGTGTTTGTTTACCGCCTCTGTTTACGTTACTCGCTGTTAATCCTACAATTTTGGAAAGGATGTGTGAATATTGACAGGCTTATTGTTCAGATTCTGCCATGTAGTACTGGTCGCCACGGCAATGTGCGACCATGACTTTGGAGGGGCGGAGCTTCTGATGGAGCGCTGAAGGGAGCGGTGTGTTTCCTTAGTAGTTGAGTTCAAACATCAAGAAATCGCTTCCTGTCCCTTTAACAAGTCACTGAGCCAGTTATAATAGAGTCCTTGAAGTTTCTTTTTCTAAAAATCAAACTTCCTGCCAGCTTTTTCTGTGGTCGGGACGTTTTTTGCCGCTCGCAGCGGTCTCGTCCTTGTGGCTGAACATTTTCTTATTTTTGTCCTGAAAGTCGGGTCTTTATTCTTACTCAACTGCAACTTTATGATTCTGAAGTCCACCAGGGACGACTGCTGCCCCCCCGTGAAGTGTTTATGGTTCATTCTACTTTAAAAGTTAAACCAAAAAAAAAAAAAAAAAAAAAAGACACTCTTGATTACACAATAGAATTGTTTAATTCATGAAATATAAAAAGTGAAGTCAGATCACCACCAGAGGTCAAAGTGATCATATCACACACAGTAACGATTAAAGACAGCAGCAAATCTTCCTTCTGTAGAAATTAAAGTTCTACTTAATAAATGAATTCAAAAGTTAGTGATTAAATTCATCATATTTAGTAACTTATAATTGAATCAATGCTAACACTTAAACACTGAGGAAAATAAAAGCAGAAACTACAGAGTTATATATTAATAATAAAAAGGTTCAAGATCAGACGCATGTTCTGCTCCGCGACCATGTTTCACTAATCGGAAGACATCTTAAAAAAGGAACACTTCAGTGAAATCCTCTCAGACTCACGGCGATACTACGGCCAGCAGCTAGTTAGCTTAGCATAAAGACGGGAAAACCGCTAGCCTGGCTGGCCAAAGGGAAAGCTCTCTGATTAACACGTTATATCTGTTCCAGAAAGAAAATAAAAGTTTGACAGGTGTTTAACAGTTTGTTAGCTCTCCTAACACAGATCACACGGTGAGAGATCCACCTCAGAACTGAATCCACACGTTCTTCCTGAGATCAGACACAGCCTCCTCTGAAGTCGGGAACTTGGTTTTTTTTTTTTTGACTGGACCAAATCACAGGAAGAACATCTTTAAAATCAGTTCTGAGGGGGAGCATCTCTTAAAACAAACCCCGACCCTCAGTGACCCCGGGTGAATCCAGGCGCGCCCCTCAGATTTTGTCCGGTTTGGGGCTCTCGGGGACGGTCAGGGACTCCATGGAGGAGTGCTCATCTGGTTCTGGCAGCAGCTCCTCCTTATCACTGCAGGGGAAACAGACACCATCATTACAGCTGCAGATACAGCCACGGGGGGGCGCCGCTGTGACCTCCTGTGCGTTCACATCTGTTACCTGATGTAAGACGGACGGCGGGACAGACTGTGACGCCTCAGCGTGATGATGATGAGCGCCGCCAGCAGCAGAGCAGAGACGGCTGCCAGAGTGACGAAGAGGAAGACGGCTGGAGCAGAGAGGAGATGAAGGTCAGACAGATCACAGTGAGGGTTCTTCTTCACATCATGTTTTAAACTCTGCACCTTTAATGCGAGACAGTTTCCTCTTTGCAAACAAGCAGTGAAACATTTTCAGCGTTTACGGACCAGACAGAATCTCCTCAGGTGACTTATTGCACCACCAGGTGAAATCTCTAATGTTCAGACCATTCAGAAGTGTGAATCCTTCACCTCTAAATCCACAATAATTCATCAGCCCGGAGGTGAAACTGACCTGCAGTCCAGCGGTTACGACCTCTGCCGTGACCTTCAACCCAACCTGGACAGAGAACAGACAGTTTGTGAACATGACTGTCCCATAAAATGTACAACCAACATCCGTAGAACACGTGCACATATTCTGTAGAACGCGCACGCGCTCTTGTACAACACGTGCACATATTCTGTAGAACGCGCACGCGCTCTTGTAGAACAAACCAACTCCAAAGACTGGTTGTGTGACACTGTTCACTCTGGGAGCTGCCCAGTCTGTTAGTGAGGTGTGGTGCACTCTGGGACACATGGCGAGTTTCTTTACCGTTTCCGCTACAGCGGGTCATACACTCCTCCACGGTGCCGTAGCGGTTCTGGTTGCCGTGACAACCCCCATAGGTGAATGACTGACAGGTTTCGGTTTTGGGGTCGTAGTAGAACATGAGGAAGGCGGCGCGGCAGGGCCCGGGGTCAGGGGTCGCCATGCAGCGAGCTACAGAGAGACAGCAGTCATTTACAGAGTCTCAGCTACAGGAAGCTCTGATGTCACAGCATGAAGCTTCCTGTAGCGCCACCTTCAGGACAAACTCCACCTGTTCACCACAGTTTCATGCTGTACCTTTGTGTTCTGCAGCAACGTCATCGCTGGAGGCTTTCTTGGACGAGCGAAGCACAGTGACTGCAGGAGGAGAGAGAGAGCGAGCTTTAACACGGGCACACAGGCACAGAAAGGCGAGCCGCTGACCTGAGCGCGTGCAGGCGAGCCGCTGACCTGAGCGCGTGCAGGCGAGCCGCTGACCTGCGCGCGTGCAGGCGAGCCGCTGACCTGAGCGCGTGCAGGCGAGCCGCTGACCTGCACAGGTCTTACTCACCTGTACATGCAGCGATGCAACTCTCCTTGCTCATGTGGTTGTTCTTGTTTCCTCTGCAGCCTCCGTAGATGAATGGTTGACAGCTACCCGTCTCACTGTTGTAGTACCAGCGTGGAAACGCTGCCTTGCAGGGACCCACATCAGGCTCCGCCCCACAGTACTCTGATTGGACAACAACACGCAGCTTAAGTTATATTTATGTCATATTCTTTATCTTACACCAAACTAACCTTTATTAAACTATGTGTCGAGGACAAAACTCCAAAATAATAATAAATGTTTTCCGTTTATTCATTTGTCAGATGAAGAGTTTGGTCTGATCGGAGCGGATCACCAGCGAGTAAATCTTTAGGTCAGAGTGAGCCAGAGAAAAGACTCGACTTGGAAAGTTTAACAGAGAGCTGACAGGATCAGATTCCAGGACGTAAACTGCTGAGTTTATAGATGGTTGTATTAATAATCAGTTCAGACGGCTGTGGAGCAGATTGCCCGGTAATCTGAGGGTCGATCAGAGCACTGCCTCACCATGAAGCGGCGCTCCTGATGAGCAACTGGCGTGCTGCCATCAGCGTGGATGTGACACGTGTTGTTCAGCACGCCGAGTGGCCGACAGATATCTAATAATCATAGTTATCGTTCATCCTGACTGACGGCGAGGCTTCAGGAACAGAGAGAGCAGGTAAAAAAATAAACCGGTGCTCTTTATTCTCTCTCGTGTTCGTGTGTTCGCTCACGGAAACCCGGAATAACTGGAGAAGGTTCATCACCAGTTCAGTCAGCCGCTGGAATGAACTGCCCTGAAAACAGAACCTAAATCAGATTTCAACTGTCTCCTGTTAAAGAGAGAGAAGAGGACCAACGTACCTGCGAAGTCTTCTGCTGACTTTTCTGTAGGAGAGAAGAAGAAGAAGTTACAGAGTTACTCACATGTTGACTGTCGAGGACACGACACAGAGCTACATTTACTTCCCCAAACCACTGAGACTCTGAACCGTGTCCCGAGAGGAAACCCGAGCCCGAGTGACTGAGCTGCCATCACATCATCACATTTAGAAGCCAATTATGTAGGTGTGATTATTATGATAACTCGTTATTCTGCAGACTATTTTCTCATCGTTTAGTCAGTGAAAAGTTCTGTTTCCTAAAGTCCAAAGTGAGTCTTCAAAGTCCAGAACCAGAGAATCAGAAACACCAAAGAAAGCAGAGCCTCATTTGTTCTTTGCTCATCGACTACTCAGGTGTAGGTGTGTCCAGGTGTGTGTTACCTGACTCTGTATCAGCTGGTTCAGACTCAACTGGTCCTTCAGATTCCTGGGACACCTCTGGACAGACAGAGA
>NC_060166.1:36548530-36558953 GCF_021292245.1 Micropterus dolomieu
AGGAGTCGACTCATCAGGAAGAACTGAACCTGAGCATACACAGATCAGTCATACTGGTTAGTTACTGGTTCCACTGGTTCTTTACTGGCTCTGCACTGGAGAGGAATCTTAAACATCTGAATATGAAGGTATTTTGGAATACCGGGCAGTCCGGAAGAAGGTATGATTTTCCAATAACGTCCAGAATCCAGACGCTCCTCTTTCTATTAAACTGCTGTACTGAGGTCAGAGTCCAGCGACCGTCAGCCCAACAACAAACCAAAGAGCAAACTCTGGACTGAGGACAGAGCAGCTGAGGGACCGTTTGGATGATACAGAACAGCAACGTTTTTTTAAAATCAGTCTGAAGATTCCTGAACAACAACAACAGGCCGCGGAGATCTAAAGATCTCAAAATGTGTCTTAACAAGGCTAAACATGCTTTTCTTAAGAGGTGATTTGGTCGGAGAGAAGAGGAGGGAATCCAGATCTCACATGAGAAAACAAAGACCTGGCAGCGAGCCGGTTCTGCAGGCCAACGCTGAGCAGCGGTGGGAAGGTGCTGGTCGTACGTCGGGCAGAGCCAGAGGTCAACAGGAACATCTGAACTGAACTGTCCTTCACAAATGAATGGATGAATGATACGGTGACGTTGGGGACTGTGACATGGGGTGCACCAAAACCCCTACAGACGTCCAGAGCAGGAGATTAAGAATCAGGAGCTGATAGAGCTTTCCTCCATTTGGTGTGGAGACTCTTCAAACACCTGACTTCATCAACCCCCCCCATCCAGAGTTCCTGACTCTGATCCACAGGCTGAACCTGTACTTCTGTCTGATGTTGGGGGGGGGGGGGGGGGGGGGGGGTGTTGCCCTGAGACAATGTTATCTGAACATGAAGTGCTGCTAGTTTCATGTCACTCCCATTTACTTTCAAATTCCTTTGAAAGAATCCGTCACACCACTTCTCTCGTTACACAACACACACACACACACACACACTACTATATATACACACACACACACACAGTGTGTATTTCCTGCCTGGTAAAAAACACACATCTTTCCAACACGTAGGGCCGAGCTGGAAAAGTTCTGAACAGGTGAAATTGTGAGTTCAGGTGTGATTGTTTGTGTTGAGGATCAGAGAACCGGTCTGACCACAGTAACCTGACACCACGAACACCCTTTCCCGTTCAGTCGGACTGACTCACATTCCCATAATGAGCCGCAGGAACACACACACACACACACACAGGTCTAAACTGGTCTGGCAGCTCTGCAGCAGCAGGCGGCTCTGTGGCGCAATGGATAGCGCATTGGACTTCTAGTCAGCTGTGAGGAGGCATTCAAAGGTTGTGGGTTCGAGTCCCACCAGAGTCGAGGTTTTGAAGTTCAGCTGAACGCACAAAGGCACCCGGGGAGGGAGGGGTGCATTATGGGAATGTGAGTTGCTAACAGCCAATCAGAGTAAGACAGTTTAATGTAATCCAACAGGAAATGAATTCTGATGCCGCCCCCCCTCTACCTGTTTCCAGATTCATCACTATGGGGTCTCTTCCAGCTTGTGCGGTGAAACATCTACAGATGGTTCAGAGCTCAGCAGCCCATCTGGTTTCTGATCAGCCCAAAAGGACTCACTCCATTACTCAGTGACCTCCACTGGCTCCCAGAGGCCTCCAGGACCAGATCAGAGTCCCTGATGCTGCATACAGAGCTACTACTGGGTCTGCACCATCTACCTAAACTCCATAATCCAAGCCTACGTTCCTTCTCGGCCGCTATCCCTTCACACAAAGCGACCTCAGTCCCTGTTCTCATCTGTGACTCCACGACGGGGGAACGAGCGACCGCACGCCATCAGAGCAGGGGCTCAAGAAGCTCCTGAAAACTCTGCAGAGAACACTTCCTGCTAACGGCTCTCACTGTCAGACACGAGACCCGTCAGCAGGAACGGGGACAGCCAATCTGCCTGAGAGACATGGCGAGGACAGATCTGGTGCGTTACCTGTGACTCCGCTGCAGGTGGCCTCGCAGTCCTCCTGCGACTCAAAGTGGTTTTCGTTGGCCTCGCAGCCGCCGTAGATGAAGCTGTGGCAGCTCTGATTGATCACATCGTAGTAAAACCTGGGGAAGGCCGCTCGACACGACCCCACCTTCATCGGGAGACGACAACGAACTGCAGGAGACGAACAGAGAGGACACATCAGTACACAGATCCTGGACCCGATGGGTTTATTTATTACAGTGAGGCTGGGTCACACATGCCAACAGTGCATTAGCATGTGTGACCCAGCAGGTACTGAACCTGAAGACCAGCAGACTAAAACCTCTTCCCCTCTTCATGCAGGACCTGGTCTGCAGGTAAGGCCTGTGATTGGTTGGAGTCTGACCAGGTGAGGCTGTTAATATCCTGCTTCCACTCTGTCCGTCTGTCAGCTGAACATTTGTGCAGAAACTTAAATATATTGAAGAATTTGTGTCTTTCAAAATAAAGCTGCGATAAAGCTCACTAGCCAGAAGAGCTGGCCTTTCAAAATAAAGCTGAGATAAAGATCACTAGCCAGAAGAGCTGGCCTTTCAAAATAAAGCTGAGATAAAGATCACTAGCCAGAAGAGCTGGCCTTTCAAAATAAAGCTGCGATAAAGATCACTAGCTGCTGGTCTGGATGAATGTGAGAGAGTTCAGAGTCTGTTGTGATTCATCAGAGCTGAACAGAAACCAGTCTGACCTGAAACCCTCAGAGAACAAAGCACAGTGAAGGTGACTCGGCATCTACCTGTACAGGTGAGTTTAACGGGACAAATGTCAAACTCAAGTTCACCACGGTGACGCATTTATCTTTAAAGTGCTTCAGTAAACCAGAACCCCGACGCCCCCCTGACTGACCAAGTCCAGTTTGTACCAGAACCAGACTGTCGCCTCATTGTGAAACAGCTGTTCCATACCTGTACAGGTGAGGAACAGCAGGTTCAGCAGCATGTTTTCATCTGTTCCTCTTCACGTCAACCAGGAAGCAACAAACACAAAATATTACCTCAGATATCCTTATTATTATTTTCCTGACGTGCCCGCACTGCTGAGACAAACTGGTTTTTAATCTTCCTCAAAACTTTTCACTTCCTGTTTTTATAAAACTGAAAAGTTAGATTCACTTGATTGCTCAGCAGATCTTGGTGTTTCAGCTCTGAAACTCGGACTTCCTGTTTTTAACTTTTTTTTTTTTTTAATCTCGCTGGATTTTGTCACTTTTTTTCTGATTGATGCAGAAAAGCAGCAGCTGATTAATCGATACAGAAATTATTTGTTGCGTTTAGATGCAGGATGATGAGAAACCTGTCAGCACGGACCGGGACTGTGGCGGTCTCAAGATTTAAGACCTGGATCTGTGTGGAGTCCGTATCAGGACGTCTGGTGGACTTACTGTTGTTGGTCATGTTGGTCCTCGGCTCCAAGGATCCCAGCAGCGGGACGACGTGCGGGCTCTCCCCGTCCTCCTTGGCTTCCGTGCGGGTCTCTGTCGTGGCCTTGCGGTAAACCTTGAACTGTGTGCTGGGCTCGAGGACGCACACGTCCTGGCCCCGGATCACGCAGCTCACCAGCATGCACTGCGGCCCTCCGTCCGCCGGGTAACCGACCAGGGCCAGGTCACAGTCCGGCTCTGCGCAGCACGCCGCCCGGCAGCTCTCCGGGTCCGACACGTCCGCGAGCCGGGTCAGGTTTACCGTTCCGGCGTCCACGGAGGCCGGGTCCAGACCCTGATCCGGATCAGTTGACTGGTCCCAGTCACAGTCCTGAGCCAGAACGGCACAGACCAAGAACCAGGCCGCCAGCAGACTGGCCCCGAAACGCTGGTTCATCTTAATGTAACGTGGATCTGAAGAAGGATTGGAAAGAGTCCAAAGGTAAAAACCGTTTCTGAAGTTCTGGACTCGAAGTTAAACCTTGTGAAGTTTGTCAGCTGCGGGAGGAAGAACGACTCACTTCCGTGTTTTGTGGCTTTTTGTTGTCGCAGATTAATTTACCTGAGAAACAGGTGAGGTCACTGCAGCCGCGCATGCGCGCTGCTTCACCACCACGTGACGCACAAACAGCCCGAAACACTGGATTGTTTTTATTTCCTTATTCAGTGAAATTCATCTGAATATTTAGAATAATCAACTTTACATTTGTCTCTTTACTTAATTTGCTCTCTGTTATATCCGAGCTTCACGTTTCAGGCTGTGTGGAGATGAAAGATCTTCATCACTGGTCACTTTCAGCCCCTCCGGTCTTCATCAGGTCAGAATTAGGATATGATGACGTCACTGCTAATTTTAATTCCCTGTCTCAGTTCATAACAGAGCGGGTCCAGAAACATCATCAGACCCAACAGTCCCACCTCCCTTTAACACCAGAAACCTGGAGCAGAACCTGGAGCAGAACCTGGACTCAGGGGGGGGGCGGCCTACTCTTAAATGTGGAGATGGTGTCTGCCTCCTGAACCCAAACCGGAACCTGGTTCCACAGGAGAGGAGCTGATGCGGAGAAGCTAAGACAGGAGAAATGTGATCTCTTTTCCTGGTTCCTGTCAGAACACGTGCTGCAGCATTCTGGATCAGCTGAAGAGTCTTAATGGACTTTTTTGAGCAGCCTGATAATAAGGAGCTCCAGCCTAGAAGGAACAGGACCAGGATGGACTCCATATCTGCTTTCACCATGGCCCTGTGGGTTTTCCTGGCTGCGCTGCGTCCCAACGTGAAATGTGTTTGTATAAAAGTTTTGTTTGTTGCATCGTCTCATATGTTAAGTCTCTGTACGTCCGTGTTATCTTATTTTTTATACTCTTTATTCCCGTCTATCCTTTCCCTCAAGGGGACGTCCTCCTCTTGCCAGGCAGCGGTTTAAAGAAGAATTTTGTTCTTCACTAAGTCCCCTGGTTAAATAAAAATAAAGAAACAAATTTTATTAAACTGATTTCTTTGTTCTCATAATAACTTCTCATACGTCAGGATATTCGTTAACAAAAGGAGTCGCTAAACTCAAGAAAGGAAATCCACAGAGCAGCAACACGTCCACAAACAGAGAATAATAATCCAAAAGCTCAGGCAAACATTTAAACACCGGAGCTCAAACAGGTGAAGCTTCTCAGGGCGGCACACATACCCAGGCGAGCAGGGCGACCGGGTCCAGAACACAAGAATCAGACTGAAACATGTGGTTTGGCCTCCAATGGGGGCTTTAGAGGGGTGAGAATTAGAGGAGGAGGCGAAGAAAGAAGAGGAGGAGAGACAGGAAGAGGAGGATAAATCAGAGTGACTGTGATTGACCGTGTTGAGGGCAACGGCTTCCACCAAATGTGAGCTGCTGCAGGGATCATCTGCTTATTTTGAAATGAGAAGCGGTCACTGTGTTAACACTTCTGAACTCAAAAATGATTTCTTTCGTTTTCTTGGTGTTCAACAGAAGAAAGTTTAATCAAACCAACGATTGCTGTATCGTCAGCAAATTTAATAGTAACATGTTGCTTCATTTGTGTAAAGGCCACATGACCAAATTTAAATACGATCAAAGAATTGTTTGCTTTTGTAAGAGATTTATTTGGTTTTGTGTGAAGAGTTTTACAAAAATAGCCAATAGTTTCACAAATTTTGCCAAAACATTCAGAAGAAATCGTGACTACCTGAGCTCCCTGACAGAAGGAGGAGCTGCTGCTCCCACAGAAGGAGGAGCTGCTCCTCCGTCAGGGATCAATAAAGTCTGTCTGACCTTATGTTGGTGAAGGTGCTGGCTGCAGTTCACCTGTACACTAGCAGGTGGCGCAGCTCCTCCGTTATTCTCTGTCAGCTTTCTGCAGCCATGCACTAGGACCCAGCAGGCTCCTTTTATGCTGCATTTAAGGTCTGTTTGTAAATGTTAGCTTCAGATGATGTGCTGCTGCTTTATGAACTTTTTATTCGTCTGTCACAGGGTCATAAACCCGAGGAGAACACAGATCATCACCGCTGTGGTTTAATGATCTTTCTTTATAATAGACACTATTTCAAAAATAGAACATGATCCACTTTCTGAATGAAAGAGAAATTTCCTGTTTTTTATTTTCCGTCTTTCTCCAGTCTGATTCAGATTCAGAACGTCTGACGTCAAATTAGAAAAAGAACAACTTGAAACATATTTGTAGGAACAAATGGTGGTGAAACAAAAAGACTAAAGTTATGTCTCTGCAGAAATGATTTCAGAACACCGACGCCTCCACAGCGGGCTTAAACTGAAAATCACAAACAGTCACAGTCAAATGAAACTGCCTTCAAATCCTGTGATGATAGACTGAGCTCACGAGACGTGACTGTTTAACTTTACACAACATAGAAGGAGCCCAGAAGATATTTGAACAGTGTGAGTATAAAAGCAGGGGGTCATTCCACAGATCCTGTTGGGCATTAAAGAGTTCATTTCCTGCATTCTGTGGAATTTTTCTGCATCAATTTCTGATGGGAAAGTTTTTATTAATGTAAAGGGAGACAGAACGTCAGTCAGCGCAGCTCTCAGATCTGTTTCTCCTGTAGATCGACTTATCTAATATGTGCTGAGTCCTGATTTAGTCTCCCCTCCGCTTTGTCATGTTCAGGGAGAGAGCGGACAAGTTGTGAAGTCTGATCGGCTCTGCACATTTTTACAATCAGTGGCTTGTTTTTTAGCTTACGTTCCTTTTTTGGACAATGCACTTTTGTTTCTTTTGCATTTAAACTGTACTCATCTTTTTTTGCAAATAAACCCTCCCCAGTGTAAATGACACCTATGCTTAGTCTCATAAATCCCGACGGCCCCTGAACGCAGCAGCAGCAGCAGCAGCAGCGGTGGCGGCGGCGCGGTCCCCGCCCTGCTCCGTCTCTGTCAGTCTGCACGCGCCTCACCGAGCGGTTCACACCGACGGGACGATTTTCTATTAGTCTTCAGTTTTTATCAGATAAGAAGAAGAAGAGAGGATTTTATTATTAGTATTATTAGTGGTAGCAGTAGGAGTATTATCAGTATTTCTCTTTCTCACTACATCTCTTAAATTCTTTACACTTTTTATTTTTGCCTCTTTACTTAAAACTGAATGTTAAAATATTAAAATAAAATATTAAAATAAAACTCATATTTTGGATCCAGTTCTGGGATTTTTGGGGGTCTCAGTTTGACCTCCTCTGTGGTTCGTGAGGCGGTCTGTCTGGGTCCAGGTCTGATCTGTCCTGATGGCGGCCAACCGGGTGGGGCGGCGGGTGAATAAGGTGTGTAGCAGTAAATCACCGAGCCGTGCCGGCGGCGGGCGGGACCTGGGTCAGAGCCAGCAGCGGCGGCAGGCCCGGATCACCGTCAAATACAACAGGAAGGAGCTGCAGAGGAGGCTGGACGTGGAGAAGTGGATCGACTGTGAGCTGGACCAGCTGTACAGGGGCCGGGTGAGTCCTGCAGTATTACTGCTGCATTAATAACAATGATGATATTTGTCATTATTTTTATTCATATTTCTATAACTTTTCCAGTCCGGACAGGAACAGCTGAGCCCAACATCACCAATCATCACTAAGTTCATAAACAGATCAGAGAAACAGGCTCAGATAAAGCAGCTGGAATTTAAAGGTCCAGAGTTTTAGTGGCATCTAGTGGTGAGGGTTGCAACCTGTAACCAGAGGCTCACGGTGCATTCAGGTGCTCCTCTTATGGTCCCATTCCCCCGAGTTGTGAAGTTGTTCATTTGAATCCAGCGTGTGTTCATGTGCTCTCAACGTGGACGAAGATGTGTTGGATTAACATCATCAGACACGCAGACGCATTAGTTCACTCTTCATGGACAGCAAACTAACCGTTAGATTACACATCTGCAAAATATCTATATGCAGTACGTGATTTTACACGAATGAAACTTCTGTATACATCTTTATGTCCCGCGTAACCTGTTCTTTGTATGTATTCAACGTAGTGATGAAACCAAACGCGCTCCTCAGAGCAGTTTGTCTGTTCGGGGCTCCTGTAGCAATATGGCGACGCCCCTGAGCCGCGGTGTCTGTAGACAGAAATGTCTCATTCTCATTATGTAACGTCTTTACACGCCACTGAGAACACAGTTATGGATCTTAGATCACATCAGTAGATCCTCCTAAATGTTCCACACTGGACCTTTGAGAAACATATATAAACAATGAAGATGCAAACAGAAGAATCAGCAAATTACAAAGTAAAACAGAGGCGCCGAGTACTGCACTAATACATACACTACTGAAAGTACTCTGGGACATAAAGTATACCATCAGGCAGGCTAAATACTTTCAATTACAATGTATTTTCAATTCAGTTTTATTACTTACAGAAACCCAACAATTCCCACCAAGAGCAGCACTAGGCGACAGAGGCAAGGAAAAACTTCCTTTAAGAGGCAGAAACCTCGAGCAGAACCATGGCTCAGGGTGGGCGGCCATCTGCCTCCACCGGTTGGGGGTGAAGGGGTGGGGGACGACTGATAGCCATAAAGAGAGAGAGAGGGGGGGAGGGGGCAGCAGCCAACACAATGTACACACAGAAGTACAGACAGCAAAGTGAATGTTGGAACAGTCTGAAAATGAATAATGGTGCAGATATTTATGATAATGTTAATGATAATAATCAGGGAAACTATATCTTTAGATAATGCGTCACGGAGGTGCTTGGGCCCCAGAACAATAACTTCAGTTTTATCTGAGTTTAACATTAGAAAATTACAGGTCATCCAGGTTTTAACATCCTGAAGGCACATTTGAAGTTTAGCTAACTGATTAGTTTCATCTGGCTTGATCGATATATACACCTGAGTATCATCTGCATAACAATGAAAGTTTATGGAATATTTCCTGATAATATTGGAAGCATATATAAAGTGAAGAGGATTGGTCCGAGGACAGATCCTTGAGGAACTCCATGACTAACTTTGGCGTGCATGAAGGACTCATCGTTAATATGTACAAACTGAAATCGATCTGATAAATAGGACTTAAACCAGCTTAGAGCGGTTCCTTTAATGCCAATGAAATGTTCCAGTCTCTGCAATAGGATCTGATGGTCAATGGTATCAAATGCAGCACTAAGATCTAATAAAACCAGTACAGAGACAAGTCCTGTACACAGATTACTGAACACAGGTCTCAGGTTTCTGAGAGCTCCCACCCTGAACGCTGCCGCTGTCCACCTCTGATCATCAAGAAGCTAGTAGAAGCTAGAGCAGCTGAAACGTCACGGCTACCTATCAGAAACATGTTCATTGTCTCAGAGGAGGTAATCAATCATTCAAACTCCGATCAGTCTGTCTGCATCTGTCCACCCTCCATCAGTCTGCTCGGGGGGGTCGTCTTTGTTCATCTGTGTGTTTTGGTTCCCACATTAATGGATATGATACGGCCGTGAAGGCAGAAAGTAAATATTAGTCCCCTGATATTAGTCAGGTGATGTGCATGTGTGTGTGTGTGTACGTGTGTGTGCATGTGTGTGTGTGTGTATGTGTGTGTGGTTAAAGGCGTGTTGGTGTGTTGGGTGATAAATAGATAATCAGATCCTGTCAGAGACCATGATAACACACACAGTAACACACAGTAAGACACAGTAAGACATGATAACACACACGGTAACACACAGTAACACACAAACAGTAACACACGGTAACACACACAATAACACACACACAGTAACACACAGTAATACACGGAAACACACACAGTAACACACACGGTAACACACGATAACACACACAGTAACACACAGTAAGACATGATAACACACACAGTAAGACATGATAACACACACAGGAACACACGGTAACACACAAACAGTAACACACGGTAACACACACAATAACACACACACAGTAACACACAGTAATACACGGAAACACACACAGTAACACACACGGTAACACACGATAACACACACAGTAACACACAGTAAGACATGATAACACACACAGTAAGACATGATAACACACACAGGAACACACGGTAACACACAAACAGTAACACACGGTAACACACACAATAACACACACACAGTAACACACAGTAATACACGGAAACACACACAGTAACACACACGGTAACACACGATAACACACACAGTAACACACAGTAAGACATGATAACACACACAGTAAGACATGATAACACACACAGGAACACACGGTAACACACAAACAGTAACACACGGTAACACACACAATAACACACACACAGTAACACACAGTAATACACGGAAACACACACAGTAACACACACGGTAACACACGATAACACACACAGTAACACACAGTAAGACATGATAACACACACAGTAAGACATGATAACACACACAGGAACACACGGTAACACACAAACAGTAACACACGGTAACACACACAATAACACACACACAGTAACACACAGTAATACACGGAAACACACACAGTAACACACACGGTAA
>NC_060166.1:36558973-36561328 GCF_021292245.1 Micropterus dolomieu
ACACACAATAACACACACACAGTAACACACAGTAATACACGGAAACACACACAGTAACACACACGGTAACACACGATAACACACACAGTAACACACAGTAAGACATGATAACACACACAGTAAGACATGATAACACACACAGGAACACACGGTAACACACGGTAACACACACACAGTAACACACGGTAACATACACACAGTAACACACGGTAACACACACAATAACACACACACAGTAACATACAGTAATACACAGAAACACACACAGTAACACACACGGTAACACACACACAGTAACACACACAGTAAGACACGGTAACACACGTAACACACACAATAACACACACACAGTAACATACAGTAATACAAGGAAACACACACAGTAACACACACAGTAACATACAGTAACATACGGTAACACACAGTAAAACATGATAACACACAGTAACACACACAGTAACATACAGTAACACACAGTAAGACATGATAACACACGGAAACACACACAGTAAAACACACGGTAACACACACACAGTAACACACACAGTAACACACGATAACACACACAGTAACACACAGTAAGACATGATAACACACACAGGAACACACGGTAACACACGGTAACACACACACAGTAACACACGGTAACATACACACAGTAACACACGGTAACACACACAATAACACACACACAGTAACATACAGTAATACACAGAAACACACACAGTAACACACACGGTAACACACACACAGTAACACACACAGTAAGACACGGTAACACACGTAACACACACAATAACACACACACAGTAACATACAGTAATACAAGGAAACACACACAGTAACACACACAGTAACATACAGTAACATACGGTAACACACAGTAAAACATGATAACACACAGTAACACACACAGTAACATACAGTAACACACAGTAAGACATGATAACACACGGAAACACACACAGTAAAACACACGGTAACACACACACAGTAACACACACAGTAACACACGATAACACACACAGTAACACACAGTAAGACATGATAACACACACAGGAACACACGGTAACACACGGTAACACACACACAGTAACACACGGTAACATACACACAGTAACACACGGTAACACACACAATAACACACACAGTAACATACAGTAATACATGGAAACACACACAGTAACACACACAGTAACACACACGGTAACACACACGGTAACACACACACAGTAACACACGATAACACACACAGTAAGACACACAGTAACACACGATAACACACACAGTAACACACAGTAAGACATGATAACACACACAGGAACACACGGTAACACACGGGAACACACACACAGTAACACACGGTAACATACACACAGTAACACACGGTAACACACACAATAACACACACACTGTAACATACAGTAATACACAGAAACACACACAGTAACACACACAGTAACACACAATAACACACACAGTAAGACACGGTAACACACACAATAACACACACACAGTAACATACAGTAATACAAGGAAACACACACTGTAACACACACAGCAACATACAGTAACACACACGGTAACACACACAGTAACACACGGTAACACACACGGTAACACACACAATAACACACACACAGTAACATACAGTAATACACGGAAACACACACAGTAACACACACGGTAACACACACACAGTAACACACACAGTAACACACGATAACACACACAGTAAGAGACGGTAACACACGTAACACACACACAGTAACATACAGTAATACAAGGAAACACACACTGTAACACACACAGCAACATACAGTAACACACACGGTAACACACACAGTAACACACGGTAACACACACGGTAACACACACAATAACACACACACAGTAACATACAGTAATACACGGAAACACACACAGTAACACACACGGTAACACACACACAGTAACACACACAGTAACACACGATAACACACACAGTAAGAGACGGTAACACACGTAACACACACACAGTAACATACAGTAATACAAGGAAACACACACTGTAACACACACAGCAACATACAGTAACACACACGGTAACACACACAGTAACACACGGTAACACACACGGTAACACACACAATAACACACACACAGTAACATACAGTAATACACGGAAACACACACAGTAACACACACGGTAACACACACACAGTAACACACACAGTAACACACGATAACACACACAGTAAGAGACGGTAACACACGTAACACACACACAGTAACATACAGTAATACAAGGAAACACACACTGTAACACACACAGCAACATACAGTAACACACACGGTAACACACACAGTAACAC
>NC_060166.1:36561348-36575815 GCF_021292245.1 Micropterus dolomieu
ACACAGTAACACACGGTAACACACACAGTAACACACACAGTAACATACAGTAACATACGGTAACACACAGTAAAACATGATAACACACAGTAACATACAGTAACACACAGTAAGACATGATAACACACGGAAACACACACAGTAAAACATGATAACACACAGTAACATACAGTAACACACAGTAAGACATGATAACACACGGAAACACACACAGTAACACACGATAACACGCTCAGTTAGATACGGTAACACACAGTAAGACATGATAACACACGGAAACACACACAGTAACACACGATAACACGCACAGTAAGATACGGTAACACACAGTAAGACATGATAACACATGGAAACACACACAGTAACACACGATAACACGCACAGTAAGATACGGTAACACACAGTAAGACATGATAACACACGGAAACACACACAGTAAAACATGATAACACACAGTAACATACAGTAACACACAGTAAGACATGATAACACACGGAAACACACACAGTAACACACGATAACACGCACAGTAAGATACAATAACACACACAGTAACACACACACAGTAACATACAGTAATACAAGGAAACACACACTGTAACACACACAGTAACATACAGTAACACACACAGTAACATACAGTAAGACATGATAACACACGGAAACACACACACAGTAACACACACACAGTAACATACAGTAAGACATGATAACACACAGAAACACACACACAGTAACACACACAGTAACACACGATAACACACACAGTAAGACACACGGTAACACACACAGTAACACATACTGTAACACACACACAGTAACATACAGTAACACGCACGGTAACACACACAGTAACACACGGTAACACACACAGTAACATACAGTAACATACGGTAACACACAGTAAGACATGATAACACACGGTAACACACACAGTAACACACACAGTAACATACAGTAACACACAGTAAGACATGATAACACACGGTAACACACACAGTAACACAGTAGCATACAGTAACACACAGTAAGACATGATAACACACGGAAACACACACAGTAACATACAGTAACACACACGGTAACACACACAGTAACACACACAGTAACTCATGATAATACAAACACACGATAACACACACTGTAAGACACGATAACACACACAGTAACACACACAGTAACACATGGTAACACATACTGTAACACACACACAGTAACATACAGTAACACGCACAGTAAGATACGGTAACACACACAGTAACACACACACAGTAACATACAGTAATACAAGGAAACACACACTGTAACACACACAGTAACATACAGTAACACACACAGCAACATACAGTAACACACACAGTAACACACAGTAACACACGGTAACACACACACAGTAACACACACAGTAACATACAGTAACATACGGTAACACACAGTAAAACATGATAACACACGGAAACACACACAGTAACACACAGTAACACACGATAATACAAACACACGACAACACACACTGTAAGACACGATAACACACACAGTAACACACACAGTAACATACAGTAACACACACAGTAACATACACAGTAACACACGGTAACACACACAGTAACACACACAGTAACATACAGTAACATACGGTAACACACAGTAAAACATGATAACACACAGTAACATACAGTAACACACAGTAAGACATGATAACACACGGAAACACACACAGTAACACACAGTAACACACGATAATACAAACACACGACAACACACACTGTAAGACACGATAACACACACAGTAACACACACAGTAACATACAGTAACACACACAGTAACATACACAGTAACACACGGTAACACACACAGTAACACACACAGTAACATACAGTAACATACGGTAACACACAGTAAAACATGATAACACACAGTAACATACAGTAACACACAGTAAGACATGATAACACACGGAAACACACACAGTAACACACAGTAACACACGATAATACAAACACACGACAACACACACTGTAAGACACGATAACACACACAGTAACACACACAGTAACATACAGTAACACACACAGTAACATACACAGTAACACACGGTAACACACACAGTAACACACACAGTAACATACAGTAACATACGGTAACACACAGTAAAACATGATAACACACAGTAACATACAGTAACACACAGTAAGACATGATAACACACGGAAACACACACAGTAACACACAGTAACACACGATAATACAAACACACGACAACACACACTGTAAGACACGATAACACACACAGTAACACACACAGTAACATACAGTAACACACACAGTAACATACAGTAACACGCACAGTAACATACAGTAACACATACAATAACACACACAGTAACCCACAGTAACACACGGTAACACAGAGTAACACACACTAACCCACAGTAACACACGGTAACACAGAGTAACACACAGTAACCCACGGTAACACACACACAGTAACACACAGTAACACACGGTAACACAGAGTAACACACAGTAACACACGGTAACACACACACAGTAACCCACACAGTAACCCACGGTAACACACGGTAACAAACAGTAACACACAGTAACACACGGTAACACACACACAGTAACCCACACAGTAACCCACGGTAACACACATGGTAACAAACAGTAACACACGGTATGCTCGCGGCCTGTGAGCGGGGTCTGACGTGACCTGCCAAACAACAACGCAGCTGCGCGGCGGTCACTCTGCGCAAGTTTGAAATTAACTGATGTGAATCACTAAATGAGAAGTGAAACGAAATCAAACCGTAAGTACACTCTTTCAGTGTTTTGGTAATCCTGCAGCTGAACGTGCTGCCGCTCATGTTGACAGCGGCTGCAGCAGATGACACGAACGTTAACGTTACAGAAAGTACGAGCTAACGTAACCAACGTTAGTGTGGTGGATCGATGAATGCGGGATGCTGTGTGTGCGTGTCAGTAGTAGAAGTAGCCTGGATGCTCGTGCGTTTCAGCTGATACAGCAGCTACATAACCTGAGTCTGACTGGTTTTGGAAGACAAGAGTGCTTGAGAAGATGTGGACCAGTTTTTGTGTCCTCACTGTTAATAATATTCTGTGATAGAACTGCTCACACGTGTTATTTCTGCTCCTGCTCTCCATTATTGTTCCATGTAACATCTAAGGCTTCATGCAGCTGCTAACTGGCTGAGTTAGACGGTCATTCACAATAAACATTAGAAAATCAGTCTATTCTCGCCACCTGCAGAGGTGTCCTTTACACCAGGGACGCTGGGGACACTTTCCCACCACTTTTTGAAAGCATTTGTTAAAAATGTTCTGAAAAACAGATGTTAGCGCTATGACAAAGCTGTTTTTGGCACAGTAAGAAAACATGCAATGCAGTGTAAATATAGAGAAAACAGACCTGCATTGTCTCAGAAACATTACTTAAGCTAGAAAACTTAAAATGTACTGATTTCTGCGTTATCCATTCTATTTTTAGATTCTGAATTGTCCCCGCCAACTGAATTTTGTGTTCCCCTTTCCAAAAATAAAGACATTTATTGCAACAGAAAATGTGACGTGGGGAGACACCGCCGACGCAGTGATGTCATCGAACGGTGAACAATGTTTGTGTTTTGACTTGACGAAGCCGTGTGATGTTGTTCAGGAGGACGAGATGCCGGAGGAGGTGAACATTGATGAGCTGCTGGACCTGAAGACAGACGAGGAGAGGACGCGGAGACTGCAGGTAAGTGCACACCTGTCTGTCTGTCTGTCTGTCCGTCCGTCCGTCCTACTGTCCTCCTCACGCTGTCTCTCTCCTCTTTGTCTTCACAGGAGATTTTTCAGTCCTGCAACAACGCAAAGGTGAGAACCAGGAAGAAGCAGCTTCTGTCCTCAGGAGTTCGGACTGAACGAGACGTCAAACTGATCCACGTTCACTGGACTTTATTCTGACTCGGCCCCTCGTTCACCGTCCTGCTGCTGAGTTTATAGCCGCTTTTTCGACCAAAGCTTTTAAGCAAAGGTGGAAAAGAGACGAGCAGTCGTAGACAAACAGCCGACATTCTCCAGTTAAAGCCAGTAGCCTCTACTCGCCCATACAGTATTTCAATGCAAGGCAAGCCCCGCCCCCACAAAGTACCGGTACTTTCGGAAAGTACTACCCCCGGAGCAGGGACTTTTTTGGGGGTAAAATGAAGACCCCAGAACTACATTTAGACCCTGGTTCCTCCAAAGGTTCCTAGTTCCGGGGAATAGTTCCTTTGGTCGAAACGCAGCTTATGTATTCAGGAGGAACCAATGGGCTCGCAGCTGAGCCACAGACAGGAAGTCAGAGTATGAATATGATGCGTTCCATTTGACATGGGAAGTCGGAAGACAGACGGCTGTCGGGGTATCAACAGTTGGTGAAAGTTCTAGTTTATACTGTTTATTAGCACTTCTGTGTACTTGTGACTCATATAAATGTTCGTACACAAAGTGCTGTCCAACAGCTGTATGTGGTCGTGTTGCTACAGTGTTTAGTAAGTAAATAAGTAAATACCGCACAATGCGTTTTTTTTAATAAACCAGCGTATCAGTAGCTAACCTGGCTAACGGCTGGCTGAGCGAGGTTTTCCGACTTGGAACGCCGTCAACTTGTGTGTGACGTCATTCCCAGCTCCGACCTCAGAGGTAAATGGAACGCACTGAGACGCAGCTTCAGCTCCTGGTGTTTCAGGGTGAACGTTGGAGTGTTGGTGTAAAGCAGAGTGCTGACTGTTATGTTATGTACTGTTACTGCTACTACTACTGCTACCGCTACTACTATTACTGCTACTGCTGCTACTATTACTGCTACTACTACTGCTAACACTACTACTACTGCTACTACTAACACTACCACTAATGCTACCACTACTAACACTACCACTAATGCTACCACTACTACTGCTACCGCTAATGCTACTGCTACCACTACTACTACTGCTACCGTTACTGCTACTACTGCTACCGCTAATGCTACTGCTACCACTACTGCTACTACTACTACTGCTACCGCTACTGCTACTGCTACTACTACCACTAATGCTACTACTACCACTACCGCTAATACTACTACCACTACTACTATTGCAACTGGTACTACTATAGCTACTGCTACTACTACCGCCACTGCTACTACTGCTACCGCTACTACTACTACTGCTACCGCTACTACTGCTGCCACTACTACTACTACTACCACTAATGCTACTACTACCACTACCACTAATGCTACCACTGCTACTACTACCGCTACTACTACTACCACTAATGCTACCACTGCTACTACTACCGCTACTACTGCTGCCACTACTACTACCACTACTACTATTGCTACTACTACTGCTACCGCTACTACTGCTACTACCACTACCGCTACCGCTACTACTATTACTGCTACTGCTGCTACTATTACTGCTACTACTACTGCTAACACTACTACTACTGCTACTACTAATGCTACTACTATTACTGCTACTACTACTGCTACCACTACCACTAATGCTACCACTACTACTGCTACCGCTACTACTGCTACCGCTAATGCTACTGCTACCACTACTACTACTGCTACCGCTACTGCTACTACTGCTACCGCTAATGCTACTGCTACCACTACTGCTACCACTACTACTACTACTGCTACCACTAATGCTACTACTACCACTACCGCTAATACTACTACCACTACTACTATTGCTACTGCTACTACTATAGCTACTGCTACTACTACCGCCACTGCTACTACCGCTACTACTACTGCTACCACTACTACTACCACTACCACTAATGCTACTACTACCACTACCACTAATGCTACCACTGCTACTACTACCGCTACTACTACTACCACTAATGCTACTACTACCACTACCACTAATGCTACCAGTGCTACTACTACCGCTACTACTACTACCACTACTACTATTGCTACTGCTACTACTATAGCTACTGCTACTACTACCGCTACCACTAATGCTACCAGTGCTACTACTACCGCTACTACTACTACCACTACTACTACTGCTACCGCTACTGCTACTACTGCTACCGCTAATGCTACTGCTACCACTACTGCTACCACTACTACTACTACTGCTACCACTAATGCTACTACTACCACTACCGCTAATACTACTACCACTACTACTATTGCTACTGCTACTACTATAGCTACTGCTACTACTACCGCCACTGCTACTACCGCTACTACTACTGCTACCACTACTACTACCACTACCACTAATGCTACTACTACCACTACCACTAATGCTACCACTGCTACTACTACCGCTACTACTACTACCACTAATGCTACTACTACCACTACCACTAATGCTACCAGTGCTACTACTACCGCTACTACTGCTGCCACTACTACTACCACTACTACTATTGCTACTACTGCTGCTACCGCTACTACTACTACTACCACTACTACTATTGCTACTACTGCTGCTACCGCTACTACTACTACTACCACTACTACTATTGCTACTACTACTGCTACCACTACTACTACTGCTACCACTACTGCTTCTTCTTCTTCGTACGTATTCAGCGTAGTGCTGAAGCGTGCTCTGTAGAGCAGTTTGTCTGTTCGGGCTCCTGTAGAAACATGGCGGTGCCACATGGGTCCTTCTATGTAAGAGGCCCCGCCCACACGTACTCATGTTGAGTTCTCCTGTCTCATCCCGGCAGGTCTTCATCGGGGACCTGGTGTTAAAACTTCACGGTTTGCAGAAGCAGGAGGATCTGCACAACGACGGCATCGACCTCCCTCAGCTCCACATCTACCCCACCCGTCCCGGATCAACTGACAGGGAGGCGCTGCTCTGAGACAGCAAGCACACCCAGTCTGACCCAGTCTGATCCTGATGATCCCGACCTGCCACCCCCACGCACCGGTACACCCCACCTACAACCTGGAGGCACCGGACAGGAAAACAACCACACCTAAAGTTTACAACCACTTGAGCTGTCCCGACGTTATCCAATCAGACGAGCCGCAGAGCATCACATGACCAACTCTTATCAGCAGGCTGAACTTATCCAACACAAACACAGAGGCTGTTTGTTCCTGAGTTTACTTTCCTGAGGTGGTCGATAGGCATTGTGGGTAAAAAGTTTCAAATGATTGATGAGTTCCTGGTTTGACCAGCTTTGAGATGAGAGGTTTTACTTTGGTATTTCAGTCCCTGAGGGGGCGGAGTTACGGCACGCGGCAGCATGTTCAGAGCTCAAACAGAAACTCAGTTTCCAGGTGTCCAACAGAGTCTCAGGTGGTTCAGCAGAGACGTCCACAGCGAGACTTCCGTTATCAGAGCGGCTTCATGAAGACGAACTCTGTTTGATTTGATCCTTTTTAAAGAGCCTGAACTCTGAAGAAACTACATTTCCCTGCATATGGTCTGTCCTGGTCCTGCTGTCTGTCCTGGTCCTGCTGTCTGTCCTGGTCTTGTATTGTT
The DNA here is from genome assembly GCF_021292245.1 of Micropterus dolomieu. NCBI lineage: Eukaryota > Metazoa > Chordata > Actinopteri > Centrarchiformes > Centrarchidae > Micropterus > Micropterus dolomieu. The sequence continues at coordinate 36,568,858 of NC_060166.1, forward strand.
TGTACATTATTTAAAAATAAATCTGTGCATTTGAAACGACTCCTCCTTCAGACATCTTAAATGATCATTTCCGTTTATTATTATTCTGGTCTTCTGCAGCAGAACTGGACCACATCACGGCCTCGGTCCTGAAGGCTTCCTGCTGAGCTTCAGTTTCTGTTATTGTCTTTTTATTCATCTCTACTCCGAGCATGGTTTACTTTTCACTTCTTCCAGAAGAGACCGTCTGTGCTCTGTTTGATTCATGGCGTCCAGACTACAGAGAGACATATAGACGCCGAGTTGTTCGAGAGCGATCAGTGCAGCGGCGGCGGCGACACGATTGCTGACATGCAGGCCTCCAGTTTGGACTTTGTATAACAAATAGAATCAGAATCAGAATCAGAATCGGCTTTATTTGCCAGGTATGTGTACACACACGAGGAGTCTGACTCTGGATCGTACATTGCTCACGATGTACTCCTCTGCAGGATAATGAACACGTTTTATTTTATTTATGGTTTATTTTATTAGAGACATAGAAACTGAAAATCAATCCAATGCAAAGTGTGTACCAGGGTGTGTCTAGCAGTTGCTAATTTGCAACACCCGTCCCTAGAAGGGTTTTTAAAGAAATAAAACATTAAAATAGTGACGATAAAAGAAAGAAAAAATATAATACAATACATTAAAGTGTAACACAAGATGAAAGGAGGTAAATTGAGTAAATCAAAACACAATAAAAAAAAATATGTAACACTAACTACAACAGACTGGACGTGAGTACAAGTTTGTTGCTGAACTAACCAGGACTCGGCCTGCAGCAGTTTAAGTGTTTCGGCAGCAAGTTCAGAGACTTTGCCCCTTTCACAGAAAAGGCCGTCTGAGCAAAAGAAGTTTTGCAAAATGAAACTTTACAGTCGCCACTTGAAGCTTCTCTGGTGGATCTGCTGCTGCTGCTCTGTAGTCTCTTAATGTACACACAGAGAGGCTGAAGTCCATTTAAACATTTAATACAAGCTTCACATAATGAAAATCAATGAAGTTTGCTAAATTTAAAATCTTGTATTTGCTTAAGACGCAACAGTGAAGGTACCTGACTTGCTTTTTGTCCAGGGTTTTCAAGTCTCGACTGCAAAGACACTCCGTAGATTTAATCACTGACTGACCTGGGACCAGTTAGGTAAACCATAAAAAGTATCACTGAATTTAGAAACATTAAGGTACAATCAAATGTCAAGCATTTTCTTATCATCTTAAAACAGGTAAGGTTAGCCTTAATCGTTTTGCAAATCTTTTTAGTGTGACTTTTGAAATTTATCCCCAGATGATACCTCACTATCATTATGTACATGTTGAAGGTGGATGTGATATACACATATACATATATGTACATATACATACACATGTACACAGTGGGATGGAGCATAGTGCAAAGGATGCTAGAATAAAGTATTATGCAGGTGTTCTGTACGTGAGGTAGGTGGATATGACCTATACAGCATGAACCGTGAACAACCCCGAATTACAGAATGACGAATAAATATATAAGTGTTACCCAGTAAACAGGTCACTGATTAGAGGCAGAGTTACTGGGTTATTGCACAAGAATTGTGACACTGTGAGTCAGAATCAGCTGTTCATCAGAGTGATGGCTTGTGGGAAGAAACTGGTCCTGAGTCTGTTGGTTTTGGCGTACAGTGCTCTGTAGCGCCTACCAGAGGGGAGGAGCTGGAACAGGTTGTGTTCGGGGTGAGATGGATCTGCAGTGATGTTTCCTGCCCGTTTCCTGACTCTGGAAATGTATAAGTCCTGAATGGAGGGCAGCTTGGCACCCATGATTTTTTCTGCAGTCCTGACTGTCCGTTGTAGTCTGCTCCTGTCCTTTGTGGTGGCAGATCCAAACCAGACAGTGATGGAGGTGCAGAGGACAGGCTGGATGATGGCTGTGTAGAACTTGATCAGTAGGTCCTTCGGCAGGCTGAGCTTCCTGAGCTGACGCCGGCTCTCTTTCCTCTGAGCTAACACAACACCGGCCACGGTACCTGGTCCGGTTGATCTGGCTGGTGGATCGTGGTCCGCTGCTCTTTTCCAGTGACTGTATTTCTGTCATTGGAAACGCGTGTTTAAGCAACAAAGCCGGAAAAAACTGATGAAAAACAAAAAGTGAAGGAGCTGCTGCTTCTACAAGCTCTGTCGGCTGCGTATGATGGCATCACCTCGATATATCCGCCAGCATCCTGCTGACAGGTTACAATCCTCATCTCCTACAGCGCCTCCCAAAAGGTAAGGTAAGGTCAGGTAGGGTCAGGTCAGATTGCTGGAACAGCAGAGGCAGCCGGATTCACGAAGGAACACGTGGATGAACCTGAGGATGGTGTTTAGCTCCATGCAAACACAGAAACAGGAAGCAGTGCAGGGCGGCTTCATGCCAGCAACATCAACTAACCTCACACTATCACACATGACTAGCCAAAATAACCAAACACCGCACAACTACAGAGCTAAAGAAAACTGACATGTCCGGCTTAAAAATAAGTTTTTTAAATACTTATAAGTACTTTGAAGCTCTCCTGTCATTTACATCAAATCATTTTCATTTGTACTGCAACTACATGTGATATAACCACATGCACATGCTCACTTCCAGCCTCTACACCTGGCACAACCTGAGTAAACAGCATTTACCCGTCACACTGTAGGAGCCCGGCCGGTCGGTCCTAAGAGGAGCCGGAGAAGACCAGTGGTCCTAGGGGGACACTGCTGCGTCCGACTCACAATGTTAACCACGTTTCACGTCAGGTGACTGACCACACGTGTTTAAGGTGCGCCTGTCGCTGGACTGGTACTTTCCAACGGTCATTGTTTTGGGACACTGAAGGTATGAGGACGTGTTGATGCTGTCATGCTATCAAATAAGGGCCAAACTGAAATTGAACTCCATCAGAAGTCAGAATCAGAAGTCATCAGCTTCATTTTGTGTGTAATAACAAGTCTGAATAATGTAACTACAATATGTTGTAAAAAAGGATAATAACCTAATAACTGAGGATGCAATATACATTTAATAATACAGATAACGTCACATAATGTAATGTAATAACAATTTATTTTAATAAATTTTAATTATTAAATAAAAATATTACAAATAACTGCAAGTATTGTAATAAAAACAGCACATAAATTAACACCTGTGTATATTTTCTTGTTTTAATAATAATTTATGTACAATAACCTGCCTTCATTTCAGGTTTGTACAGTTTAACAGTGTCGTTGTCCATGTGGTCCTGGACCGCAGAGACCTGGTTCAGTTTCTGGTAGCAGGCCCTTCAGCTTGTGCAGCCGTTTTAACCAACTCACCTGGAACTGGTTACACGATACCCAAGATATCTCATCATCATATCTACGATATCTCACCCTATCTCATATATCATATCTCACCATATCTCATTATATCTACGATATCTCATTATATCTATATCTCATCATATCTCACCATATCTACAATATCTCATATCTATATCTCACGATTTCTCATGATTTCTCATGGTATCTCATGATAACTACAATGTCTCTGAGTGGAAGCATCTTTAATCTCAGCACGCAGACACAAACACAGTAAATTTACAAGTTGTCTTTTAATTTAGAAGAAGAACGTACAAATACATGAATAAATAAAATGCACAAAGAAACAGCTGAATGAGATGTGAGGCTTTCTGTTGGTCAGAACTAGGGCTGGCCGATATCATCACGATATTGCTGCAAAAATGATATTACTGGCGATGGTTTAGAACAGCATTCGGCAAATAAGTTAGGCATCGAGCCAAAATTCTTTTCAGGCCGTTACATGGCGGGCCAGAAAAATGTCAAATTATTTCAAATCTTGTATGTATGTAATGTTATTGTGTGCAAGTTTACTTCAGTCGGTACTGTGCGGGACTCCCGTATGGACATATTTTTAATGTGGTTTAATGACCTTATTTAACCATGTGAAGTGTCTTTGAGTAGCATGAAAAGCTCTCTATAAATAAAACGGATTATTATTAAAGTTATCGTGGTTTGTTGTACAGCTGATCATTTGGGACTGAACCACTTCAACACTCATAAAGTCATTCCCCTTTTTCACTCCTCCACTCCACTACTGGCATTATCTAATTATACCCACATATCGTGATGATATAATCCGCACACCCCGAGTCACAACTTATTGATCAAATACAATATAAATCATGTCTCTAGTGTTCTACAATAAAAACATTTACATTACTAAATACAATAAATCAGCTGTTAGCTTAAAAACTAATGACTCCATAAAAACTAAACAAAATAAGCTAATAATCATTTATGGTAAAATAACAAAAGATTAAATGTTAATAAATTTACTTTAAATGATGTATTGTTCATTTATTTTCACTCATTTAACATTTATTCTTTGTAAAGTTTTAGACTATTGTTCACTTGTATATAGTTTATCAAATATATTGATCAAATGTCAAGTTATTATTGATTCATTGATTGATTGGCCGATAGTAATGGGGCCTCGTCCTTTAAGATGTGGCATTGTTTTGTTTTAATGTTGATTATGAAGAACTTTAACAGTAGTTAAAAATATAACAAGAATTCATATCTGAACATGGTTCATCGTGCAGATGTGAAAATTATTTACCTCTATGTTCTTTTATCTAAAGTGCATCAGTGCTTTGTTACCTGAAAATAATAGCTTCATAACTTTACACTGTGAAGGGTTTGTCAGAGCTGATGTCCTCATTCAGGATCCAGGATGGCCTGTCAAACGGAAACTGGACTGACCTGTAAAACACACAGAAATGAATCAATCACAATGAAATGGTTGTTGCCAATAAAGCTGCATTCAAAAGCTTTGAAGAGTTCTGGACTCTGGACTGGTCATGATGCTGTAACATCTGTAACGGCCGACAGCATCTGGACAGATTTTTGTCCAACAAAACAATGAAAACAAGAACACACACCTTAAGCAGTCTCACCGAGCCTTTAACGATAATCAAACCCTGAAACCATGTTACCCGTCAAACACAACAGGTCAAAGAACTGAGGACAAAATGCCCTCACTTTCTAAAACCTGTCCTGCTTTCCAAAATCTTTCAGGCATCAGTGCCCTCATTTAAAAACATCCTGACTTTCCAGGCCTGGAACTTATAGGTGTTACAAAGATAGCAGTACAAGACCATGTACAGACCTTGTTGTGGCAGAAGCCCTGTCCCAGGATCAGCCCCAACAGTGAGTTGAGGATGTTGGCAGCACAGAGGAGAGTCTGCAGCCCGCTGGAGCCCCCCATCACACTGAACAGAGCCACGTTCCACTGAACCACCCCTCTGGGCTCCAGACACACTCCAGACCACAGAGTCCTGTTGTAGAGATAGCCTGCGTGACTGAAAGGAGAGAGAGACGAGTCTGCAGGGTCAGGTTCAGGCCTCACATCAAGACGTCCACATTAATCTGAGTCTGTTTCTGGGGTTCTCACCGGTTTGGATCAGGTTGTAGTGGGACCCCCCAGGTGGAACCGGAGGTGGCGTTGTACAGACAGAGAGGACCCTGGGAGAGACCGGTGGCACTGACCAGACAGCAGATCCCAGCAGCCAGCAGACACATACAGGAGTACGCCACCTGACACAACATCTGGATACAGAGACAAACACCTGTTACACCCGACACAACATCTGGATACAGAGACAAACACCTGTTACACCTGACACAACATCTGGATACAGAAACAAACACCTGTTACACCTGCAACACAACACCTGACACAACACCTGCAACACAACATCTGGATACAGAGACAAACACCTGTTACACCTGACACAACATCTGGATACAGAAACAAACACCTGTTACACCTGCAACACAACATCTGGATACAGAGACAAACACCTGTTACACCTGACACAACATCTGGATACAGAGACAAACACCTGTTACACCTGACACAACATCTGGATACAGAGACAAACACCTGTTACACCTGACACAACATCTGGATACAGAGACAAACACCTGTTACACCTGACACAACATCTGGATACAGAGACAAACACCTGTTACACCTGACACAACATCTGGATACAGAGACAAACACCTGTTACACCTGACACAACATCTGATACAGAGACAAACACCTGTTACACCTGACACAACATCTGATACAGAAACAAACACCTGTTACACCTGCAACACAACATCTGGATACAGAAACAAACACCTGTTACACCTGCAACACAACATCTGGATACAGAAACAAACACCTGTTACACCTGCAACACAACATCTGGATACAGAAACAAACACCTGTTACACCTGCAACACAACATCTGGATACAGAAACAAACACCTGTTACACCTGACACAACATCTGGATACAGAAACAAACACCTGTTACACCTGACACAACATCTGGATACAGAAACAAACACCTGTTACACCTGACACAACATCTGGATACAGAAACAAACACCTGTTACACCTGCAACACAACATCTGGATACAGAGACAAACACCTGTTACACCTGCAACACAACATCTGGATACAGAGAAACACCTGTAACACCTGCAACACAACACCTGACACAACATCTGGATACAGAGAGAAACACCTGTAACACCTGACACAACACCTGACACAACACCTGCAACACAACATCTGGATACAGAGAGAAACACCTGTAACACCTGACACAACATCTGACACAGCACCTGCAACACAACATCTGGATACAGAGACAAACACCTGCAACACAACACCTGCAACACAACACCTGCAACACAACACCTGCAACACAACACCTGCAACACAACACCTGACACAACATCTGGATACAGAGAGAAACACCTGTAACACCTGACACAACATCTGACACAGCACCTGCAACACAACATCTGGATACAGAGACAAACACCTGTAACACCTGCAACACAACACCTGACACAACATCTGGATACAGAG
>NC_060166.1:36575837-36576067 GCF_021292245.1 Micropterus dolomieu
CCCCCACACAACACCCGCAACACCACAACCGGATACACAGACAAACACCCACAACACCTGCAACACAACACCTGACACAACATCTGGATACAGAGAGAAACACCTGTAACACCTGACACAACACCTGACACAACACCTGCAACACAACATCTGGATACAGAGAAACACCTGTAACACCTGCAACACAACACCTGACACAACATCTGGATACAGAGAGAAACACCTGTAAC
>NC_060166.1:36576167-36579040 GCF_021292245.1 Micropterus dolomieu
ACACAACACCTGCAACACAACACCTGCAACACAACACCTGACACAACATCTGGATACAGAGAGAAACACCTGTAACACCTGACACAACATCTGACACAGCACCTGCAACACAACATCTGGATACAGAGACAAACACCTGCAACACAACACCTGACACAACACCTGCAACACAACACCTGCAACACAACACCTGACACAACATCTGGATACAGAGAGAAACACCTGTAACACCTGACACAACACCTGACACAACACCTGCAACACAACATCTGGATACAGAGACAAACACCTGTAACACCTGCAACACAACACCTGACACAACATCTGGATACAGAGAGAAACACCTGTAACACCTGACACAACACCTGAAACACCTGACACTACATCTGGATACAGAGACAAACACCTGTGACACCTGCAACACCTGACACAACATCTGGATACAGAGAGAAACACCTGTGACACCTGCAACACCTGACACTACATCTGGATACAGAAACAAACACCTGTTACACCTGCAACACCTGACACTACATCTGGATACAGAAACAAACACCTGTTACACCTGCAACACAACACCTGACACAACATCTGGATACAGAGAGAAACACCTGACACAACAGCTGAAACACCTGACACAACATCTGGATAAAGAGAGACACACCTGACACAAAACCTGTAACACCTGACACAACACCTGGATACAGAGAGAAACACCTGACACAAAACCTGTAACACCTGACACAACACCTGGATACAGAGAGAAACACCTGACACAACAGCTGAAACACCTGACACAACATCTGGATAAAGAGAGACACACCTGACACAACACCTGGATACAGAGAGAAACTGCAACAAATTTGTAACCTGAAAGTCACAAATTAAAGTTTTCTGGGCAACAGTAATCACAAAACACTCCGTCAGCTCACCTCACTTCTGAAAGCACAGCAGCCTCTAGTTTTGCTGCTCTGCACAAACGCTCGGGCTCCAAGCAGAACCTGAAATCAGACATGAAGACAAACATCAGTGTTTGCATGAATATTCATACTGATATATATGAATATTATAATTCTGTAATTTGAGCATTGTTGGAGGAGTGCTTCACTGTCACTGCTGTACAAATGACAAGAAAGAAGTACTTCACACACTGAATCTGATTCAGCCTCAGAGACGCAAATAAACCAGCATGTGACGAACACCAAAATACACACGAGTCAAACACACACACACAGCACATGACACACACTACATACGTGTAGACACACACACACACACACATGACACATGACCAGTGGTGGGCAGCATCACCTGTTTTCAGCTTGTTGACACCTCAGGTTCATTATGGATTAATTTCTAAAATGAGATGCTGAACAGGCAGCCGTCACTTGGGGATGAGAGTAATATAGTAACGAAACTAGTTACTTTGAATACTCAGTACTAAGTAAAGTAATATTAGTACTTTTTAAAAGGAGTAATAAGCAAAAAGTAACTTTTTTACAGAGTAACAAGCCCAACACTGGACATGACACAGACTATACATTTAGAGACACACGTACCAGGAAGCCAGACCCCCACAGCCCCGTGGCCCAGGTGGCCTCTCTGGTCACATGACCCTCCAACAGGAAGCGGATCTTCAGTTCAGGAAGCAGCAGCAGGATGTTGGACAGCATACAGACGATCGCCATGGGAACCAGAGAGACACCGACACATCGCAGACACCTCGACACGCACATCTGTAGTCAGACACGCACATCTGAAATGGCAAACTCAGCCTTTACAGCAGTGGTTCTTAAAGCAGGGTCCAGGCCCCCCCAAGGGTCCTTAAGAGGGTTCAAGGCGTCCCAGCAAAGCATTTTGTAATAATTCCATCCATAAGCAACACAATAACAGAATGCAGGACTAACTGGGCTGTCAGATGGCTGTGTGACTTTCTACAGAGCAATAGTTTATTTGAGGATTTTCAGTCAGGATTTAGAGCTCATCATAGCACAGAGACAGCTCTGGTGAAAATTACTAATGACCTCCTTATTGCATCAGACAAAGGACTTGTCTCTGTACTGGTTTTATTAGATCTTACTGCTGCATTTGATATCACTGACCATCAGATCCTATTGCAGAGACTGGAATATTTCATTGGCATTAAAGGAACCGCTCTAAGCTGGTTTAAGTCCTATTTATCAGATCGATTTCAGTTTGTACATGTTAACGATTAGTCCTCCATGCATGCCAAAGTTAGTCATGGAGTTCCTCAAGGATCTGTCCTCGGACCAATCCTCTTCACTTTATATATGCTTCCTTTAGGCAACATTATCAGGAAATATTCCATAAGCTTTCATTGTTATGCAGATGATACTCTGTTATATCTATCGATCAAGCCAGATGAAACTCATCAGTTAGCTAAACTTCAAATGTGTCTTCAGAATGTTAAAACCTGGATGACCTGTAATTTTCTAATGTTAAACTCAGATAAAACTGAAGTTATTGCTCTGGGGCCTAAGCACCTCCGTGACGCATTATCTAAAGATATAGTTTCCCTTGATGGCGTCGCCCTGGCCTCCAGCACCACTGTGATGAATCTTGGAGTTATCTTTGATCAGGACATGTCGTTTAAGTCTCACATTAAGCAAATTTCAAGGATCGCCTTTTTTCACCTACGTAATATTGCGAAAATCAGGAACATCCTGTCTAAAAATGATGCAGAAAAACTAGTCCATGCATTTGTTACTTCTAGGCTGGATTACTGCAATTCCTTATTATCAGGCTGCTCAAAAAAGTCCATTAAGACTCTTCAGCTGATCCAGAATGCTGCAGCACGTGTTCTGACAGGAACCAGGAAAAGAGATCACATTTCTCCTGTTTTAGCTTCTTTG
>NC_060166.1:36579140-36589569 GCF_021292245.1 Micropterus dolomieu
TTCAACTCAGATAAAACTGAAGTTATTGCTCTGGGGCCTAAGCACCTCCGTGACGCATTATCTAAAGATATAGTTTCCCTTGATGGCGTCGCCCTGGCCTCCAGCACCACTGTGAGGAATCTTGGAGTTATCTTTGATCAGGACATGTCGTTTAAGTCTCACATTAAGCAAATTTCAAGGATCGCCTTTTTTCACCTACGTAATATTGCGAAAATCAGGAACATCCTGTCTAAAAATGATGCAGAAAAACTAGTCCATGCATTTGTTACTTCTAGGCTGGATTACTGCAATTCCTTATTATCAGGCTGCTCAAAAAAGTCCATTAAGACTCTTCAGCTGATCCAGAATGCTGCAGCACGTGTTCTGACAGGAACCAGGAAAAGAGATCACATTTCTCCTGTTTTAGCTTCTTTGCAATAGAATTTAAAATCATTCTTGTAATGAAACGAATGAACTGGAATTAGTGACGAGCTTTATGTGACACTACTATCTGGAATAATAATGAATGCAGTAACATTAGCCCTCATCAAACCTCAACGAGGCAGAAAACAGTTTCTGAATCAGTTGAATCTCACTAAGCTGGTGAAATGAGAACAGGCCGACTGTAAACTGAAGGCCGACATTAGATCTGTGTGAACGCATAACCTCGTCTCGTGCACGAAGACGCAAATTGCTGCTGATGGTTTGACATTTTCCCGTTGATCCACAGGCGTCAGAAACGCTGCACAGAGATGCTGCAACGCGCCAACAGAGACAGTGAAGAAGAAGAAGAAGAGTGCCGTCCACAGCTCAACACCAACATCCTCGTTCCACAGTAACAGCTCTGAATGAGTGAGACGCCAACGTTTCTTTGGCCTCCTCTTTCCCATTGGCTGCGTCCACGTCACCTGACTGCCAGGATTCCTCCTGTGGACATTCTCTCTATTCTCAGTGGCGATGTTTAAAGATATCTCTCTGTCTCTGTGTTAAAATGAGCTTTCATTGGAACATTCAGTGACACTAAAGGTAAACAGAAATGCTTGAATTTAAGTTTTCCCACTGAAAATCCTAAAAGAGTGATCAGCTTCTGTTTCCTTTTCTTTTACATACAAGATAAAAGCTCCAGGGTAAAAAGGCGGCAAACAACTATTATTATCACAATCAACTGATTAGATGTTTGTGTGTTATACAACAAAACAGCTTGAAGTGTGCAGTCCAAACAACACAGAAAACAACCTGATCTGGAAGGAAACATTCACTGAAAACCTGACACATGACTTCACTGCTACTCTTAAAAAGTCATTGGAGTCGTAATGAAGCTGCTGAAACGTGATTCAAAGTGACATGATGAAAATCTCATACATTTGTTCCTGCAGCAGCTGCTGCTGAGAGTAACTCACCCTGAAGAGCTGCTGTCAGATGGACGATCCAGATCAGAGTCTGAGGAACAAACAGGGACTTTTATAAAGCTCACACTCACTGCCATATATGGAAACAGGAAGCATCCTGAGCCTCTGTGGGAATAAACATCCAATGTGAACAGGAGCTAAAGGAGCGAGGACAGAGCTGCTTCATGAACATATCTGTTAACAGATACAGAGCCTGTGAAGACATCCATCTGCTCTCAATCCACTTTCTCAATCTGGTTTCAGACCCAAACCTGAATCCATCCATTTGCGTGTCACGTCTACGCATTTTAACCTTCTCGCTGTCATTCAAGGCCAGCAAAGGTTTCACGAGTTCTGGATAAGTGAGCTTCATCTTTTCATTGGTCAGAACAGCGGACAGCAGTCAAAGTGCCAAACCACCTCTCAGCAGGGAGGAGGCCCGAGACTCCACTCGCCTGCAGTGCTTTCATCTCTTCCCAGGAGACGGAACAAACGCCCACCTTTGGCCTCATGGTGCAACACCAACGTTCCAGCGTTCAGACTCGACCTCAGGTGTCAACTCAAACCAGCGCAGCAGCTTCAGCCTCCAGAAACACGCCAACACACGGTCTGTCAATAACAACAGACCAATAGCAGCTTCAGCCGCCACCGAATGGATGATGGCACCCGACCACGATCCACGCAGCATTTGTCGCCGTCCCTCGGGGGGGGCCCCTCTGATCGGCTGGGCAACGCGTCGGCTGCATCATCGGTTCATACGCCACGTGTGACCCATCATAAACCCAGACCTCAACCTACAGCACCAGAACACAGACTGAGAAGGACCTTCAAACCGGCAACAGTGTGACAGAGGTCAGAGGTCACAGAGGAAATACAGGATGATGCAGGATGGAGAAGTGAAAGACATAAAAATATAAGTTTTTCTCTGGACTTCGTCTTTCTATCTTTTTCCACTTCCTCTAAAAGAGGTCTTATTTTAGCACATCTGCGGACAGTTAGTCACTCTGAGGACAGCAAAGACTCATGGGAAACCTGATCACGTTTGACCTGTCATCCAGGGCTGACACACTGACACGCTGAAGATGAAACTGACTGACGAACTCAAAAACACATCATGGTGTGAAACCAGGTTTAGACGTGGACACACGGGACCATCTGACCAACCATAGTCACACCCACAGCACAGCGAGGACCGTGAACCATCGGATCCATGAGGACGGCGGTTTGATGAGCAGAGCTTCAGACGCCTTCAGAGAAACCACAGAAACCGATTTAACTTCCTGAGACAGACCCGTTCCCACGACACATTACACAGACTGAGGAAATACACATATGGAGGCCCAGGACCCGCCCTGCCTCCTCCTCCGAAGGGGGGGTGGAGACACAGACCATTATGTCACAGTCAGAATTCATTAGCTGTGGGTGAATAAGCTAAGCTAGTAGGCTAGCTGGGAGCTCAGCTAACAGGGAGGGTCTGAAAGGGAGTGAAGGACACGTTGTCAGTCTGAAGGAAATCCCAACAAGTGGCACAGGAAGCATCTGCAGCCCGCTAACCCCTGATGCTCTGGGACAGTAGGACCAGATGGAGTCATACAGACCTCCACACATAGCACCGGATCTGGAACCAAGGTCCTGGATGGGGACTGGACCATGGGGAATGGACGGTGGGGTCCAGACCTTGGGGACCGGACCGTGGGGACCCGACCTTGGGGACCGGACCGTGGGGACCACACCCTGGGGACCCGACCGTGGGGACCCGTGAAGACCAGACCGTGGGGACCAGACCATGAGGACCAGACCATGGTGACCGGACCATGGAGACCAGACCAGGGGGACCAGACCGCGGAGACCAGACCAGGGGGACCCGAACGCAAGGACTGGACCGTGGGGACCACACCCTGGGGACCCGACCGTGGGGACCCATGAAGACTAGACTGTGGGGACCCGACCGTGGGGACCCGACCGTGGATACCGGACCTTGGGGACCCAACCAGGGGGACCCGAACGTGGGGACCCGAACGCGGGGATCCGACCATGGGGACCCGAACGCGGGGATCTGACCATGGGGACCCGAACGCGGGGACCAGACCGCTCTTCGTTCTTTATAGCTTCGCTTGGTCATCAAACTGAAAGTAGTCAATGAGTCCGTGATACTGCAGTATTACTACTCTCCCCAGTAACTAGTACTGCAAGGATTACTATTCCCTAACAGTAATAATATTATAGTTACTAATCACAGTAACGCTGCGTTACCTGAACTTGTGTTGTTGTCCTTGACGTGAATGAGCGACTGAGCTGCAGGTTCAGTTCAGTCCAGAAGCCGGACCTGATTAGGGGTGTGGAAAATTAGCTGAACAGCTGCAGCAGAAGGGAGGAGGAGGGAGAGAGGCGTTCTGTCCTCAGCTGGAAGTATCACCATCACTGTGTCTCGGGACTTTGAGAAAGAGCTCAGCCACCAACAATAACAAGAGCTACAGATGCATGCTGGGAGAGAGCGGCGCTGAGCTGAGGTGGTGAAAGTAATACAGTAACTGGTTACTATTAAAACCCAGTAATAAGTATTATTACTTTGTAAGGAGTAAACAGTAAATAATTATAATTTCAGAGATCCAGCACTTCCCTTCCCGTGGGAACGGAGACATGAGCCAGTTACACAGGTGACGAGTCATCAGACCACTTTTCTGCCGCCACACAAGCTTCTTTATTTAAAGTCTTCCAGCACGGGAACTCTGAAAACATTCACCGCCTGCTAACATTTTTAATGATCTGACAGCCCAGGGTCTGGATCTGGTTTCTAAACACAGATAAGCACGGGCTCGCCTCAGACCCTCACCTGGTCTGAATTCAGTCCTCGCCGTGAGAAATCGCCCATTTTCCCGCCACAGGTGAGCCCAGCTCCGCCCACTGCTCCAGGTAGGCTGATTTTCACCGACCTGATGGCCAAACGTGAGCTGCAGGTATGAAAACCTCCGCTGGTGTCGCTGCAGAAAAGTGATCCGACTCTCGCGACCTCTAATTTCTGAAACATGCAGGCCGTGCGTTCAGGTGCAGAGTCACAGGTGGACACCTCAGAACGTGTCGAGGCTCCTTACAAACCTGCCGCCGCCTTTCTCCTGCGAGGTCATGTGACCTGGTGATAAGATGATAAAGGACCAAACGACTAAAGCTGTTTTCAGATCAGTTTTTATTTGGTAGAAACTCTGAAGGTAAAGAAATAGAGTCTGTCCTGATGACACAGAATCAGAGGCTTTATTCTCTGTAAGGTGGCCTGTTAGGGACATTTCAGGTCACCCCCCCCACACACTTTGTTCTGGTCTGTTTCCATGAGGACCAGTGGCCGTGGTCCACCGAGGTCTGGTGGAACCACTGAAACTGAAAAACTAATTTACAGAAGGTGAAACTGAAAAACTAAAATACGTGAACTCGTTTCAGCGTCAAACTTAAAAACAAGCCGCTCAGAGATTCACTCACTGCGGGGCCACAGGTAGGGGACCACCACAGAGCCGCCTCTGCTGAGGCCCTCAGGACGTCTGGACTAGGAGGAGGGATGTGACCTGATTACCTGAGACTGTGTCCCCTGAGGACTGACCTGAAACATCCCATGACCCGGGTCCAACAGATGATGAGGTGTAACGAGTCAGTACGAAGCCGCACGATAATCACGTGTCCACATGTAGTGAAGAACGTGAACTCTGTGGGCACTTTCTGGTTTCACTGTTAGTCTGCGGACACAGAGAGCTCAGCTGCGGAACATCTCCGTCAGGGTGGTCTGTTTGCTGCTGGTCTTTGTAGTCTTTACAGCTGAGGAGGAGGTCTTTGTAGTCTTTACAGCTGAGGAGGAGGTCTTTGTAGTCTTTACAGCTGAGGAGGAGGTCTTTGTAGTCTTCCTGGATGGTCTGCTGGGAGTGTGGGAGCTGCTGGCCTCCACCTCCCCGCTGCGGGTCTGGCGGAGCAGGTAAGCATCAGAGGACCCTTTGCGTCTGTCGGTGGCTCTCCGCTTCACCTCCTGGTCCAGCTCCTTCTGCAGGAGCAAAGCCAGCCGCCGGTCCTCGTCCTCCTGCTGCCGTCTGCTCAGCAGCTCCGCCTCCCACTCCAAGATCCCCTGCAGGGTCGAACCCCCACCCTCCAGAGAGGAGGAGGAGGAGGAGGAGGAGGGGAGGGGCAGAGAGCGACAGACTCGTTTGGTCCCCGTCTCCTCCTCCACTTCCGCTGTCTCTTGCTCCAAGTTCTTCCTCTTGGACGATGAGGGTCCCCCGTCTCCGATCAGGTGGCTCCTGATGCTCCCGGGGCAGAGCTGCTCCTCCACTGAGGCTGATGGGGAGGTGGGACGGAGGGGCGGAGCTTCTGACATGTCGCGGGTGGTCTGAGGGCCATAATAGTCCAGTTTAGGGAGGGGGCGCTCGGACTGCAGCTGAGAGACGAGGATGTTCTCCTGAAACAGAAAGTTCATTAAGCATTAAGACTGAAGAGAGAGGGGGGACAGCTACGCCCCTCCTCCACCCAGCAGCTACTTAGCTTAGCATAAATTTAGCATTAAGACTGAAGAGAAGGGGGACAGCTACGCCCCTCCTCCACCCAGCAGCTACTTAGCTTAGCATAAAGTTAGCATTAAGACTGAAGAGGGGGGGACAGCTACGCCCCCCCTCCACCCGGCAGCTAGTTAGCTTAGCATAAAGTTAGCATTAAGACTGAAGAGAAGGGGGACAGCTACGCCCCTCCTCCACCCGGCAGCTAGTTAGCTTATCATAAAGTTAGCATTAAGACTGAAGAGAAGGGGGACAGCTACGCCCCTCCTCCACCCAGCAGCTACTTAGCTTAGCATAAAGTTAGCATTAAGACTGAAGAGAAGGGGGACAGCTACGCCCCTCCTCCACCCAGCAGCTACTTAGCTTAGCATAAAGTTAGCATTAAGACTGAAGAGAAGGGGGACAGCTACGCCCCTCCTCCACCCAGCAGCTACTTAGCTTAGCATAAAGTTAGCATTAAGACTGAAGAGAAGGGGGACAGCTACGCCCCTCCTCCACCCAGCAGCTAGTTAGCTTAGCATAAAGTTAGCATTAAGACTGAAGAGAAGGGGGACAGCTACGCCCCTCCTCCACCCAGCAGCTAGTTAGCTTAGCATAAAGTTAGCATTAAGACTGAAAAGAAGGGGGACAGCTACGCCCCTCCTCCACCCAGCAGCTGTGTCTGTGCTGAGCTGCTAACCTAGTGACGCTCTGTGTGGGTCTCTCTGATTGGCTGGGTTGGTGGGTTGGGCCTGGGGAGTATCTGCTGCTGACTGGACCTCAGAACCTTTGGAGGTTGACTGAGTTGGACCTGTGGCGAGTTGAACATGCGCAACGTTTCACAACGTCCTGAAAACGGGCTTCGAAGTAGGTTTTCTCCGTTTGGTGGGCGTGTCAGAGGTCTTACCCAATCAGCAGCGACAGGTATGTAAACACAGCGGTATTAAACGGCAGTAAAGTGCAGCATGCCTGCATTCACAACAAGGAGTACAGCGCACCACCGTTTCTGTTGTTATAAACGTTTTGCTCCGTTTGGTTGGCGCTGAACTCAGCCCTGGTTTAGCTGAAGCTCAGCATCAGGTTAGTGAAGGTCTGTTTGTTTCAGTACTATGAGGAGACGTTCTGGTTCTGTCTGAATCATTGATCAGACGGTGGTTTGGAGGCCGGAGGGAACAGAGGAAGAGGAGCAGCTGAGTAAAGAGTGAACTGACCTTGTTGGCCCTAAGCCTGGACGCAGAGCTGCAGTCTGAGGAGCTGGTGTTAGAGGGACGAGGACTCAAGAACCTGAAACACACAGAAACCACATAACTTCATCCAGAACTCTGATCAGAACCAGATGTGTTAAATCCTGATCTGACGCTCTGTGCTGAACATAATACTTTAACTGATGACCCAGTTACTCATACCGGTCTTCATGGATCCGGTATCATCCTCAAACAACACATGGACCTACTTGTCGATCTGTCCGGCGGCGACCTCCTTCTTCTTCTTGGCCGGAGTGGCGTCAGCAGGACGCAGGTTGTCCTGAGAAACGGCAGCAGAGTTCTGCAGGAGACAGACGGAGGCACAGGTGAGATATCATTAAAAATGTAAAACTAGTCCGGCCCGAGCCTGCAGAGCCGGCCCTGATGGGGGGCGCTGCAGGAAAGAGCATGTGAGGTGCCGTACCAGCTGGCTGCTGAGCAGTCTGGCCAGCCTCTCGTCCTCCTCCCGCCTCCTCCTCTCCTCCTGCAGCAGCTGCTCCTCCTCGGCCAGCAGCCTCTGGATGTACTCCTCGCTGGCTCTCTTCTCCTCCTCGTCCAGCGCTCGCTTCTCCTCCGACAGCTGTAAAAACAACCACCCACACGTCACAAACTGCCGCCTGTTTCACCAGCTCCACGCCGCCGTCAGCTGGCCATCACTTCATCCAAACAACACGCTGGACTGAGTGGCAAAACATCTGTTACCATGGCTGCGTTTAGCAAACCGGGAGTAAAAAACGTGATTATTTGGTCAAATTAAAGGCAGTCGGAATCGAGGGTGATCCTTACTGGTTACCAAGGAACCAGTGATCCGGCTCTTTCCCATATTAGATGTGTTGTTTGTGTTTACGCTGATTCAAGCTAACACTGCCGATCGTCTTTCTGCCACTCAGCGAGCGTAACTGCGAGAGAGGGAACATCATGCAGCTGCAGCGTAAATCATCAGAGCTGCTGAAAGAGACACAGTTTCCACCTGCTGCCTCTGAAACACCTGACAGAAGAACTCGGGCATCATCATCATCACCACCACACAGAGTCTTAACTTACTTTAGTGAGCTGGTCCTCATATTCCTGCCTCACCTCTCCGGGCCGACTCACCCTGGGAAAACACACCGAGACTGCATGCACACACACACACACACACACACACACACACACACACAATCAGTGGAATCTGTTCCTGACTTGTTTTTAATGCAGCTGGGCAACAATTGAAATTGAATAATGACTTATAAAGTAGTGTGTTGCCACTTTTAATTAAAATGTACTGATACAAACACAAAGTGCAGTAACATGTGGTTCGTAAACACTATTCTTTCCAGCTTTACTGCTGAAACATGCGTCAACACTGACATAAACACAGTCACTGGAAGATGGAGACGGGTTTTTGGATTAAAGAGCAGCAGACCACGGTCCAACCGGACCGGGCGCCACGGCGGGTGATCGCTCAGAGGAAAGAGAGTCAGGAGAGGAGCCATGCTGGACCAGCTCAGACTTTATTCTGCTCCTAAAAGTCTGCTCCTCATGTCGACCAAGCAACAGAAACCAGAGCCTGTTGAGCCCACATGGTCACAGAGACCTGATCCATCAACATCCTGGACCAAGCACTCGGCAGGTGGTCCGTGTTTCGAGCTGTCAGCGCAGGACTCCGGCGAGATGAGGTGGACTCTGTCGATGATGCTCGTTGCTCAAACTAAAGTGCGATTTATTCTTCTGTGTCAAATTGGCGGCGTAGCTTCTGTGTAGCCCCGTCGCCCACGCCGTCGCCTGACGTGCACCTCCTCAAAAATGTAACTACACGTCAGGGCGGCGCGGACCATAAGAACTATGATTGGTTGGCTGGGTAGCCTCGCAATGCCTCCAAGCAGACAGGAAGCGCCCCGTACTTTAAGTAAATATTACTAGTGGCCAAACCAGCGGCTGTAACACGCTGGATCCATATATTTGAGCGCCACAACGTGCGATATGACTCGTTTCACTGTCAGAATGTGATCCATACGTGCGTAGCCTGCGGCGCAGCTCCGCACGCAGACCCAACGCAGGCGGTGAAGTTAGTTTCAAGTTGGACAGACGTCTGCCATATCTCCAGCGTAAAACTAACTTCGTCCCCTGGTAAAGAGTTGGATTGGCAACACGACAAAGTAAACGAGCATGACGTGAAACGTTTTGCTAGCGTCAAACGATATATTTCGTCATATCGCACAGCCCTGGTTCTGATGAGGTCACATGGACCCAGAGCGACCCGGTCCAGTTAAAACCCAGCTCTGTGACACCAGTACTGATCAGCTGGACCCTGAGGAGTATTGTGTGTCCGTACCTCCAGCGTCATCCTCGCTGACGCCGTCCTGCCCGCTGAGGCGGCGCTGACACTGCAGAGGGAAGGCGGTCTGAATCTGCGTCCACAGCTGCTGGTCCACCAGCGTGTTGGTCCTGCTGTGGAGCCGGGCCCAGGTGGAGACCCTCTTCCTGCAGAGCGGGCAGCACAGCGTGGCCTTATCCACCGACTCCAGGAAGCAGCCCTGAAACACACACCGGCTGGCGGTCAGCTCATCAGCTGATGTGACCACACGTGACACGTGAGTGGGCGGAGTCTGTACCTTGCAGAAGGTGTGCGTGCAGGGCAGCGTCACCGGCTCCATGAAGATCTCCAGACACACGGGACAGCGGCAGTCGTCCAGGGACAGGACTCTCCTCCCTCCTCCGTCCGACACCTCCAGCTCCACGTCTGACACCATCTCCCCCTTCTTCTTCTGTGGTGCCTCACAGGTCTGCAGGGAGGACTGAAGTGGATCCGCCTGGAGGAGAAACCAGAAACCACAGTCCTCTATGCTGATGGATTAACCAGTCAATCAGCTTGTAGCCCCGCCCTTAAGCCTCCCCTGCTTCCTGGTCTCTGTTCCTCTAAATGGGACCATAATTTACTAAATGAACATCATGCTGTGTTGAAGAAGACTTGAAACTAGCGACTGAGACCAGAAACTCATCAGGAAAGTGTTTACTGAGGGAATAAATCAGGAACATGATGCAGAAAAACTCGTCCATTTGTTCCTTCTAGGCTGGATCACTGCAGCTCTTTACTATCAGGCTGATCCAGAACGCTGCAGGACGCGTTCTTACAGGAACCAGGACCAGACATCACATTTCTCCTCTCTCAGCTCCAGCTGCAGACGTGACAGAAGTTCAGCTTCCTAATGGGATTTGTCCCAGAAGCCACCGCGCACAAAACGCAGCGTAGATCCCTGATGCACAGCGTTTTCTCCTTTAGAGGCCGACAACAGAACTTTAAATCCACTTCTGACAAATTCTGAGGCGAGAA
>NC_060166.1:36589589-36604772 GCF_021292245.1 Micropterus dolomieu
GCGTTGATCGCGTTTTTACGGTCATCTATCTTAAAATCCATGTCGGATGACTAAAATCCTTAACCCACGTAAAACTTAAATAAAGTTAAGTTAAATAAAAGAATATAAAAAATGTAACGAAAAAAGTGGATTAAAAGTAGATAAGAGTCCGGTTCAAGACGGAGCTTCCGACAGGTGGCTACAGACGCCAACGCATGCGCAGAGTGCAGATTACGTCAGCAATTACGTCAGAGCTGATCCAGAACGCTGCAGGACGCGTTCTTACAGGAACCAGGACCAGACATCACATTTCTCCTCTCTCAGCTCCAGCTGCAGACGTGACAGAAGTTCAGCTTCCTAATGGGATTTGTCCCAGAAGCCACCGCGCACAAAACGCAGCGTAGATCCCTGATGCACAGCGTTTTCTCCTTTAGAGGCCGACAACAGAACTTTAAATCCACTTCTGACAAATTCTGAGGCGAGAAATCAACTGTGTAGATTTCGAATATCTGTGTTCTGTAGCTGCAGTAACGTTACCGGAGGTTCAGCCTGTCTGCTAACGTGCGCAGCTGTAGGGTCGACCCCCCCGTGATGGTTAGGGTGGGAGTTATATACACTTCAGGTGCTGTCAAGAATAGTTAGCTAGCTAGCTGGCAGTGTTGAGGAAAACAGGGGTCCAAGTGTAGCTGAACGACAGTGATAATGTTCGTTATTCTATCGTTAAATTCTCAGTAATGTTGTAAAGTTTTGGCCTAAATGAAGAAACATCTAGCTTGTGATGGACAGAACATTTTGGCTTGTGAAACTTAAAGTCACTTTGAAACAAATAAAAAACAAAAGGAGACGGTCTCTGCTTCATCATTATTATAATGTTACAGTATCAGGATTCGATACTATGTAATTACAGTACATTAAATGTAAACACATAATGTACACCGACGGCTACGCTGACATTTATTTAACGGCTCTGCGTGGGCCGAGATAAACGTTACCACGTTTCGTGCCCGGATGGCTTCTGGGAATGCACCTGTGGTTCCTAGAGTCTCCAAAAGTAGACTAGGAGCCAGAGCGTTCAGCTATCAAGCTCCTCTTCTGTGGAACCAGGTTCCAGTTTGGGTTCAGGAGGCAGACACCATCTCCACATTTAAGACTTTCCTCTTTGATAAAGCTTATAGTTAGGGCTGGCTCAGGTGAGTCCTGAACCAGCCCTTAGTTATGCTGCTATAGACCTAGACTGCCGGGGGATTTCCCATGATGCACTGAGCTCCTCTCCTGTAGAACCCGGTCCCAGTTCGCGTTCAGGAGGCAGACACCATCTCCACATTTAAGACTTTCCTCTTTGATAAAGCTTATAGTTAGGGCTGGCTCAGGTGAGTCCTGAACCATCCCTAAGTTATGCTGCTATAGACCTAGACTGCCGGGGGATTTCCCATGATGCACTGAGCTCCTCTCCTGTGGAACCAGGTTCCAGTTCGGGTTCTGGAGGCAGACACCGTGTCCACATCCTAACTCCTTCTCCTGAAATTCCTGCCGTCCAACAGGCTGTAAGCTGTCAAGGCGAACGAGAGACGGATCAACAGTCTCACCTGGTTCCGAGTCCACTTTCAGCTAGCGGCTAACTTTAGCTAGCGTTAGCTAACTTTTCCCGGGCAGGTTTCCGACTCAGCAACTTCACAGGGACACACAGGACGGAGGACCAGGACTACAAGTACCACTATAACTCACCTGAGCGCCGCTCACCTGGACGTGTCACACTTCAGCTGATGCTAACGTTAGCTTCCCGACCACAACAAGCTGAGTTAGCTTCCCGGCTAACACCGCGGCGGGCTCGCGCTGAGGGCGGCTAACAGTTAGCGGCTAACAGTTAGCAGCTCCGTGCTCCGGTTAACCTGCGACACCGACACCGGGAGCTCAGACGGGGTCCGCCGGAGTCCTGGACCGACCTGGACCGAGTACCCGCGTGAACCCACTGTTGCTACTCAGCGCATGCGCACAATGTGTTTACAGCCTTCCAGAAACGTCGTAAACTTCAGTTCCCGTCCAGAGAGAGCCGCCAAACCAGGTCCTTAAATACTGCAGTACAAGTACACACGGAGAGTATCAGTACTGTGGAGCGGACCGGACTACTTCTGTCAGCCTGGCGGACTCTGTCCACACATGCGCAGTAGATCGGACAGGTCCGCGCGGTCGTAACAAACGGGAGGCACGCGCACCCCCTGTGATGACGACTTTTTTGCGCGCGCTCGCAAAGTGAAATCCTGCTGCAGAAACTGAGATCCATCATTAAAACACTCTGTGGCTGCAGAGACTTCCCTGCTACTGACCCGGCTCTCTTTACTCCCGACAGCACAATCGTACCCATTATATCAAATAAAGTGTCGTTATGAATAATTTTGAATCTGCTGGGCTCAACTTTTTGGACTTCCAATACTCTAAGCAAAGATTAATTGGGCATTTTTTCTCAAAAACCCTGTCTCGATTTGGAATTTTATTATTTTATTTTATTGTAAAGTCTCTGGAGGTCTGGGCTTTACTTTGAACTGTAACCACAATGTGGACAAACCCCCTGTAAAACTGTCCACTTTCCACATGCAGGTCCTTTCAGCATGGCCTCTTATCATCTATTGAGAGGCATCTAATTTGGAACAACAGAGATATTTCATATAAAAACAAGAGTTGGGTACAGAATCAGATTGCGCTGGTGGGCGGGTGACTTTTCTCTTCTAGACAGAATTTGCAATTGTATCTGACGCCAGTCCATCAGGCACAATCATGCTTTTTATAAATACTGGCAGACCTCCACCTGCTTCTGTCTCCCTCCACGATGTGACTCAATCACCTGTTGGAACAAAATCTGTTTTTCTCAACTTAAAAAAATAATAAGAACATTCGTGCTTTGTTTCAGAAAGAAATTGTTTCAGACACCAATACAAACTGTTGCTCACACACCAGAACATTTTGGCAAAACCTCTGCAGATTCATCATTGACCACATTTTTAAAGACTTCGCCTTATTGTGGGAGAATGTTATATTTTGCTTTTATAAAAGTCAAAGTAAAGATAAGATGTACTTCATTATAAATTTATTAATTCGGTTGGCAAAATTACACATTCATAAATGTAAATGCAGCACAAAAAAAAATGAAGTTGTGCTTTATATTAATCGGATTTCTGGCAACAAAAAGGCGGTTAGAACGGTCAACATATGGTCCTCTCTCTTTGTGATGACCTATAAAGCTTCCCCTGGCTAAACTATTGTATTCTGTCTACGTATTATATGTCTGTATATAGTTATATTTTAATAAGTCACCTGTGATTTGTGTCCTATTTTTGCAATAAAGATGACTGAAAAAGAAGTATAATCCTTGCTTTAATAACTGAACATGGCAGCTGTTTTAGTCACTATTTAAAATCTACTACTTCTTATTTAACTTTCGCATTAGTTACTATTATTACTTAGTATAATATTATTATATACTATTACTGGGTGCTGAGTAATGTCTGAGCAGCATGTTGATGTCAAAGCTGATTCAGTGAAACAGCGAAAATGTAGTAAAGTAGGAAGTAACATCAAGTGAAAATACTCAAGTAAAGTATAAGTACCTGAACAGTGTACTTACTGTAGTAAATGTACTTACCGTAAAGCTTCCATCAGCTGGGACAAAACGCTCGCTGAGCAAAGACCAGAAATCCAACCGGTAAAATATTACTGACACAAAAATGAGTCTGTCGGATTAAATCTTGATGATGAGTCATTGATGTGGCTCTGATGGGAGAGACAGACTGAGTTAGTGCACTACTGTTGTGATCTTCACTGACCGCAGGATCTGACCGGGTACTGATTGTTGCACTGAGGAAGAATCCAGCAACAATCTGAGAATTCTGCTTTTTGGCTTTTTTCCCCCCCTCTCTTTTATTGAGTTTAGACCTTTTTTGTGCATGTAACAGGTTTGCAAAGTGAAAAATCCCAAAGGGAGTTCCCATCTCCCACAGAAAACTCTGCTCTGAATTGAATAACGCTCGCCGAGCGGCTACTCCGACACGCCCTCAGAAACAGCGAGCTGCAGCTCACAGCTCTCCTCTCCCTTCCAAACACCAGCTACCCTCCAGGCAGTCAGTGGACATAAAGTTGTTCCTGTGATGTAGAGACAGAGCTCAGTTAAAACTTTATGGATACAGATTAATAACTCACCGGTCTGAAACTCACGTAAATCACGTAAACCTGTTCTGGTTCAACCCCTAAATAGGATAAGGAACCTGAAAATGAGCAGATTACCACCTCTTTAATAATCGTTATACGTTTCTACTCCCTTTTATCATGCGGTGACCCCTCAGATTTACCTTGGGACCCCATGTGGGGCCTCCACCCTCAGGCTGGAACCCACTGACGGTGTTTTTTTTACAGTTTAATGTAAGACGGGGACTGAGTCTGACTGCTGGTCCAGACCTCATCAGACCAGTTCCTTCTGAGGGTGATCCACAGGAACAGGAAGTGTCCCTGAAAGCTAAGGGTGCTTCTCAAGTCTCCTAATTGCATCATGGAGAGACGCAAGGAAACCGAGCCAGGAGAGAAGGAACGAGGAAACGTGTTTTTAGAGACATGAGACGTCCTTTCCTCCGAAGCGTCACATGAAGCGACGTCCGTTTCTGATGACGGCGGCGGCTGATCTCTCAGCTGGATCAGCTGTCAGCCGGCTCTAACAGCTGTAGAGACTTTTGATGGGAGTTTTTGTCCGCACACATTTACCTGTTTAACAAACACCTGCACATGAATGATTGGATCATTTCTACTGGCACACTGCTGATGTTATCTGTATTTATAGGCTATTTATTGATTCTGATTGTGAATTTGTCATTGAATAACCCAGAATATGATGTCTTGAGATTTATTAGGCTAAAGGTTTAAGAGAAATTGAAATGATGTAGCTCTAAGTCAACGCTCAGTTTTAGGCTTTCAGTTTATTTCCTCTTCTGATATCCTCTCATTCATACTTTCATCAGCTGATTTTACTCGTGGAGCCGCCGGCTGCTTTCATCAGACGCAGTAGGTGAGCGGCTTGAGCGGCTTTATTTTATAGTCGTCTATTTGGACTAAAGACAAGAATGAGCAGCCGCACATGTGACTGAATAGAAATGACGATAAATTATGTAAAACATGTTTCTTGCTGACAGACTCTCTCTGAGTTTAATTGTCTCCATAATAAAAGTTGACAGGAGAAATAAAAGAAAGGAAACTCTTTCTACCGTTTAAAGCTGAACTAAAGACACGTTAACAGAAAGCTGTTGCGTTGTCAGGAGGAAATAACTCCACAGCTGAGTCCTACAACATCTTTCATGACCCATTTGTGTTTTTAAATATAAAAATAAATCCAGTTTGGGGGTCTTCTGTCTCTGTGAGACCAGGATCGGGACATCAGGCTCACATTAGTCCTGGGCGGAAGGATACGCTGTTCAAGAAGAAGTAGTTCTGTGGTTTTTCTGTTTGTGCTGGACTGAAAACCAGAATCTGTTTCTCCCAGTCTTTATGCTAAGCTAGGCTAACCGGTCAGGGTTACTGGTCGGCGAAGCCCTCGGGCCACGGGAAGGCGCTCTTCGGTTTCCTGCGCTTGCTGCCGGGCTCTGGAGTCTGGAAGTCGTCTCCACAGCGGTGCTTCTTGAGCTGCCGGGAGTCGGAGAAGCCGTGGCCGCAGCGCTCGCAGGTGTACAGCTTCACGCCGGTGTGGATCTGCATGTGGGACTTGAGCTGGTTGGACTGCCTGAACTTCCTGCTGCACACGGCGCACTCGTAGGGTTTAACGCCGGTGTGGACCAGCAGGTGGCGGTGGTAGTTCTGCGGCGTCCTGAACTCCTTCCCGCACTGTTGGCACTTGTGAGGTTTGACCCCGGTGTGCAGCAGGCCGTGCTGCTTTAGCTGCGACATGAGCAGGAAGCCTTTGTCGCAGACGCTGCAGACGTACGGCCGGTCGCCGCTGTGCTGCCTCACGTGGTACAGGTACAGGTGGCGCAGGTGGAAGGACTTCCCGCAGGTGTCGCAGGTGAACTCTTTGTTCTCGGCGTGGCTCTTTTCGTGCGTCCTCAACGTGGTGTTGCTGCTGAAGCTCTTCAGACAGACCTTACAGCTGAAGGGCTTCACACCGCTCGGCCTGCGTCTCGCCGCCCCGCCGCCCCCCTTCTCCCGCTTCTTGTTGTCGTGGACCAGCTGCTGGTGCTTCTGCAGCTGACAGTTGTAGAAGAAGGTCTTTCCACAGAGGTCGCACATGAAGGGCTTCTCCACACCGTGGACCACCATGTGGGTCTTCAGAGCCCAGGTCCCCGTGAAGCCCTCTCCGCATTTATCACACCTGAGACAAGACGGGGACAAGAAGGAAAGCATGAGCTGTGCAGCCTCTGGACCGGTCTCTGTTAGACCTGCTGGACTTCTCTTTAGAAGGGAAGCAGGTAAACACATGTCAGTCACCTGCTAAGGACAACACAGACCAGAACAGAGACTCAGACTGGGATCAGGGTCTAACTTCAGTGTTCTGTCCAACGCTACCTCTGAACTACCCCTGAACACACATCAGATACTTCCTGGTTTGAATCTGTCGTCACTTTACTGGGACAGAAAACAGAGACGCTAATTCTTTTACCGTCTCAGGGTCCTGCAGGACTCTGCAGGACCTGACGGGTTTCAGGGTCCTGCAGGACTCTGCAGTTCCTGACGGGTTTCAGGGTCCTGCAGGACTCTCTGACAGACCTGAGTAAACCCTGTGTGTCTGAGCGAGTACCTGAAGGGTTTCTCTCCGTTGTGGAGGCGCAGGTGTCTCTGGAAGTTGTACTTGAGGCCGAAGCTGAGTCCGCAGGTCTGGCACATGAAGGGCTTCTCTCCGGAGTGGACCACGCGGTGCTGCAGCAGACCCATCTTACACTTGAAGGCCTTGTCGCACTCGCAGCACTTGTAGGGCCGCTCTTCGGAGTGCGACCTCTTGTGGACGCGCAGGTTGCTGGCGGTGGAGAAGCTCTTCCCGCAGGCGGGGCAGGGGTAGGGCCGGGCGCCGGTGTGGACCGTCTGGTGCTCGCGGAGGCTCTTCTTCCTGGTGAAGCCTTTCCCGCAGACGTCGCACATGAACGGCTTGACCTGGGCGTGCGACACCTCGTGGTACCTGAGCGCGCCGGCCGAGGTGAAGGCACGGTCGCAGACGTGGCACTTGAGCGGCGTTTTCTCCAGCCGGTGAGACGCCTGGTGGACTCGGAGCTGGCGCGGCATCCTGAACTTCCTGTCGCACTGGTCGCAGCGCAGCAGCTTGTCGGGGTCGCGGTCCTGGGCCTCCCTCAGCTGGTGGCTCAGCTGGTGTCTCTGCAGACTCTTGGCCTTGTAGAAGCCTTTGTCGCAGGAGCTGCAGGGGAACGGCTTGAGGTGGCAGGACACGTGTTTCCTCAGCTGGTGCCTCTGATGGAAGCCTTTGTTGCAGAGCTCACAGAAGAACCTCTTCTCTTTGTACAGCTCCCTCCTCCTCTTCCTCTCCAGCTCCCTCTGCTGCTCCTCTCTCACTCCTGAAACATCCAGAGAAACGTCAGCTGTAACGGGTTAGGTAGACGGGCCTTCAGCCTGCAGCTGGATCAGCCTGCGTTCAGGCTCTCCCACCTGGTTTAAAAGAGACTTAAGCTGCGTTTCCACCAAAGGAACTAGAACCCGGAGGAACTCACTGCGTTTGACCCTGGAGGGGGGTTGTACTTTCCGAAAAGTACCGGGTCCTTTTGGTCGAAACGCAGCTTAAAGTACAGCTGAGCGTTACCCGCCTCACCTGGTGGGCTCAGGGTGGGCGTCGGCTCCTCAGCTTCCAGCTTCGTCTCCGCTTCCTGGAAAACATGTGTATTTATTCATCTCTGTGATTTATGATACCACCGTGCTGCCAAAGAGGCAGAGCGTGATCAATAACAATGATTGGAGCGATCAACAATAATTAGTAACTGTCTGCTAATCGATTGGTCTCACAGGAAACTGGAACCTTCGCGGGACTCGATCTTCAGAAACACTTACAACAACGACAATAACCGCGTCTTCTTCGGGCGGGGGCGGGGCTTCACTGGCTGGCTGACCATTAGTCACAGGAAGTGATGTCACGTCTGCGGAGGTGACACCTCCTGGTGATTGGTCAGGATCTGTGGAGATCTGGTTCATTTCTAACACCACCTCAGTCTGGAGGTCAGTCTGACTCGTAGCAGCGGTGTTAGCATTAGCGTTAGCGGCGGTGTGATCTGGTTCCTCCGGCGGTTCCTGGGGGGAGGGGCTGCTCTGGCTCTGGCCTGTGATTGGAGCAGGAAGTGGCTGGCTGATGATGACCAGGGGCACCTGAGGGTTGCTGCTGGCTCTGCGTCTGGTTCTCGTGGAGTTGAGGATGGCCATGGCGAGGGCGGCGGGGTTGGCAGCTGGTTGGTTGATGTCCAGAGAGAGGGCGGGGCCATCTGAGGAGTCAGTGAGACAGGAAACAAGTCAGACAAGTTCAGGGTTCACGTGGGAGATGTTTACCTGGACGCTCACACACCTGGAGACTCTGCTCTCACATGAAAACAGAGTTAAACAAGTCAAATCCTGAGTGTTATTAAACTGTCTGTGCATCTAACAGCTGTGCAAAGTGAAACAGCTCAAAGGGAGTTCCCATCTCCCACAGAAAACTCTGCTCCTGAACTGAACACGGCTGGATTGTGGTCCAGTCAGAGGATGTGAAGCTGTTCCCGAGATGTAGAGACCGAGTTCCGGTAAACGTGTTACATTCCAACATGTACAGCTGAACTGAAGCCGTGTTCACCGGCTTGTCAGGACCCCCCCACTCTGCTTCTGATTGCCTAGTAGTCTTTACCACATGTGCAGCTCCAACCAGAGATCTTATAGAGGTGAGATGCTTCACTCTGCAGCTAAAACAGTGTGAACAGAGCAGAAACGTGCAGTCTGCAAACCTGCTCTGGTGCAGCGCCCAAATAAAACCAGGAACCTGAAAATGCACTGAATGTGACCTCTTCAACATTTAGACGCTTGCCCCAGACTCAAACAGAACCAGACTGACTCAAACTCAGACTCAAACTGACTCAAAAAGACCCAGACTGACTCAAACTCAGACTCAAACTCAGACTCAAACAGACCCAGACTCAAACTCAGACTCAAACTGACTCAAACTCAGACTCAAACTGACTCAAACTCAGACCCAGACTGACTCAAACTCAGACCCAGACTGACTCAAACTCAGACCCAGACTGACTCAAACTCAGACCCAGACTGACTCAAACTCAGACTCAAACTGACTCAAACAGACCCAGACTGACTCAAACAGACCCAGACTGACTCAGACTGACTCAAACAGACCCAGACTGACTCAAACTCAGACTCAAACTGACTCAAACAGACCCAGACTCAAACTGACTCAAACTCAGACCCAGACTGACTCAAACTCAGACCCAGACTGACTCAAACTCAGACCCAGACTGACTCAAACTCAGACCCAGACTGACTCAAACTCAGACTCAAACTGACTCAAACAGACCCAGACTGACTCAAACAGACCCAGACTGACTCAAACTGACTCAAACAGACCCAGACTCAAACTGACTCAAACTCAGACCCAGACTGACTCAAACTCAGACCCAGACTGACTCAAACTCAGACCCAGACTGACTCAAACTCAGACCCAGACTGACTCAAACTCAGACTCAGACTGACTCAAACTCAGACTCAGACTGACTCAAACAGACCCAGACTGACTCAAACAGACCCAGACTGACTCAAACAGACCCAGACTGACTCAGACTGACACAAACAGACCCAGACTGACTCAAACTCAGACTCAAACTGACTCAAACTCAGACTCAAACTGACTCAAACAGACCCAGACTGACTCAAACTCAGACTCAAACTGACTCAAACAGACCCAGACTGACCCAAACAGACCCAGACTGACTCAAACAGACCCAGACTGACTCAAACGGACGTGAAAAAAATGAGAGAAGCTAAAGCCTACCGATCACACAGTACAAGTGAACCACCGCATCCCCCGACTATTGAGACAAAACACAACGATATTAAGGATCAACAGTGTTCCTGTACAGCTGGTCGGCCTCTGTTCATTATTACAGTCATTAAAAAACAGAACAGCGGGACTTTATTACGTTACAGTCAGTAGGAAGTTAGCTAGCGTTAGCTAACTAACATTACATTAGGAACAATCCACAGCAAAAAGGCTTATGGGTAATCTTGCCCGTCAACTTCTTGCGAACTGATGAGCTGTTGCTCACGTCTTCCCTACACAGTCCATCCTTAGAATTGAACATGTCGTCTCCCTGCGGTTTGGCATCTTACTTAAAATGGCCGAAAACCCTGCAGTCCAGTCAGCAGGGAACTACGGGGAGATCGAACGCACCCTTATGTGTGTGTGCAGGTTTCAGGGACACTCGTCCTGCAGAACTACCTGATGGTTTGATCTTGTAAACGGTCTGCGTGGCGTTCCTCTCGACCTCTGACCTCAGCTCAGACTCCAGACGCCCCACTTTGTCCCTCAGGACCTGGTTTTCCTTCTCCACGCCGGCGTACAGCGCTCTGAAGATCCTGCAGATCTTACGGGCTACCTCTCTGGCGGTCCCCTCCAGGACGGCGGTCAGCTGGTGCTGCAGGGACAGATTTCATTTACCTGAATTAGTATTCTGTTCTCGCTTCACAAATGACCCTCACACTTCTTCTTCCCACCACAGCTGGCCTCATTAGCAAGACCCGGGACCCCACACCCCCTCCCTTTGCAATACACACTATAAATGTTTGCATGTGTAAATATCATGTAAACTGCAATACTGCACATATTCTTCTATATTTATATATTTTTCCAAACTCTTTTATAACTTTTTTTATAACTTGCATCTGTTTATTCCATATTTAAATATTTTTTACATCTATTTATATCAGCGGTCTTTTTGTATCACCAAAGACAATTCCACCCACGAGTAAAATACTAAATAAAGTTCTTCCTAATGCTTTTATTCTGAAGGCCACTGGTCAGTACCGGAAGTCGCTCACATGAACACAACTTGACTGATTTATCTTCCAAATGTTCTGTTTCCGGTAGCTTCGTGTGATTGAACGCAGTAAAGAGACACATTAACGTTACAATTTAGTATTAATTGTACATGAAGTGTCCTGTGGATGGATGAATAAATAAATAAATAAAATAAATGTTCCTGTGTGTTTTTTGAGTGGACGCCATGACACAAAATGGCGTCCTTCACCGTAGTAACAGCAGAGTGTTTATAAGGTACAAGGCAACGTGTCTGTCCAGCAGAGCTCTCTTTTATTAATAAACACTAACAGGATTTAATACTTTAAGTACATTTAACTGAAAATCACGTATTTTCCGTCGTGTTTCTGGGTCTCGCGCGTGAAAACGGATCTCCGGCCAAGTCGGAAGTGACGGCGGGATTTAGCTCCGGCTGTTTCTCAGATAAACTTCCCTCCCGCCTCTCCGCGGACATTATTTACTCGGTCAGGTTTCTCATACCCGCCTCTCCTCGCCGTCCGTCCCGTCCGGTCCGAGTCTCTGCTGCAGGACGCAGACCGCGGACTCCACCGCCACCTCCAGAACCAGCTCCGTCTGGGACATGAAAGTCTCGGCCGGCTCCATCACGGCCCGCGAGCCTTCCGGAAGTTACCACGAAGAGAAGTAAAGATTTTAACTGGGTTCAGAGAGTCCGGTCCGGGTCCGGGTCCAGTCCGGTCCAACTCCACTGGGTCTGAAAGTGTGGGAGAAAGTCTGGCAACCCGCCGGGATGGTTCTCTGCCGTCTGTGCATCCAACATGGCGGTCTGATGTTTACATCCGGTTCACCGCCCTTTCAAAGTAAAGTGTCTCTTCCTCCGCGCGACACATCAGCTTCCTCAGGACCAGGGGCCTCATGTATAAACCACTGGGGCCCCTGCGGCCTCATGTATAAAAAATGATGGCGTACTCACAGAATTAGAAAAGTACAGAAACATCCAAAACCAGGCGTGCACCAGGGGCCTCATGTATAAACCCCTGGGGCACCAGGGGCCTCATGTATAAACCCCTGGGGCCCCTGGGGCCTCATGTATAAAAAATGATGGCGTACTCACAGAATTAGAAAAGTACGCACAGAAACATCCACATGTATAAAACCAGGCGTGCACCAGGGGCCTCATGTATAAACCCCTGGGGCCCCTGGGGCCTCATGAATAAAAAATGATGGCGTACTCACAGAATTAGGAAAGTACGCACAGAAACATCCACATGTATAAAACCAGACGTGCACCAGGGGCCTCATGTATAAACCCCTGAGGCCCCAGGGGCCTCATGTATAAACCCCTGGGGCCTCATGTATAAAAAATGATGGCGTACTCACAGAATTAGAAAAGTAAAGAAACATCTAAAACCAGGCGTGCACCAGGGGCCTCAAGTATAAACCCCTGGGGCCCCTGCGGCCTCATGTATAAACCCCTGGGGCCTCATGTATAAACCCCAGGGGCCTCATGTATAAAAAATGATGGCGTACTCACAGAATTAGAAAAGTAAAGAAACATCTAAAACCAGGCGTGCACCAGGGGCCTCATGTATAAACCCCTGGGGCCTCATGTATAAAAAATGATGGCGTACTCACAGAATTAGAAAAGTAAAGAAACATCTAAAACCAGGCGTGCACCAGGGGCCTCATGTATAAACCCCTGGGGCACCAGGGGCCTCATGTATAAACCCCTGGGGCCCCTGGGGCCTCATGTATAAAAAATGATGGCGTACTCACAGAATTAGAAAAGTACGCACAGAAACATCCACATGTATAAAACCAGGCGTGCACCAGGGGCCTCATGTATAAACCCCTGGGGCCCCAGGGGCCTCATGTATAAACCCCTGGGGCCTCATGTATAAAAAATGATGGCGTACTCACAGAATTAGAAAAGTACAGAAACATCCACATGTATAAAACCAGGCGTGCACCAGGGGCCTCATGTATAAACCCCTGGGGCCCCTGGGGCCTCATGCATAAACACTGCCTACGCACAAAAAGGTTAGGTACGCTGGTTTTCACGCACAGCTGTGATGTATAAAAATTAACGTGACGTGAGAATGTGAATCATGTCAAACTTTTGTCTGGCTCTGTCAGTGAAATCCAAAGTGCCAAAACTCACCGAATGTTTTAAAATAATGTTTCCTCTGCAGTTTCTGTGCAGATGTCCATGACGTAGTCAATGAAAAACCTGATTATGTCCATAATGCAGACCAAACATATAAATGTTCACCTGTCAGACCTCCATCTTCACATGATCTCTGAAGAGACTGACTGAAGAGATCGTTTTGGCGACGTATATAGTAAAACCTGTTCTGCATGTACATTGATGTAGAAATATGTTATTAGGTAGCTGGCTACAGTAAAGAAAGTCATCTTCTCTGCATAAAAGTTATTGTTTAAAATGCCAAAACATTAGGAAGTGTAACCTGCAACACAGTTAACCAGTAACGTAGAGGCTATTTTTACTATATATAGTGTTTTTGTTGCTTTTTGGTTTATGGTTTACTATTTGTGAGCTTCCATAGGAGCTGACATTGGTTTGTGACGTCATTCAGCTGACTTCAGGTTGCGCTCCAGGATAGTTTTTCTAGTTGGAGATCGGAAATTTCCCAGTTCCAAGTTGCCTGGAACCAGAGCTGGACGGGGACAAAAAAATCGGCCCTGGCATTTTTGGCCCAGGCGGCCCACCAAAATCGTCCGGCCACCCCTCTCATTTATAATGAAAAGATTTATATTCATTGTAAAGAAAAGCCTAGGCTATATATTTAAACCTCTTTATCTTATATGAAAAATATTACATTCACAAATGCAACATTTCAATATAAATCAAATATTATATTGAAGCATTACATAGTCTGAAGAATTTCTTTCGGAATATAAAAATCCTAATTGTCAACCGGCAAAATCACACGGAACTCGCATGTTAAAGAAAGGTCCCCCATCGTGCAGGAAAGGGTGTTACACACCGGTGGTCACTCAGCATCTGAGGGTTTAACAACCAACTACCACTCCACCCTCATTGGTTTCAGATGCCGTTCAATGTGGCGGACCCTCCGCATGAACGCGCAAACGGAGGTGGAAGTATGTAGAGAGAGGGAGGAGCACGCAGTTTCGGAAAAGGAGTGTTGAAAAGTGGTGGGGACACTTGAGCCTTCAACATTTAATTTCCTGCATTCTGGAGACATTTTCTGCACCGAATTTATGTTGGAAATGTCTTTATTTATATAAAGTGAAGCACAAAATTCAGATGGCAGGTGACAAATCAATTTTGGACAACACAGAGGTTTCTTTTGTATTTACATTGCATTGCAGGCTTATTGTGAAAATAAACCTTTGTCATAGCATTATTATTTTTTCATTAACATTACTGTATTGTTGGTAGCTATTTTATTTTTCAGAACATTTTTGACAAATTCTTTAAAAAAGTGGTGGCTACATGTCTCCAGCGTCCTCGGTGTAAGTGACCCTGCCTCCGGGTACATGCTTACCACTTTACCTCCACTCTCCTTCTTCTCGGATGATCAAAGTTCGAATATGAAGACATTAAATGTGGAGTTATAATGCAGGTTAGTTATTATGGCTTAACAGTTTCTTCACAGATGCAGATTTACTAATGCAGACCACTGTTGAGGTGAGTGTCCTGTTTGTTTCTCCTTTTTTTCCCCCCTGCATTCTGTTTTCCCCTGTGTTTTGCCTGCCTCTCTCTCCGCTCCTGATCCACACCTGCCAGTATATCAACCCCGGTTCTCCACACAATCTCTGCTTGATCGTCGTTGCTCCTGACCTGGTGCCGCTGCGTTATTTAAGTCTCTGTGAATCCTGCAACATCTCTGTTTTCCCAGTGATTAACCTTGTCTGTCTGTCTGCCACCTCTCCTTCACCTCCACTCCCTCAGCCTCTTCTCCCTTTTTCTAATAAAACCTGTTTAATCCTGAGCGTTGCGTTTGGTCCGTTCTGTCCTGACTCACAACAACCACTTTTTTTAATCTTAATGACCCTGTCTAAAAACCCAACAAGCCGTGGTTATTCGAGCTCTGAGCCTTTGTTTTATTTGATGCAGCTCTTTCTCTTTGGTATTGTTATTTTCTGTAATGTGGGAGCTGTACTGATTATCATGACGTGTCTTTAACGCCCATATCTTGTTAATAAAGGAAGGATTTAAAAAAAAA
>NC_060166.1:36604872-36620320 GCF_021292245.1 Micropterus dolomieu
GGTGTCTCTCTATCCCTCCCCCCCTCGCTCTGTCTCCTGGTGTCTCTCTATCCCTCCCCCCTCTCTCTCTGTCTCCTGGTGTCTCTCTATCCCTCCCCCCTCTCTCTCTGTCTCCTGGTGTCTCTCTATCCCTCCCCCCTCTCTCTCTGTCTCCGGGTGTCTCTCTATCCCTCCCCCCCTCGCTCTGTCTCCTGGTGTCTCTCTATCCATCCCCCCTCCCTCCCCTCTCTCTGTCTCCTGGTGTCTCTCTATCCCTCCCTCCTCTCTCTCTGTCTCCTGGTGTCTCTCTATCCTTCCCCCCTCTCTCTCTGTCTCCTGGTGTCTCTCTATCCCTCCCCCCTCCCCCTTCTTCTAAAAATGGATCAAGGAGTCAGCTGGTGGTAACCTAGCAACAGCAGCATCTCTCAGAGGAGCATGATGTAATGCTTCTGAGGGGGAGGAGGAGGAGGAAGAGGAGAGAATCCACCTCCACCTCACTGGTTTGGTGTCCATGGTCAGCCCGGTCCACGTCACAATGTGGATCTACGGCTTTTCTTCGTAGCAGTGGTGGCTGATGGGTAATATAGTCTTCTGCTATCCAAAACTGACCCACATCTCAGAGTAGGAGGAGAAATGGAAACATTATTTTTACTTCTGGTTCTCCTGTCGGATGATCAAGGACATGTTGTGTTGAGAAATGTTGTGGAAAGAAAACCTTATTTGAGAACGGGAAGAAGAAGATATATGACATCACTGGAGGACTCTCATGTCCAGACCTGAACCAAAGATCATGTGATCAGATTCTCATTAATAAGTTCAGAGAATCAGAGCGTGAAAGAAAGTCAGGTGATGTGACGCAGCCAATAGAAAAGAAGAAGCTCTCCACCTGCTGCTGTGGTCCTCCTCCTCCTCCTTGTCCTCTTCTTCTTCCTCCTCCTCCTCCTCTTCCTCCTCTTCCTCGTCCTCCTCCTCCTCCTCCTCCTCCTCCTCTTCCTCCTCTTCTTCCTCCTCCTCCTCCTCTTCCTCTTCTTCTTCCTCCCCCTCCTCCTCCTCCTTGTCCTCTTCTTCTTCCTCCTCCTCCTCCTCTTCCTCCTCTTCCTCGTCCTCCTCCTCCTCCTCCTCCTCCTCCTCCTCTTCTTCCTCCTCCTCCTCCTCCTCCTCTTCCTCTTCTTCTTCCTCCACCTCCTCCTCCTCCTCTTCCTCCTCTTCCTCCTCATCCTCTTCTTCTTCTTCTTCTTCTTCCTCCTCCTCCTCCTCCTCCTCCTCTTCCTCCTCTTCTTCTTCTTCCTCCTCCTCCTCCTCCTCCTCCTCCTCCTCCTCCTGCTCCTCCTCCTCAGGATCCTGTTTACCATCTGTGCAGAACCGGTTTCAGGTGTGACCACAGGAACATGGAAACGACAGCAGACGTGTTTCAGCTCTGACCCACACGTGAAGCTAATTTAACCGACCCGACGGCCTGTGGAACGCTCTGATGACGACCTTTGACCCTTAACTCCATCCCAGCACCTGCCAATCATGTGTATTGATCATTCATTAATGTATTGAAAACATCTCTGCAACAAAAAGAGTTTAACTGACCTGATGAAGTAAAACACGATTCCCTTTAATCAGTGAAGCGACTTCGACGCAGAGCCGCTTCCTGTTTGACCTGTGACCTTCTGTTTTCACCGCTCCTGAGGTTTCTGCTGTTGGCTCCATTAAATTTAAATGAAATCAATTAAGAGACGTTAAACTAACAGCTCGCCACCTCGCTCCTTCTGTGTCCCGTTTAACGACATCATATGTCACCAGGTCTGCTTTCGTCGTGGTTACGCATAGCTTAGCATAAAGTCGCTAACCATCAGGGGCCAACGTGAAGTCGGCGCTCTGGCTGAAGAGTTTAACTTCCTGTAATCGTCAGGATGGTGAACGAGTAGCGCCCTGCCCTCAGTGATGTTTAACAGACGCTAGCTAACGTTAAAGGTTACATCCAGACTGTGACGGCTGGTGTTCTCTTAACCAGAAGAACTCCACCTTTCAGGCTCGCCAACGGCCCAAAGCCAGTCCAGGTTCTCATAAGTCTCCTGGAGGAGGGTCCTCAGGGCCCAGAGACGGCCCCCTTCAGTCTTCACTTTTCTGACACCTCCGAAGGCGTAGTTTTTGTTTCCTTTCCCATAACTGTCCTCCCAGACTCAGACCCAGACCCTGACCCGGACCCAGACCCTGACCCGGACCCGGACCCAGACCCGGACCCAGACCCCCCCCCCCCACAAAACTCACGAT
This sequence comes from Micropterus dolomieu, assembly GCF_021292245.1. Classification (NCBI taxonomy): domain Eukaryota; kingdom Metazoa; phylum Chordata; class Actinopteri; order Centrarchiformes; family Centrarchidae; genus Micropterus; species Micropterus dolomieu. The sequence continues at coordinate 36,607,114 of NC_060166.1, forward strand.
GAATTTTGCACCGCTGAGTAAAAACATTTCAGGTACGTTCGTCTATTCAGAGCTGAGGGACTCTTTCAAAATAAGAGTCTGGTTTGCTCTCAGGTCTGATCCAAGATGGCGGCCATGTTTCCCTGTTTGAAATCAAACCGGGTGTGAAGGAGCCAGATGTGTTTTGTGTCACCGTCAGCAGCTCGACGTTTATCACCAGCAGAGAGAGAAAAGGTCTGAAGGACAGAAAGCATGAAAGAGGAGAAACAGACTGAGGAGGTGAAGGAGGCTTACCGGAGGATCGGCAGGACTCAGACTCCCTCCATCCCTTCTTCTCTGTCTCCTTCAGCGTCTCCTTCTTCCCTCCTTCAGTCCTCCCTCCTCCTGTCCTCCCTGTGCTGAAACAAAGATGGAGGGATGAAGCTTCCTGTCGTCCTCACAGATCTCTGCAGCTCAGAGGAAACGATGACTCGCTGCAACGTTAATCCACATCCACCCTTCAGCACCTCCCTCCTCCCTCCTCTCTCCTCCCCTCCGTCATGTATTCTCACAGCTGTAAGGATCACAGCTGCACCCTCACCCTCTCTCTAACTCACCCTTCAGCCGCTCACGACAACATGAGAAACGAGAGGCTGAAACCACGGCAACCTGACAGCATCCCAACGCTGCTGACTCCTCCCCCTGCTGCTGGGGGGGGGGGGGGGGGGGGGGGGGGGGGGGGGCGAGTCTCCTCTCTCTCTCCCTCCTTGTCCCCTCTCCTTGTCTCCTCTCTCCTCTCCTTGACTCCTCTCTCCCCTCCTTCTCTCCTCTCTCTGCTCCTTGTCCCCTCTCCTTGTCTCCTCTCTCCCCTCCTTGTCTCCTCTCTCTGCTCCTTGTCCCCTCTCCTTGTCTCCTCTCTCCTCTCCTTGTCTCCTCTCTCCCCTCCTTCTCTCCTCTCTCCCCTCCTTGTCTCCTCTCTCTGCTCCTTGTCCCCTCTCTCTGCTCCTTGTCCCCTCTCCTTGTCTCCTCTCTCCCCTCCTTCTCTCCTCTCTCTGCTCCTTGTCCCCTCTCCTTGTCTCCTCTCTCCCCTCCTTGTCTCCTCTCTTTGTCTCCTCTCTCCCTCCTTGTCTCCTCTCTCCCCTCCTCTCTCCCCTCCTTGTCTCCTCTCTCCCCTCCTTCTCTCCTCTCTCTGCTCCTTGTCCCCTCTCCTTGTCCCCTCTCTCTCCTCCTTGTCTCCTCTCTCCCCTCCCTGTTTCCTCTTCTTGTGACCTCTTCTTCTCACGTGCCTCCTTCCTTGTGTATGTGTGTGTGACATCAGCAGACGTTGTCCAGCTTTTAACCTATAGCGTGTCATCACTGTGGTCATGTGACGTGCTGTCGGCTCTGGTGTGATTACATAATGTCAGCTTGCAGCCTATATGACACACACAAACACGCACACACATACACAGTCACACACACACACACACACACAGTCACACACACACACACAGTGACACACACACTCATACACAGAGTGACACACACACATACGCACACACACACACACACACAGAGTGACACACACACACACACTGACACACACACACACACACAGAATGACACACACACACACACTGACACACACACACACACACACACACAGAGTGACACACACACACACTGACACACACACACACAGTGACACACACACTGACACACACGCATACAGTGATACACACACACACACTGAGACACACACACACACACACAGTGACACACACACACAGTGACACACACACACACACACAGTCACACACACGCACACACACATAGTCACACACACGCACACAGGGACACACACACACACACACACACAGGGACACACACACACACACACACACAGGGACACACACACACACACGCACACACAGGGACACACACACACACAGTCACACACACGCACACACACACACAGGGACACACACACACACACACACACAGGGACACACACACACACAGTCACACACACGCACACACACACACAGGGACACACACACACCATCAGGTGATCAGATGTGATTATTGATTAATTAGATTAGTTTATGTTACAGATGTGTTAAAGGTTGTTATACATGGTCACGTGGTCACAGCAGCTCACATCATCACTGTAGACCCCCAACCCACCTCCGAGGCTCTGTACTGCGCATGCGCCTCGTTCTGCAGCATCGCGTGTGTGTGGAGGTGTGTGTGTGTGTGTGTGTGCCTGTGTGTCTGTGTGATGCGCGCGCAGCCACAGACGGAGCTCCGTTCACGCATCTGAGGGATCGGTTAACCCGGCCGTTGGCGCGCGCAGTGCTGATTAGCCCGGCTCTGTTTAGTCCGGCACCATGTCGTCCAGCCCGCAGGACCAGAACCAGGAGCCGAAGGAGGAACAGAAAGAGGAGACGAAGGAGGAGAAAAGGGAAGAAAGAAAGAAGGAGGAGCAGAAGGAGTCCTGGAAGGATCTGATATACAACCCCAGGACCGGAGCGTTCCTGGGCCGGACCGCCAGCAGCTGGGGTAAGACAGGCGGCGGGTCCGCGGACCCACGTGTCGGTCTGTCTGTCGGTTTGTCTGTCCCCACGTGTGGGAGCGGGGCGCGCGGTGGTTTTCACGCACACATGAAGGTGCGTGAGAGAGAAGCACAGAGCAGAAGGTTTAAAAATAACTTCCTCTCCAGTTACTGAGGGATGAAAAGACCCTCACAGCTGATCAGCTTTAACATCAACATAAATTGATCAGGTGTTCTGATGACATTTCATTTCACAGTCAGCAGTGTTTTTGGTACCAGAACTGTTCCAGAATCAAAAGATATAAAGAGGCCAAAGTTTTTCATCAGGCTGTCTCACCATCACATCGCTTAAAGAACTGCAGAACACGCGGCCCGTTTAACCGTTCACACCTGCACTCGCCCGTTTAACCGTTCACACCTGCACTTGTCTGAACTTGGCCTCTAAATTCCCCAGAACAAGTCTGATCCATGATCTGCTGCTAACGTCTTGGTGCCACAGCACACCTTCAGGGGTCTAGTGGAGTCCAGGCCTCGACGGGTCAGGACTGTTTGGCGCCAAAAGGGGGACGTACGCAATATTAGGCAGGCGGTCCTGATATTATGGCTGACCTGAGTAAAACATCCATTGAGCAGGGAACGTGGGAGAGGTTTACCTTCAGGGCTTTCTGGCAGAAAGGCTTACTGCCTGTCTTTGTCCTAAACCGCACAAATACTTTTGGTACCTAAACCTAAGCGGGAGTAAAGCCTTTCTGCCAGAAAGCCCTGAGGGGAAACTTCTCCCGGGTGCTTGTGGAGGCAGCTGGTCAGTTGTCAGGTCATTGGTGTGCATCGTCTTGGTAACCTGAGAACCAACTGGTAGAAACAGCAGTGAAGGAGGCCGTCAAGCTGAACAGGGAGTCCCTTTCAGGACTGATTGGACTAGGAGACTCCAGCAGGAGCAGGACAGGTATCAGGGGATCAGACGACTTAGGACGGGGAGGATTAGGGAGGAGCACCCCTGACCTGAACTGAGGACATGGTCCTGCAGTGGAAGAAACACTTGAACCCAAACCAGACTGATACGTCCCCCATAGAGGAGGCAGAACTGGAAGACTGAGGACGTCAAAAAGCTCCACAGTGGCTGAGATTCACCTGAGGAGCTAAAAGCTCTGGATATTGTTGGATGTGGTCTCTAATGTCTAATGGAGGTCGGGGACAGTGGACTGTGGGGGTGGTTGACATTTTTAAAAAAGGGGGCCGGAGGGTGAGCTCCAACCGTCAGGGTATCACACGCTCAGCCCAGAGTTTTGTTCCATATTAAGTTCTGAAGGTACAGTCGTGCTCTGGTGGTTTGGTGTCCTCTGGATTGGATCTCTGCTCTTTGCAGATGATGTGGTTCTGTTGGTTTCATCAGACCGTGACCTCCAGTGAGCACTGGGAGGGTTTACGGCTGAGTGTGAAGCAGCAGGGTTAGAGTCTGAACCCCCTCCCCCCCAAGTCTGAGGTGAGTCGCTGTCTCAGAGTGTTGTTCACTAGTGATGAGGTCAGCAGGTGGATTAGAGTCTGCAGTGATGCAGTTGTTGTATCAGACCGTGGTGGTTCAGGTGGAGCTGATCCTAAAGGTGCAGCTCTGGATTTACTGGCGGATCTCAGTTCCAGTCCTCAGCTGTGGTCCTGGTCTCTGGGTACTGGCTGGTGGAATGAGATGGATCCAAGTAGATGAAATTGGGTTCCTTGGCAGGGGGGGTGACTGTTGAGTCAGCTGAGGTGGGTCAACATCTGACCAAGAGGAGGAGACCCTGGGGCAGACCAGAACACAATGGAGGACTACACATCCCACCAGACCTGGACCAACCAGGAAGAGCCGGAAGATGTGTTTAGAGAGAAGGATGTCTGTGGTTAGTCTGCTGCCACTGGGACCAGGACCTGGACCTTGACCAGAGACACACAAACACACGCACAGACAAAACCTTTAGACCCGTCCACTCCTTTAAAATGTAAAGGACACCAATGCACTCACAATTTTGGCACATTTTAATTACCCAGAATGCACTGCAGCGTCTCATAACCGCTTCTACAGATGTGGTTATTTTTAGCTGCAGCCTCGGAGCCATCACTTCATCTGAACCTCTCTCTATCACTCTCTCTCTCTCTAACAGCATGCACTAGGGATTTTGTTCCCCTGAAGTTGTCTTGTCAGGCAGAGTTGCCTGCCAGGCTGCGTGAGACCCACAACAAGCTGCATTTACTCTCAGCAACATAAAAGCTGAGACAGAATCACGAGAAACCGCTTTCACATTTAAATCTGTGTTTGTAGGACAGACTCAGTCAGAGCCTCCTCGCTGGAGAGCATCAGTTCTTCCAGGTACACAGAGTCAACAGGTGCCCTGTGCTCAGGCAGGAAACGGGATTATGACCCGATCACTGACACTGAAGCAAAGCAGGTAGAGTTAATGTTCAACACGCGAAGCAGTCCAACAAAGTCATCCGACAGAGCAACGTAAATATCTGCCGACAAAAGAGGAGCAGTGATCCAGAATCCAGACAGGCAGGTGTGAAGCGTAAATCCAGAACTCACAGGAAGTGACCAAATAGGAAGAGACCCAGGCCGACGACGGGTCGGGATCGCCGACAGATCAACATGACGACAAACGGCGACCTGACAATTAATGCTGACACACATAAAAGCAGGCAGGTAAATTAACCCGCAGATGAGACTCGCCAGGAAACAAGGCAGCATAGAGACGGACGATTACAAAATAAAACAGGAAATGAGCAGAACCTCAAACCAAAACGCTGAAATTACCACCCGCCAAATGCTGGTAAACTGTTGGCAGTGACGCACAAGACAGTCTTTGGTCGGCTGCATCTCTGTCTGTGTTCTGCCCAAAACTCACTGGTGGAAGAAGGTGAGAGCCAATCGGAAGCAGAGAAGGGGCGATAGATTTATAATCCTGCGATGACTCAAAGCCCATACCTACGGCGTTGGCAAGGCATTATACGTGTGCGTCGGTGCGTCGCTATGCAGTTACGCCTCCAAAACGCTAGCTGGCGGCGGGTTTCTATATTCCACTGTGCTGACTTCTGCCGGTGAGCCAGCTTAACTTCCTGTTCAGATCTCCCCCCCCCCCAGATATTTATTGGAATTATAAACACAAAACAATCAGGCGTAGCTGGATGAGAAGACAAAATTCTTTCTTGCAGACAGTAATCAGAGTGTTTTAAATACATTTACAATTGTGGATGAAAAATTTACCCGAGATAATTAAAAGCAGCTCGTAGTTTTTGTTTGTCATTATAATTCCAAATGTGGTGTGATCTCTAAACTGGAGAGAGAGTGGAGATGAGGCTCCAGCCAATCACACGTCAGGGCAGAAGAAGAAGAAGAAGAAGAAGAGGTTTCTACGTCCCCATCACAGAATACCAAAGTTAATCTTAATGAGAGGTGGTCTCTTTAAGGAAATATGTAATTGAAAGCTCTTTAGCTTTTGGTGGTAAAGGTAAGAAATCTGTACGTAGTTTCTTTAGAGAAGCAGCGTTTCAGCTGTGTTGCAGTGGGCAAGTCTCTGGCTTGTTGCCATCTTCAGTCTTTCACTATAGTCGCTCTTGCAGATGTAATCGAAGTTTAATGTTCTGATGGTTTTGCAGCTTTGTTGGGGACAGACAGAGGACAGGCTGGGGAAGGCTCTGGTTATATAGATGCGACCAAACAGAGGAAGATCTATACTTAACCATCTGTCTGACCTTGATTTACAATCATCCGTTTTGTTGCAGACATGTAAGGTTTCAACTTAGTGTCTTTGGTTATATGCCAAGGATTTTAGTTTTAATAGGGACGCCACATGCTGCCTCTAGGTGGCAGTCATGCATAGATAATAACCCATATGCTTTTGAGAATGAGTTTATAGTTTCAGTCGCCTTTGGGACCTCTCAACACTTTGAAGAAACGGAGTTGTTATCAAAGACATTTAACTGTTCGATAACAGAATTTATGATGAGGATTGACAACATTTCAGCTGTGATTCTGAAGAGTGAGGGGGAGATGGAGCAGCCGTGGTGCCACCTGACGGAGAGGCTGAGCTGTGGGTGTCGCTATAAAAACATTTTGCAGTGTTTCTAAATTTTTCCCCGAAGCCTTAAAAATAAAGGAGCGTTCAACCGTGTCAAAAATCCTAAAAGAGAATAAAGCCATCGTCCTTTACATGCTCATTGTATTCAAATTATTGTGTGTTGATCTTCCTCTCATGAATCCTGATCGAGTGTCACTTATTATTTGACTCTCCTTTAGACGATTTGAAAATATGTGTGTTAGCAGTTTCATTGTTTAAGAGTCTCATCGTCTCCAGATGTCCAAGATTTTGGGATTTTTTTTTTGGTTCTGGAATGAGAACATTTTCACCTTGCGTCAGCGTCTGTGGAAGTGACCGGGGGTTTCAGATAAAGTGCTTTGATATGCTCCCAGACGTGTTGATAGAGCGCTCAGAGGTCAGACACTGCAACGCCTTTTCACGCTCATTAGCCCTCTGATTTTATAAAAGAAGGCCTCTGTTGCCTCAGCTGAGAATCTAGAAGAATATAAATTGCTGTAAAAGGAATAAGTTTCATTGGTTATAGTTTTAGGATCAGAGCACTCGTTTTCATTAATGACCACTGTTCCTATATTATTTCTTTCCTGGCGGGGTTTCTCTAATCTGTTTCTCTAATCTTTCTCCTTCCTCGATCCAGTCTGGATCTGATGAAGGCTCCGTTTGTGTTTCTTGTATAAATATTAGCTAATTTGGTTTGTAGTGTACGTAGTTTTCTTTTGTCAGCATCCGTAAGTGTCGGTTTATTACAGCAGAGACTTTTCTCTTGTCAAATTGGCCTCCTCTAAAAGGGCAGATTGTTTCAATTGTTTCCTGAAAGAAATTGAAAAGTTTCTTATTCTGAATTTTAAATATTCCCATTTGGAGCTAGAAGACAGAAGGTTGGAGTCTTGAGTAGTTTCATAAATTAAGCCCTTGGCAATACGTTTCAGACTGTAACAAGCTGGCTTTGAGTTTCCAGTAACCCTTGTTCCGTTTGTGATTATTACTGGGTTTTAAAGTGAGACTGATGAAGCAGTGCTCGGATAGAGGAGCAGAAGATAGAGAGCAGTCAGATACTAAATCTTTAACACTGTCAGAGAATAACCAAAAGTCAATCTTTAATTTGATTGAACCAAGACAAGTTTATAAAGTTAGGGTGTAAATGTGTCGGACAGATTATGAGTGCTACAGAAACTAAATGAGGGTTACAGCGATACAGCGAAACGTGGTTGGTGAGCAGTCTCACCGTGCATTAAATACCACATTGAAGTCTCCTCCTTATATAATATCAGTTGTTGGACAACTTAATTTCAAATATTTAATGAGATCATCAATTTCAGAGAGTAGAGTTTTGTTTTGGCTCCTGTTGTAAAGACACTTCCCAGGATAATAAAAGAGAAGATAAGATCCTGAGACCATCGCAGTGACTGAAATGAAACAGAAATGAGAATCAACAGTGAACATTAAACAGTAACTTACCACTTCACAACATGAGGTACATCATAGAAATAAAACACATTTCTTCACAGTGATGTGAGGATGTGGTAAAGGAACCACAATTCTTTTCCCATTTATGTCTCCAATTGGGCCCCTGAAGTAGGCCCCCTGACCCGCTCCTCTGGCCTGCTAGGAACTTACATTCAGCTCCTTGCACACTGCTGATCTCTTGGTCAGACGGCAGAGCTCCCCTCGGCGGTGCCTGGTGGTGGACTGCATTATTATTTGCTTATGTTTAGCTCCCTCTCTTTTGCCCCGGCGGTGCACGGAGTCGATGATCCCGTCCATCCTGTCAGGCCAGTGTGGAGCGATTTGGAGTAGGATCACCCTCTCTCTCGTTCCAGATTCCAGCGCCGTTTGTGACGCTCTCGTTCCAGGACTCTCTCTTTTAAAGTGACGTTTTCTGTCCCGATCCTTGTCACCTCCTTTTCCAGAGTTTGAGTTTTGGACTGTCTGTCTTTTATTTCTTTGGCATTGTGCAATCATGGCGCAGCCAAATGGGTCAAGTATCCACGTAGTTGTGTTGATGGAATTTTTTAGTTTTAAAAGAAGGACTAGTCAGAGAGTTTGGGGACAAACAAACGGAGCTCTAGATTACCGTGTGCTCAGTTCGCCATCTTGCCATTCGCTAGCTTCATGTTAGCCCATGCGTCACTGCCAACAGTGTCCCTGTTAGCCCTCCATTAACTTCATGTTAGCCCTCCACTAACTCCCTGTTAGCCCTCCATTAACTCCCTGTTAGCCCTCCACTAACTCCCTGTTAGCCCTCCATTAACTCCCTGTTAGCCCTCCATTAACTCCCTGTTAGCCCTCCACTAACTTCATGTTAGCCCTCCACTAACTCCCTGTTAGCCCTCCATTAACTCCCTGTTAGCCCTCCATTAACTCCCTGTTAGCCCTCCATTAACTTCATGTTAGCCCTCCATTAACTCCCTGTTAGCCCTCCATTAACTTCATGTTAGCCCTCCATTAACTCCCTGTTATCCCTCCACTAACTCCCTGTTAGCCCTCCATTAACTCCCTGTTAGCCCTCCATTAACTCCCTGTTAGCCCTCCATTAACTCCCTGATATCCCTCCATTAACTCCCTGTTAGCCCTCCATTAACTTCATGTTAGCCCTCCATTAACTTCATGTTAGCCCTCCATTAACTCCCTGTTAGCCATCCACTAACTCCCTGTTAGCCCTCCACTAACTCCCTGTTATCCCTCCATTAACTTCATGTTAGCCCTCCATTAACTCCCTGTTAGCCCTCCACTAACTCCCTGTTAGCCCTCCACTAACTCCCTGTTAGCCCTCCACTAACTCCATGTTAGCCCTCCACTAACTTCATGTTAGCCCTCCATTAACTCCCTGTTAGCCCTCCATTAACTCCCTGTTAGCCCTCCACTAACTCCCTGTTAGCCCTCCACTAACTCCCTGTTAGCCCTCCACTAACTTCATGTTAGCCCTCCACTAACTCCCTGTTAGCCCTCCACTAACTCCCTGTTAGCCCTCCACTAACTCCCTGTTAGCCCTCCATTAACTCCATGTTAGCCCTCCACTAACTCCCTGTTAGCCCTCCACTAACTTCATGTTAGCCCTCCACTAACTCCCTGTTAGCCCTCCACTAACTCCCTGTTAGCCCTCCATTAACTCCATGTTAGCCCTCCACTAACTCCCTGTTAGCCCTCCACTAACTCCCTGTTAGCCCTCCACTAACTCCCTGTTAGCCCTCCACTAACTCCCTGTTAGCCCTCCACTAACTCCCTGTTAGCCCTCCACTGAAATGATGCGTCTTTTCAGTTTGTCAGCACTTCTTAAGATTAGTTTTACAGAAAGAAATTTTGACCATTTTCTGTTTGTGCTGTGATTGAGATAAAGAAAGATTTCCCTGCAGGTGTTTACACTCATTTACGTGATCAGTGTGTTCAGAATATTCTGTTATGAAGCTACTGGGAAACATTTAGTGGCGCACCAGTGCAGAAAGTTAGTCCGGAGCCCTGCGATGTTGTGTAAATATACTGACCGTGAAATGATGCTGAGTGTTAGCACGATAACATTTCTGAGTGGCAGATCAAAAATACCTGCCTGCCACAGAGTTGAGCAGCAGGTTGAGGCTGGTTCCCGTTCCGCCGGCCTCGCGTTCCCCTGGAAGGAGCGCTGCCGCCGTCCTCTGGATTTCCCCGGACTCAGGATCAACGGCACGTAGCACTCAGGTCTGACACAGGCAGCTCTGGCAGTCCCTGAAGGAAGGAACAGCGCTCGAGCTAGCTGAGGTCACCGCCATGTTGGCTCAGCCACTTGTGTGTCTGGAGTGTGGGCTAGAAAATATGCTGCCAGGCTGATCAGGAGGAATGGGAAGCAGGTGGGGGGGGTTACTGCAGGGCAGATCAGGGAAGGAAGGAGGGCACAGGTGAAGAGAGGGGGCTGGTAGACAGTCCTCGCTCAGGGGGAGAAACAACAAGGAGAAACCAGAAGTCTTTGTTTAACGGATCAGCTGATCTGATTGGACAGAAGTCTAAATAAAGTCTTGTTGAATCCTCCCCCTCAGGGCTCATCCTCCTCTTCTACTTCGTCTTCTACGGCTTCCTGGCGGGAATGTTCACCCTCACCATGTGGGTGATGTTACAGACTCTGGACGAAAACGTCCCCCGCCATCAGGACCGAGTGGCCAATCCAGGTGAGTCCTCACGTTCCAACTCTTTCACTGCACTTCCTGACAGACTTTTACTTGAAATAAAGTATTAAATAGACAAACTGAGACACATGCAGACGTTTGTTACAGACAGGTGTGAACCAACAGGTGTAAACAGACAGGTGTGAATTAGCACGTGTGAAGACAGGTGTGAACAGACAGGTGTGAACCAGCACACGTGAACAGATACTGTAGGTATGAACAGACAGGTGTGAATCGACATATGTGAACAGACAGGTGTGAACCAGCACGCGTGAACAGATAGGTGTGAATCGACAGGTGTGAACAAGCACGTGTGAACAGAAAGGTGTGAATGTCAACAGGTGTGAACAGACAGGTGTGAACCAGCAGGTGTGAACCAGGACATGTGAAGACATGTGTGAACAGACAGGTGTGAACAGACAGGTGTGAAGAGACAGGTGAGAACCAACAGGTGTGAACAAGCACATGTGAACAGAAAGGTGTGAATAGACAGGTGTGAATCAACAGGTGTGAACAGACAGGTGTGAACCAGTACGTGTGAAGACGTGTGAACAGACAGGTGTTAATCGACAGGTGAGAACCAACAGGTGTGAACAAGTATGTGTGAACAGACAGGTGTGAACATACAGGTGTGAACCGGCAGGTGTCAGGATGAAGCAGTTGTTGCCATGACAGCCTTTATCTCTCTGCTGTTGAAGCCGTTTATTTTCACAGTTTGATTATTAATTATAGATTTGTTTTGTTGGTTGCAGGTTTGGTGATTCGTCCTCACACAGCTGAAATCTCCTTCAACCGCAGTGACCCGACAAACTACAACCAGTACATCCAACAACTGCACGACCTCCTGCAGAGTTAGTACAAGTACACATCCTGCTGCAGAGCTAAACACTGAGGGTTGGATTCAGTAAAAAGTGTTTATTGATCGGGAGGGGGGGGGTTAGTTTAAGCCGGTTTGATGTTAAGCCTAATACCGGGCCAGTAATACTGAATCTTTCCACTGGGTGTCGTCGTGACTCCCGGGTGGAACATGGAGTGGAGCTGCAAGGAAGATGCGTTCTGTGTTTATGAGTTTGTCTGCTGGGATGAACGTCAGTAAAAGGTCGGCGTGGCTGTAAATTTAGTAAATTTAAACGCAGTCAGCGAAATGCCGCTCAGATGGACATTATTTTAGGAGGTATGTTCCGTCTCACATCATGAGTGACAGTTTATTCACTGACGCGACGTGTCTGCATACTGACTATAAGCGTACAGCTGAGTTATTAAAGAAGCACATGCAGAGGTTTGTTCTGAGACTTGAGGCTGTTTGCTTATTGGTTTCCTCCTTGACTTCAGCAAATCCCTGAACATTGTGGCCTTCACAGTAAAAAGTCCAGCTGGCCTTTTACCGGAGGCGTTGCTTCCTGTTGTGTCTCTGCAGATTACAACGACAGCCTCCAGGAGAGGAATGACTTGTGTCTGGTGGGCGAATACACGGAACAGGACGGCGAGCTGATCAAGAAGGTGTGTCAGTTCAAACGCAGTACGCTGCGTCAGTGCTCCGGTCTGCCCGACACCAGCTTCGGATACGCTGAGGGGAAACCATGCATCATCATCAAGATGAACCGGGTCAGTAGAACACTTCTCCTCCAGTCTGTCAGGATGTTCATGGATCAGAAATCCATGTGTCTCATCAGAACAACAGAAGATTCTGACTCTGATGGTTTCAGGTTTCAGTCATGAAGCAGTTCCTTTAAATTTATTAATAAAGCACGAATCATAAGAGAATCTCCTGGTCCAGACTCTGCTCTTTATGATATAGACCCAACAGATCCCACCGTGAGGAAAAACTGGCAGGGATGACTCCCTTTAACAGGCAGAGACCTCAAGACGAACCTGGACTGAGGGGGGGGCGGCCAAGGGTAATATACAAATATTAATAATAGGACTAGTAATAATAGTAGCTAAGGGGGGCAGGAACACGGGGACAGCAGGAAGCCCGCAACCGCAGATCCAGACTCCACAGCTCCAGAGCCAGAAACACCTGCAGGCAGTGACAGGAGGAGAGAGGAGAGGGACGAGAAAGCACAAGACTACCAGAAAGGGGAGAAGTTGTGTTAGTAACATGCAATAATGGGATGAGGTTGCATACAGAGGGAGAGAAAGTAGAGGAGAGAGGAGCTCAGTGCATCATGGGAAATCCCCCGGCAGTCTAGGCCTATAGCAGCATAACTAAGGGATGGTTCAGGACTCACCTGAGCCAGCCCTAACTATAAGCTTTATCAAAGAGGAAAGTCTTAAGCCTACTCTTAAATGTGGAGATGGTGTCTGCCTCCTGAACCCAAACTGGAACCTGGTTCCACAGGAGAGGAGCTTGATAGCTGAACGCTCTGGCTCCTAGTCTACTTTTGGAGACTCTAGGAACCACAAGTAACCCTGCATTCTGGGAGCGCAGTGCTCTGGTGGGGTAGTAAGGTACTATGAGCTCTTTAAGATAAGATGGTGCCTGACCATTAAGAGCTTTGTAGGTAAGAAGAATG
>NC_060166.1:36620420-36621561 GCF_021292245.1 Micropterus dolomieu
TTAGCATAAAACAGCTAAGTCACAGCTAACTTTAGCATAAAACAGCTAAGTGACAGCTACTGTTAGCATTAAACTGCTACGTAACAACTAACGTTAGCATAAAACAGCTAACTGACAGCTACTGTTAGCATTAAACAGCGTTAAAAACAGCTACATTACAGCTAACGTTGGTGTTAAACAGCTACGTTACAGCTAACAATAGCATAAAACAGCTAAGTAACAGCTTATGTTGGAGTTAAACAGGTACATTACAGCTAACATTAGCATTAAACAGCTAAGTTACAGCTAACGTTGGCATTAAACAGCCACGGTTAGTTTTAGACGCTGTGGCCTTTAGATGAACGACGGGTGGCTGAAGTTACCTGTTGAGGGAAAATCTTAATTCTAATCTTCTTGTTTAGCAGAAACTCTACTGTTTGTTCTTTAGATTTATGATACTGAACATTTATTAAACATGTTTCCTCTTTAAAGAACGAATTCAGCTCCTGCTCCCACAGGTGTTTATCATAGACTGGATGTAAAAAGGTAGATCAGAAAATAACCCCGACCTGTCGGCTCTGAGAAGCTCCTTTTTACAAAGCTTTCAGATTTCTGTTAGAAACAGATTTAACCGTTCGCGGGCCAGATGTTGGACGCCACATCAGACAGAGGAGCCCTGCTCACCAGATGCGTTGGTGGTATAGTGGTTAGCATAGCTGCCTTCCAAGCAGTTGACCCGGGTTCGATTCCCGGCCAACGCAGATCTGTTCTCCTGGGTGTGGAACTTTTTCACCAGGCTGCAGGCTGATATCTGACGTCAAAGATGGTGAAATTAGAAACAGCAGTTAATAAAGTAAAAACCGGAGGGAGGGACAGATGAGGTCAGTCTGGTTTTAAAGCTGATTTACACATTTGGATTTCATCAGAAAGCGATGACGAGATCTGTGGGAATCAGAACCAGAACTGACATACTTGAAACGATAGCCAACGCTGCCGCCACGTTCCTTCTCGTGTTCACCTGAACTGTAGCATTTAGCTTCAGCCCTGAGCGGTCACGGCTAACGTTAGCATAAAACAGCTAAGTCACAGCTAACTTTAGCATAAAACAGCTAAGTGACAGCTACTGTTAGCATTAAACTGCTACGTAACAACTAACGTTAGC
>NC_060166.1:36621581-36626999 GCF_021292245.1 Micropterus dolomieu
CTGACCATTAAGAGCTTTGTAGGTAAGAAGAATGATTTTAAATTCTATTCTGGATTTTACTGGAAGCCAATGCAGAGAAGCTAAAACAGGAGAAATGTGATCTCTTTTCCTGGTTCCTGTCAGAACACGTGCTGCAGCATTCTGGATCAGCTGAAGAGTCTTAACGGACTTTTTTAAGCAGCCTGATAATAAGGAATTGCAGTAATCCAGCCTACAAGTAACAAATGCATGGACTAGTTTTTCTGCATCATTTTTAGACAGGATGTTCCTGATTTTCGCAATATTACGTAGGTGAAAAAAGGCGGTCCTTGAAATTTGCTTAATGTGAGACTTAAACGACATGTCCTGATCAAAGATAACTCCAAGATTCCTCACAGTGTTGCTGGAGGCCAGGGCGATGCCATCCAGGGAAACTATATCTTTAGATAATGCGTCACGGAGGTGCTTAGGCCCCAGAACAATAACTTCAGTTTTATCTGAGTTTAACATGAGAAAATTACAGGTCATCCAGGTTTTAACATCCTGAAGCAGCTTGTAGTTGAACTGATATTAACGAAGCACTGTGTTTTTATTTTCTATTGCGTCTGTTTAATAAGGACGTGGAAGTTTTTGTAAAATGAAAATTAGGAACTAGTAGTAGAGCACTGTGTCTTCTGCATGTGGAAACCTGCGAGTCGGTTCTGTTTTTTTTATCTGTGCTGTGTTTAAATCCTCCTCCATGTTAGTGAGGTGAGTTTCACCACTGAGTTACCTGAAGCATCTGTACCCTGCAGGTTCACATACCTGACGTGTCCTCAGATTTTTATTTTATCATTGCAAATATAATTTATAAAATAAAATAGACTTAATAAAAATTAAAACATAATAAAGAAAACTATGATGCACTAAACAACAGTCTGCGTGTAGGTGATCGGACTGAAACCCAGAGGAGACCCCTACATCAACTGCACGGCCAAGGTGAGACACACACAGATAAACACTCATATACACAAACACACACACAGTACTGTGCAAAGGTTTAAGGCAGGGGTGGAGAAATGCTACTTTAGCTTCAGAAGCTCATTTTGTAGGCATATCGTCAGGTGTTTGATTAAATTATTACAGAAAACAGGCGCTGATGAATCACTATCAATAAGCGAAGACGTGGAGATCCTGAAACAGAACTGCACAAAAATTAAAACTGTTTAGTTGTATATAGAATAACATTCATGAATCTGTGATAATATTTTTACTGTGTGACACATGCAGATATATTTTACAGTTTGAGATTATGTTTATATATCTTCAACACTGAAGAAATGACCCTTTGCTACAACGTAAAGTAGTGAGTGTACAGCTTGTATAACAGTGTAAATTTGCTGTCCCCTCAAAATAACACGTCACACAGCCGTTAATGTCTAAACCGCTGGCAACAACAGTGAGTACACCCGTAAGTGAAAATGTCCACATTGGGCCCAAAGTGTCAGTATTTCGTACCATTATTGGTCTGCATGGCTGTTATTGTGATGAAACTGGAGCGGGTCAGAACCCGGAGATCCTTCAGATCAAAAGGTTCATTGCATTTAAAGAATTAGTCTTCGTATTCTAATGAATCTGTCTGTGTGGTAGAGAGACGGCCCGTTACAGATGCAGTACTTCCCATCAGAAGGTCGTCTGGACAGAATGTTTTTCCCGTACTACGGCAAGAAAGCTCATGTGAGTAAACACTGACGAGTTCATCTGCAGTACTGTTTTTATTTAATGGAGTTTAATACAAAGCTCTTGGAACTGGAAACTTTTCTCTCCGTCGACAGCCGGACTACGTGCAGCCCCTGGTCGCGGTGCAGTTGTTGTTGACAAAAGAAGACTACAACGTGGAGCTGGCGGTGGAGTGTAAAGTTGAGGGTTCAGACCTGCGTAACAACGACGACCGGGACAAGTTTATGGGTCGGGTCAACTTCCGGGTCAAAGTGTCGGAGTGACGGGACTCACCGGTTTCCATGGACACCACAAACTGAATTTCAACTGGAAACACCCCTCCAGTTCTTGACACGTTGTAATCCAGACCTGATCTAATCCTTGACATCTGAATCTGGTTTATCCTGTTCAGACTGTTATCAGGAAACCAGATCTGGACCACTGAGATCTAAATATGGTTACACTGCCAGAACCCTTTAAACCTGATCTGTTTCAGACCTGATCTGGTTCAGACCCGGTTAACCCTAACCCTGGTCCAGATGTTTTTCTTTACTACAGATGTGCTCCTCAGTAGACCAAACATAAACCAGAGTGACTCCAGTTTAACCCGTTCAGACAGCTGGAGCGGATCAGGTCTGTTGTGAGCTGTTTTCAGATGTGTGTATGATAGTGTTTTAATACGATCCCAGTAGTCCGTTACAGAAACCAGCTCAGTGACCCGGTAATCAGCTTCATGCCTTTGTAATAGAACACCACGCTGAACATGTGACTCGGCGTGAATTCGTTCAGGGACGGTCCAGCAGCCGGATCGCTGTGTTTCATGTTTCACCTGAATTCTAGCTTCCTGTTTTAAAGTCGTGTCACTGTGACTCTGTGTTAGGGACAGATTATTAATGATGATGGCAACGGCTCCTGCAGGGGGCGCTCTGCGTAGACCTGCAGCAGAGAGCGCCCTCTACAGGACAAACTGTCAGAAATAATGCTAATATATAGTTTATGAATCTGTTAAGCTCCTCCCACTGTAACCCGACTGTACAACCACGCGCACAGATTTTTAAACGTGACTTTGAGTGTTGTGTGATTATTGATCCTGACGACTCAGCAGTTTCTATCCTGAATAAAAGACTCTAAAACAAACAGATTCATGTTTTTTTTTTACGTTTCTGTCTGCTGAAGGAACGACGACAGGTAGCGATGTGCGACACCACTTACCGCCTTTACTATCTGATACCAAGTAATACCCAGGCTGGGACTGCCGACACTGATACTTTCTGTGTATTTTATTTCTTGTGTAATGTGACAACCAGTTTTACGTCTATTTTAAAGTAAAGTAAAAAAAGTAGACCGTAGGCTTATTATAGCTGCGTAATGACAAGACCTTAAACTACTGTCATAATCTTTAATTCTAATAAAAATCTCTGAGACAAATAAACATAAAATATTTGACTCTAAACCTAAACAGATGTGAAGGAGAATTCATAAGGACTCAGGAAAAGACAACTGCTCTTTTCTACGCTGTCTAACTATGTGACGCGGAGGTCAGTGACACGGCGTGCTGCGGGGAAACTACAGTTCTTTCACCTTGTTGTTTCTTGCGGGCCATAAAGGTGGAAACAATTACTTCATCCTCCAAAAAAAGGCGAGTCAGTCAGCAGATAATGGAAACGCTTGATCACACGTCCTCCTGCACGCCATGCAGTTCATCTAGTGACTACAATCTGTAGAGGTCCTCCAGCTCCCTTTATTAAGGAATCTGTGAAGTAAAAAGAATTAAATCTGTTTGTCCAACAATAACTAAATCTAACGTCATTATTTATGGTAGAAACATTCGGAGCTCACGTTTCATTTGTTTCATTTAACACATGTTAAAGGCTGTTGTCCTGCGACTGGTCGCGGGCCAGATGTTGGACGCCACATCAGACAGAGAGCCCTGCTCACCAGATGCGTTGGTGGTATAGTGGTTAGCATAGCTGCCTTCCAAGCAGTTGACCCGGGTTCGATTCCCGGCCAGCGCAGATCTGTTTTCCTGGGTGTGGAACTTTTTCACCAGGCTGCAGGCTGATATCTGACGTCAAAGATGGTGAAATTAGAAACAGCAGGTAATAAAGTAAAAACCGGAGGGAGGGACAGATGAGGTCAGTCTGGTTTTAAAGCTGATTTACACATTTGGATTTCATCAGAAAGCGATGACGAGATCTGTGGGGATCAGAACCAGAACTGACATACTTGAAACGATAGCCAACGCTGCCGCCACGTTCCTTCTCGTGTTCACCTGAACTGTAGCATTTAGCTTCAGCCCTGAGCGGTCACGGCTAACGTTAGCATAAAACAGCTAAGTCACAGCTAACTTTAGCATAAAACAGCTAAGTGACAGCTACTGTTAGCATTAAACTGCTACGTAACAACTAACGTTAGCATAAAACAGCTAACTGACAGCTACTGTTAGCATTAAACAGCGTTAAAAACAGCTACATTACAGCTAACGTTGGTGTTAAACAGCTACGTTACAGCTAACAATAGCATAAAACAGCTAAGTAACAGCTTATGTTGGAGTTAAACAGGTACATTACAGCTAACATTAGCATTAAACAGCTAAGTTACAGCTAACGTTGGCATTAAACAGCCACGGTTAGTTTTAGACGCTGTGGCCTTTAGATGAACGACGGGTGGCTGAAGTTACCTGTTGAGGGAAAATCTTAATTCTAATCTTCTTGTTTAGCAGAAACTCTACTGTTTGTTCTTTAGATTTATGATACTGAACATTTATTAAACATGTTTCCTCTTTAAAGAACGAATTCAGCTCCTGCTCCCACAGGTGTTTATCATAGACTGGATGTAAAAAGGTAGATCAGAAAATAACCCCGACCTGTCGGCTCTGAGAAGCTCCTTTTTACAAAGCTTTCAGATTTCTGTTAGAAACAGATTTAACCGTTCGCGGGCCAGATGTTGGACGCCACATCAGACAGAGGAGCCCTGCTCACCAGATGCGTTGGTGGTATAGTGGTTAGCATAGCTGCCTTCCAAGCAGTTGACCCGGGTTCGATTCCCGGCCAACGCAAACGTGTATTTTTTTCCCCCCCGCTGACAAACTTCAGTTTTGATTTCAACGATGGCGATAGAATTAGTTACAGCAGGTAAGAAATGAAATGACTGGATGATGAAAAATTGTCTCACTGGTTTAAGTGCATTACTTTGTTACTCTTCATTATTTTCATTTATTCTTTTATATTTTTTAATTCTTTTTTATATTATGTCAGTTTTATATTTATATATTTGTAGAAATCCTCTGGCCTGTAATATGTTTGCGTAGTAAACTGCTCGTAAGACTCAGTGCTGTGACATTTACTGTCCGCCGGGGGGCGCTGTTTGACACTCCTTTTATTTTGAAGGAGGCCGGCTACAGACCGGAAATGATACTCTTCAGACTCGGAAGCGGTTGTTCGTGTTTTTGTGTGACTGAAAAGGCGCCGAGCAGAAACCCGCGTCCGTTTTCAGGCTGCTGAAACTTCTCCGGTCCACCTAGTCCGTCCTCAGACCGCCGGGAGCCTCCGGGAGCCGGACTTTAAACTCCGGACCGGCTGCTGCCGCCGCCCGCCGTTTTTGTGTCTCCTCTGATGCCAGTTAGCCGTTAGCCGTTAGCCGCTGTGTGTCATGGCGGCCGGAGGCGGCGCGGCTCCTGCTCACGTCGGTGATGTTGAAGAAGATGCTTCCCAGCTGCTGTTTCCTAAAGGTCGGTGTTTG
>NC_060166.1:36627099-36632914 GCF_021292245.1 Micropterus dolomieu
AGACAGAGGAGCCCTGCTCACCAGATGCGTTGGTGGTATAGTGGTTAGCATAGCTGCCTTCCAAGCAGTTGACCCGGGTTCGATTCCCGGCCAACGCAAACGTGTATTTTTTTCCCCCCCGCTGACAAACTTCAGTTTTGATTTCAACGATGGCGATAGAATTAGTTACAGCAGGTAAGAAATGAAATGACTGGATGATGAAAAATTGTCTCACTGGTTTAAGTGCATTACTTTGTTACTCTTCATTATTTTCATTTATTCTTTTATATTTTTTAATTCTTTTTTATATTATGTCAGTTTTATATTTATATATTTGTAGAAATCCTCTGGCCTGTAATATGTTTGCGTAGTAAACTGCTCGTAAGACTCAGTGCTGTGACATTTACTGTCCGCCGGGGGGCGCTGTTTGACACTCCTTTTATTTTGAAGGAGGCCGGCTACAGACCGGAAATGATACTCTTCAGACTCGGAAGCGGTTGTTCGTGTTTTTGTGTGACTGAAAAGGCGCCGAGCAGAAACCCGCGTCCGTTTTCAGGCTGCTGAAACTTCTCCGGTCCACCTAGTCCGTCCTCAGACCGCCGGGAGCCTCCGGGAGCCGGACTTTAAACTCCGGACCGGCTGCTGCCGCCGCCCGCCGTTTTTGTGTCTCCTCTGATGCCAGTTAGCCGTTAGCCGTTAGCCGCTGTGTGTCATGGCGGCCGGAGGCGGCGCGGCTCCTGCTCACGTCGGTGATGTTGAAGAAGATGCTTCCCAGCTGCTGTTTCCTAAAGGTCGGTGTTTGCTGATTTCACCCTGCTGCACGTTATTCATGCCAGCTCGTTCCCGCCCCGAGAGACTGCGGGATAACGCGGAAGCTTCTCTCAGAGTTTCCGGTCACTTTCTGGCAAATACACACGCTGTATCGGCCATTTAAAGGTATTTGTACAGGTAAAAAAGGTCTGGATCGGTCGGTACACAGCAGCTTAGATAAATTAGAGTATGTTATTAAGGATAATTGTAAACGAGATCATTATTTTTAATATAAATCAGCAGTAAGTCGTGTTGATTATAAGCCTACAGTCCCGTTTTCTAAATATAAACAAGAATATGAGACACACGCCTACCAAACACATTTTCCACCAGCAGCAGCAGCAGACTTCAGTTGTTGCCTATAATCACGTAAATGTCAGGCCTGGTTACGCTATAAACACTTCATTTGGCCACAGTTGTGATTATTCCGTTAAAAGAACCGTTAAAAGTTTCACAAAGACAAACCTTTGCTGTTACCGTGGATATAAATTGGTGTTTATTTGCACGTCATGTCAGTTTGATCCAGATAAAAGCAGCCGTAGACGTAAAGAAACTGGTCGGTACAGATTTAACATGCTGCTGCGCTCCCGCGGATGAGAATCAGTTTTTGGCCACGTAAAATCTGATTTCAGGTCTGTTAACGCCTTCTACAGTCTGTGATTAACACTCAGTTAAAAGCGGGGACATTTCCGGGGACGTCTGGTCACCCTAGGGTTCAAATTCAGTATAACTACAAACTGCCCAGGACTACAAACATGGCGTCCGTGCTCTTGTTCGTACAGTTCCGCTCCTCTGAGCCTGTGGCGTTGTTGTTGTTGTTGTTGTTGCAGAGTTTGAGAACGCGGAGACACTGCTGAACTCGGAGGTCCACATGCTGCTGGAACACAGGAAGCAGCAGAACGAGAGCGCCGAGGACGAGCAGGAGCTGTCCGAAGTCTTCATGAAGACCCTGAACTACACGGCTCGGTTCAGCCGCTTCAAGAACCGGGAGACCATCACTGCCGTCCGCAGGTCAGCCTCTTGTGGACACGGTGTGAGTCTCTGTGGTCTGATCTGGATCTGACGCCCCCCCCCCCCTCTGTCTCTCTGTCCTCAGTCTCCTCCTGCAGAAGAAGCTGCACAAGTTCGAGTTGGCCAGTTTAGCAAATCTGTGTCCTGAAGCTGCTGAGGAGGCCAAGGCCCTGATCCCCAGGTAGGTCTGATCCACGGCAGACCCAGATGCTCTAACCAGAACCGGGTCGCAGCATCTGACCGCTGCTGCTGCTTTTTAACGGCCAGCTGTAACCTGGCGGATCGTCATCACCAACATCCGATCAAGTCTAGAGGGTTTAGATTTTTCCATCCAGCACTCGGGTCGGAAGTCCTCCGGTCTTTCTGCTCAGATGCTGGACCGGGTTCCGTAGGCTGGTTCTGTTTTACAGCAGACTCGCTGTACAGAGCTGCTGTTTCCTGTTAGCTTCAGATGATCTTAGGACACTTCCCGTCTCTCTCTCGTCTCCCTCCATTCTACAGTCAGCGCCGTCCAATCACGTCCGCAGTAGAGCCGAACGATTGGGATAAGTTTTGCTAAAGTTCAGTATTCACTGCCGGTCTATTTCTGACTGAAGCGACGTGAGAGCAGATGAACCAGGCAGGAAGTCAGACTCAGAACGGCACAGAGAATCTGAAAGTCGATTTCCAAAATAAAACACCATGTGCAGACTCCCGATCGTAGATCAACAATAAACACAGTTAAACAGACCCAAAAAAAAAGACACAATTTAACTA
The DNA here is from genome assembly GCF_021292245.1 of Micropterus dolomieu. Classification (NCBI taxonomy): domain Eukaryota; kingdom Metazoa; phylum Chordata; class Actinopteri; order Centrarchiformes; family Centrarchidae; genus Micropterus; species Micropterus dolomieu. Next base: position 36,629,656 of record NC_060166.1, read on the forward strand.
CGTAGCTACTTCACCGTGACAGAAGCACTAAAATGAAGGACAACTGAACAAAATCTGAATGACTCGGCAAAATCAGACGGGCAAAACGCTCTTACTCTGAAATGCTCCATGTAGGATATGTAGCGTTAGCCTGCAGCGAGCAGAGCGGGCTCTCAGAGAGGTCAGGCTGAACGCTCCGCTGCAGAAACGCATCAGTCTGAGTAGACGCCGGACAATACCGCGGCTCGGCCGGCGCCATTAACATGTTTTACCGCCGCTGCAGCTTCCTCAGCTGCCATTTTCACAAGTTTGAAAATACCTCCGCTACGTAGATGGCGACCGGTGTTGTGATGCAGTGTGAACACACTCAAGACAGGAAGTGTGAGTACGAGGGCTTAGACTCAGCTGGGCTCTGGAGGGTTCCTGATCCTGGAGTCTGTCTGCTAACAGGCTCAGGTGTTGATGTGTGTTTGTGTTAATGTGTGTTTGTGTGTGTGTTTTCAGTTTGGAGGGTCGGTTTGAAGACGAGGAGCTGCAGCAGATCCTGGATGACATCCAGACCAAGAGAAGCTTCCAGTACTGAGACCAGGACTGCAGTCTGGGTCTCTGCCCCCCTTCAGGTCCCTGTCCTCCCTGCAGTGTTTAATTTCTTTCTGACCACTGAATTGATCCTGTGATCTGATGACATCGCAGTCCTCCAGTTGCTTTATTGTTCAGCTCAACGTTCCTGACGTCACAATAAACTTTGTTTCTACATCACCGCCTCTGCCTGCTTTGTACTGGGGCCTCCTGGTTCTGGTCTTATTCAGTACATCCTGTGAGACCTGCAGGTGTGTGTGTGTACAGGTGTGCAACGCTGTTTCACGTCTCTGAAAGAACATCAGACAGAAAGACGGCGAGAGACGCTCAACGCCTCGCCGTCCTGTTAGACACCTGCTGAGACAGGTGATTTCAAACACAGACAGGAAGTGAGAGAGTCTGAACAGGAGGTTTAATGACAAAAAGAAGAAGTGAAGTGTTGCTGGCTGCTGATTGGTGCTCTAAAGTTTTCCTCCGTCCAATAAAAGCCAGAAGACAAACTGTCGGGTCCAGATGTGTCTGTAGTTTTGTAAGAAGTCCATCCGCGTCTCTGTTCAGACCATCAAACGTTGACGCAATACGCCGCGGCCGGGTTTGTGTCCTCCGACTCATCCAGAGCTTCGGGCAGGACGCCGCTGGACGTCCTCGCCATCCTCACGCTGTTCCTGCCTAACAGCCGCCGCTCGTCCTCCATCAGCTGCCTCCAGAACCCGGCGTTGGGTCGGATGAACGGCCGCCGTTCCAGAACCAGCTCGTGGGCCTGCCGCAGGCTGAGGCCTTCAGACCTGCAGAGACCGTATAGAAGTACCAGTACCGCAGAATAAAATACTACAGATGTAGTACAAAGGGATTAATTATGGGACAATAAACCCACAGCAATGACTGACAGGTAAGGCTGGAGTTTACCTCATCAGGTAGGCCATGACCAGGGCGGGGGATCGGCTCCTGCCTGCAGTGCAGTGGACCAGGGTCCCCCCTGTTTGGTTCTGACTGATCTGTTCAGCCACTGAGTCAAAGTAGTGTCTCAGGGGGGCGTGAGGTTGGTCCTGGACGGGGACATGGAGGACGTGCAGGCCGTCTAGCTGAGGGTAGGCCACGTCCTCCAGCCCGCTGGCGTTGATGATGAGCGTGATGTTCCTGCTGGAGAGGACGCCGAGGCTCAGAGCTGAGTCCAGACCGCTGAGGAACAGTCCAGGAGACACCTGAGACACCGACATGGCCAGCTACAGAGAGAGGCGCCGTTACCTGCAAGACAAGACACGGGGCTCAAAGTCATAGATCAGACTTGATGTTTCTGCCTTAAAAATTACAGAAATATTTAATTGATGATTAAAAACAGCTGATTGTTAATTTTGTGTAACGGATTAGTGGTTTAAGGTCTAAACTGGCCCCCCATCCAGGTTCTGGTCTGGATGTGGACGCAAAAGGATTTTTAGACACATGAACGAGTGAAAGTTATCTAAAAATCAATACCTACAGGATGTCATGTATGTTTAGTTTTATTATTGCGTTAATTAACGCTGCCAAATATATTTATCGCATGTTAACGCAGTTTTTTATTATTATTATTATTATACTGAGTACACATCCAGTCAGACCCTGGGTCACAGCAGGGGGGGTGTTGATCAGCCCGGGAGGCTTCGGCAGACGCCCTCCTGTTGGTGTCCTGTTCAGTTAAACTAACAAATTCTGGAATAGAAAAGAACTGCTGGAAAAAAGCTCCTTATCAGTTTAAAGTGTTTGCAAACCATATGTTGCATTTTGTGTATACGGCAGTACATTTAAATTCTCACTGAAGTAAAAATACCAGTACTGCAGTACGAAATGTGATGTAGAAGTACAGAGGGATTAATAATGGGGCATTAAACCCACAACAGTGACTGACAGGTGAGGCTACCTCATCAGGTAGGCCATTTACATTTATTCATTTAAAGTGACTTATAATTACTATATACAGGTGCTGGTCATATAATTAGAATATCATCAAAAAGTTGATTTATTTCAGTAATTCCATTCAAAAAGTGAAACTTGTATAATGTATACATTCATTCCACACAGACTGATATATTTCAAGTGTCCATTCCTTTTAATTTTGACAATTATAACTGACAACTAATGAAAACCCCCAAATCAGTTTCTCAGAAAATAAGAATATTGTGAAAAGGTTCAATATTGAAGACACCTGGTGCCACACTCTAATCAGCTAATTAACTCAAAACACCTGCAAAGGCCTTTAAATGGTCTCCCAGTCTAGTTCTGTAGGCTACACAATCATGGGGAAGACTGCTGACTTGACAGCTGTCCAAAAGACGACCATTGACACCTTGCACAAGGAGGGCAAGACACAAAAGGTCATTGCTAAAGAGGCTGGCTGTTCACAGAGTTCTGTGTCCAAGCACATTAATAGAGAGGCGAAGGGAAGGGAAAGATGTGGTAGAAAAAAGTGTACAAGCAATAGGGATAACCGCACCCTGGAGAGGATTGTGAAACAAAACCCATTCAAAAATGTGTGGGAGATTCACAAAGAGTGGACTGCAGCTGGAGTCAGTGCTTCAAGAACCACCACGCACAGACGTATGCAAGACATGGGTTTCAGCTGTCGAATTCCTTGTGTCAAGCCACTCTTGAACAAGACACAGCGTCAGAAGCGTCTCGCCTGGGCTAAAGACAAAAAGGACTGGACTGCTGCTGAGTGGTCCAA
>NC_060166.1:36633014-36649938 GCF_021292245.1 Micropterus dolomieu
TCCCTGTTCTTAATTGGCCAGCAAACTGGCCTGACCTTAACCCTATAGAAAATCTATGGGGGATTGTGAAGAGGAAGATGCGATACGCCAGACCCAACAATGCAGAAGAGCTGAAGGCCACTATCAGAGCAACCTGGGCTCTCATAACACCTGAGCAGTGCCACAGACTGATGGACTCCATGCCACGCCGCATTGCTGCAGTAATTCAGGCAAAAGGAGCCCCAACTAAGTATTGAGTGCTGTACATGCTCATACTTTTCATGTTCATACTTTTCAGTTGGCCAACATTTCTAAAAATCCTCTTTTTGTATTGGTCTTAAGTAATATTCTCATTTTCTGAGATACTGAATTTGGGATTTTCTTTAGTTGTCACTTATAATCATCAAAAGTAAATGAAATAAACATTTGAAATAAATCAGTCTGTGTGTAATGAATGAATATAATATCCAAGTTTCACTTTTTGAATGGAATTACTGAAATAAATCAACTTTTTAATGATATTCTAATTAAATGAACAGCACCTGTATATGCGGTTGACAGTGAATGGATGGAAAAACACTCCAGTTTAATTTGAGTATCTGAAAGCTGCTTTTTGTTTATTTATATTTATTTCAGGCTGAGCTGTGATTGGCTGCTCTGTCCCCGTTTTTTAAATAATTACCACCCATCTAGCTTTCACTTTGTAAACAGGAGTAGGCTGTGTGAAAAGAAAATCAGTCTGTCAGAAGTGGGATTCGAACCCACGCCTCCAGAGGAGACTGCGACCTGAACGCAGCGCCTTAGACCGCTCGGCCATCCTGACGGCTTACATGACACCCGAGCTCAGACTTGAAAACGTCTTTACGAACGACTTAAAGTTACTTTAGTCCGCTGTTCAAATCCAACATGGCGACTCACCGGAATAAAGAGCTTTTACTTGATTCGAGCTCAGATATCAAGCCGCGAATCTAAAAGGAAGAAGAAGAAACGTTGACCGAGTTTGAAGTATTACGTATTCAGGGCGTGTTCGGGACACACACACACACACACACACACACACACACACACACACACACACACAGGGGATCATGGGATAATGAGTCACAGTCAGTTTAAATAGACTCAGTTTCGGGTTCCTCCTCTCTGACAGACCGACTGCACGCGCAGGTAAGACCTGTTCCTCTTTAACCCCCCAACAGTTAGCATGTTAGCCAGTTAGCCAGAGTCTCTCATTGCAATAAAAACTACAAATAAACAAAAACACGGTTTATTCTGGGCTGACCGAACACGCCCACACCAAACTCCATTCAAAAAGTTTACGGTTTAATGCCTCCTTCATACCTTCGCGTGCCGCTTGCTTATCCTACATCGTGTCCGACGTTTCCTCTAAGTAGTGTGTATTCTGAAGTATTCGGAGTGTATACTTACTAGTGTTCGGCCCTCGGGTCACACCACATAAACTTTCAGGTTTGGGTTGACTCGCTCAGTCACGGGCCATTTGGCTGGAATAACACGCTACGGGTCACTATAAAACCACAGGATTCATATAAAGACGTATCGCTGCTGTCACCAGATTATCGCCGAATACAAGAACTGCTCCTAATAATGCACCGGATATCAGAAGGGTTCATCTGACGAGTCTTTTTGATTTGTTCCAGATGTTGATGTTTTTTTTCTGACATATTGCTAATGAAGTTTGGTGAAGAGTATGTAGCTGTCGGAGCGTTCAGAATGCTTGTAATGAGTGTAACAGAGTCGCTCTCACCTGTTCGCTCCTGATTTAAAATAAGCCTGAAATAAACAAATAAACAAGGTGCAGGACACCACTTCCGGCTTTAAAGTTTCAAGATAAAAGCTTTAATAAGGAAATTGTGTTCTAACTTTGACCCAACCAGACTCAAATGATAAAAAAAATGAAAGTTTCTGTTTATATGAGTGTATATTCAGATTTTACTGTGCAGAACTTTGTGTTGAGATCAATGATTTTCACAGAGAAATCTCAGAATGTGCAGAATAAGTAACAGTTTCTGTAAATCAGACCTTGAAAAGTCTTGAAAAGCATTGATTTCATTAAAAACTTATTTTATATTGTACTACCTCTAAAGGTCTGAACTGTCTTCTGTAGACAGAAATGTTTTTTAATCTTTTGATTTATCATCCAGGCCTCAGACCTGAAGTACTGTTACACACCTGAAGTACTGTTACACACCTGAAGTACTGTGGTAAACTAATATCTTTCACCTGTGATCAGCTTCTGATTTTAAAGTCTGGATGGATCCTGCAGAAATTTGGGTTCATAAACCACTTTCTATTCTGATGTAGACAACATGAAGAACCAGAACAAAGACCAGTTCACTGGGACGGGACGGACCCAGGAAACCATCATCCCCAAGGTCCGGTATCACCCGACCATCCAGACCCAGACAACCGGGGACGGAGCACGAGCCAAAACCAGGATCAGTCAAACCCAGAAGACCAGAGCTGCTGCTGTGCGCCCCCCAAAGACTGGGACTGACAGTAAGCCAGTCCAGGAGAACCAGGATGCCAACAAAACTCCTCAGGTTGATCCAGCTCCTGCTGTGAGACCACGTGCTGGTGGAGGACGAAAACAGGGCGTTCAGACACCTGTTAAGAAACCGAATCAGAAACAGGTTCAGGGAGCTGCTACAGATCCAGATCCACCTCAAACACCAGACCAGCTCCCTGGCATAGCCCCTCCCAGACCTGAGCAGGTCCCTCTGGGTCTGGGGGTCCAGTTGGACAGGTCTCTTGTGGAAGAAGTGGAGGTTCTGACCCGAGGACAGAGTACCAACCAGGACTGGTTCATGTGGAGGAAGAACCGGATCACGGCCTCCGTGGCTCACCGCATCGCTCACTGCCGCTTCGTCAACGGCAAGAGCAAAACCCCGCCCACCTCCTACCTGGCTGCTGTCACAGGTAAGCCCCGCCCACCTCCCACCTGGCTATTACAGGTAATAACCCCGCCACCAACCACCAGGCTGCTGCTGATTGGTTCACTGATTAATTTTTCGATCTACCGCTGAAGAGCCGATCAGCTGAAACCGTTGTGCTTTGAGCTAGAAGCTAACATGCTAACATGCTGATGTATAGCATGTTAGTTTAGCGTGTTAGCATGCTAACATTAGCCACTTAGCAGTAACAGGTGACTGACTGGTTCTTTAAACTGACTTGCCAGGTGAGGGGCGGAGCATCCAGACCAGAGCCATGAGCTGGGGGGTCCAGATGGAGGCCGAGGTCGTCCGCAGGTACCAGGTACGGTTCAACGCACCTGAAACTCTGTACAGCAGCATCTAAGCTAAGTTACCTGATAGTTCCTGAACTACATGGGTCCTCTTCAGGTTTGCAGTCCTGGGTCTGATCCTGGATCTGGCTGTAAACACATTTAGTGTTAATGATCCGTAAACTTTTCTAATTGATAACGAGACGGTTAACGACGTCTCATAATGATGAGATGTCATTGATCTCTAACGGAGGGAAACATGATGATGATGATGATGTCGTCCTGCAGAGACTGAAGAGCGCTGCGTTGGGACGGTCCGTCTCCGTTCAGGACTGCGGTTTGTTCATCGACGCTCAGAGGCCCTGGTTGGCTGCCAGCCCTGATGGCATTGTGACGGACAGCCGGACCGGCCAACGGCTGCTCTGCCTGGAGGTGAAGTGTCCCTACAAACACAGACACAAACGAGTGGAGGACGCCTGCGTGGAGGACTCCGCCTTCTGTCTGGAAATACAGGACCAGAACGGACAGCAGCCCGGAGGGGTAAAAAATCACAACATGTCCCTGTCCAGAAATGTCTATTCGTCCCTTATTGTACCAGTCGCCCTCTCCTTGTCTTCCTGTCCCAGTTGTCCACTCCTTGTCTTCCTGTCCCAGTCGTCCTCTCCTGGTCTCTAACGTCCTCTCCTGGTCTCTAACGTCCTCTCCTTGTCTTCCTGTCCCAGTCCCCGGTCTACCGCCTGAAGACGTCTCACAGTTACTTCACACAGATCCAGTGTCAGCTGGCGGTGACCGGCCTGCGGCAGGCTGACCTCGCCGTCTTCACCCTGAAGGAGACAGCGGTCGTCCCAGTGACCTTTGACCCCGACCTGTGGCAGGTGACAGTGTCCAAACTGGAGGTGTTTTACAGGGACGGCGTCCTGCCTCACCTCAGAGGGAAGACACAGCAGGACGCAGCGGCGTGGACACCGGAGCCATAGAAACGTGTCATGTGTTCCCCGCTGCTCTGTGGTGACCTCTGACCTCTGCTTCTGCTTTCTATGGTAACGCCTCTGCAGTGAGCTGTTCCTCACAACCTGTGCCTACATTACCCACAATGCAACTCTTCCTCTGACTGCTGGGTGGTGGATCGTGGCCGGCTTCCCCTGGTCTCCCTGTGTTTAAACACAGACTGTATAGAAGAAGGCGTAGTCATGGTGATGTCACCCGTTGGTTTGTGGACCGCCGTTTTGAAGCCTCGAGTTTGGCCGTTATGGCGCCGCCATGTTGAGTTTTTGCAACCAGCGTCACGGGACGTGACCATATTTGGACGAGACGGTGGAGCTGTGTGCGGCGATAGCTAGCTAGGTGCATCTGTCATTTTAACAGCTGATAACTTTGTCTTAAAACTAAATGTTCGAGCAGCCGACTCCTGATAAGCTTCTTCAGCGCCGCTGGTTAAATGTACACAGCGCCGTGGGTACGAGTCACTATCCTGATTGACAGGTCGCCATGGTAGCGACTTGTCAATCAGCTTGTAGCCCCGCCCTAAAGCCTCCCCTGCTTTCTGGTCTCTGTTCCTCTAAACATTTTACCTCCGGACTTCTGTTTGCAACCAGGAGAGTCGCCCCCTGCTGGCCGTTCAATAGGATGCAGGTTTAATGGACTTCCGCATTGGATTCACGTCTCAGACCGGAAGCTTCCCGCTTGTTTAATGTGACAACGCTATGAACTGTGGGTAATTCCCTCAGTCTGCAGTAGGGCCGAACGATTAATCGTTTCCAAATTGAGATTTGAAAGAATGCGATTAGCTAATCGTGAAGACGGCTCTGTGCCGCCAGACGTGGCTTCCGTCAAAAATAGACTGGCAGTGAATATTAAACTTCAGCAAAACTTCAATTAAAAAAAAATCACAAATCGAATCTTAATCGCAATATCTGGCAGAAAAATCGCAATTAGATTTTTTCCCCAAATCGTTCAGCCCTAGTCTGCAGAGTCCAGGAGGATGGGGTTCAGCCTCACGTCACTGTGGGACCTTTTTATTCTCAGCTTATCGGCCTGGACAGCCTGGAGCTCTTCGTCTCAGGAATATTGATCACTATTCAATATACTTATTAATATTTCAAGGTTTTAGGGAGGCCGGAAGCACGGAGGCAGCCTGGATATAAACTGGATCAGGACTACTTGAATGTCTTTCCATCTCATGTACAGGTGTGATCACAGAGCAGGAGACGTTCAGGTGCATCATTATCTGCAGGATCTTAAGTCATCAAGGTGATGTTGCCTTTGAATTTAAAGGGGACCTGTTATGTTATGCTGTCCCATCCCTGCCGCAACCTGCTAAATACGCAAGACATTGGCCAATCAGAAGACAGTGTGCTTTGAGAGGGGGGAGGGGCCTTAAAGAGACAGGAGCATCTACAGCTTGTTTCAGACAGAGGCTGAAATGAGTCAGTATAAGATACAAAATAATTTTTTATTTGATTTTTGTGATAGGTCTCCTTTAAGATTTGATACTAAGCAACGATGAAAGTCTCAACTTTGCTTCATTGCGTCTCTGTGCACTCTGGAGTGGTAGAACGTATATTTTTTTTATTTTTTAAACACAAACACACATACGCTTTGATTACTTTACGCTTTAATTACTTGTTTAATGAAATGAATGGGGCTGATTGTTCTTATGTTGTGTATATATGATGCTTTGGCAATGTTGTTATTACATTCATGCCAATAAAGCTAATTTGAATTGAACGTTTACCTATAGTGGGTTCATGTTCCTTATGCTGACCAATCAGAGAGCAGGAATGTGCTGACAGGCCTGATGGAGGAGGACATACACCTGAGGGCAGTTTGATAAATCCAATAATATATTCTTTTCTAGTACTTTTGGTACTTTCAGTATATTTTGATGCCAATACTTTTGTACTTTTAAATAAAAGACTTCTACACTGTGGTATTACTACCTTTACTGAAGTAAACCAGGTGACTTTGTGAATATACTGTGTTTGCTGAATTACTGAAAGAATGTCTTCACGGCTCATGAACTATTTTTATTTTTACTCTGTTGACAAGGTGATCGGCACGATGAATTGATGATCGGTCTGATCAGCTGCTGACATCATGTTCTGCTTCTGAAGAACTCTGTAACCATTTTCTAAGAAGTAAAATAAAGATTTTCCATTTCTTCCCTCGTGGTCTGAACGGCTCTCTGCTGTATATTAAATGTATAAACAGCCGGTTCTCAAACATCAGAGGCTCATTGAACACATCAGCAGCACAAAGTTATGTGCTTGGACCAATCAAGTTCACCTTAAATCTGCTTCCTTCAGGAAATATTATCAAGTAACCAATAAACGTTTGTTGTTATGCCGATGATACTCAATTATATCTATAGATCCGACCGATGAAACTAATCAGTTAGCTAAACTCCAAGCTGCCTTCAGGATGTAATAGCCTGGATGAGCTGATGTTAAACTCCACCCGCCTTTCTCTACACAGGAGGGAAAACCATTCACCCTGAATGAATTCAGTTTATATATGACCCAGAAACTAAAGGTGTATTTTCATTCAGCCTGACAGCTGCAGGTTCAGTACAGGTGTCACATGACCTCCTCTCACATTAGTCATCTAGCGTCATGTTAAATGGGAGAACTGCACACATCTTAAAGTTAACCTGCAATAGGATGGTGTTTGGGGAACAGGAAAGATTCCCGCTCTGTGTGGCAGGTAAAAAGAGAAGTATCATTTTTTTTGGGAGAAGCTGGTAGAAGGTAAACTGTCCAACAATCTCCTGCAGCCGTATGAAGCAGGTGTACATGTATCACCATGGGTAGTGGATGTTAAGCAGATGCTGGATCCCTTCGGCTGAATTGAAACATTAACTGGTTGAAACTGAAAGAACACTTTCTGCGGAATGACATCATGAGATATGTTCGTAGACGTTTAACATGTTCAAACTGGAAAAGTATCTGTTGAAAACCAGAGTACAGGCTGTTTGTAATTTCAGGGTGAATAATACTAGAATTCCCAAGGTCACCTGAGGAGAAAGGACTGGCTAGAAACCAGATCTGTCTGGGGGACGACGACCATCTTCTGTTTGAAAGAATAAAGAATTTCAGAGAAAACTTTCTGTGAGGTACCCGGCTGTGTAGAAGCATTTTGTTGTTGCAATCAGACAAATTGAACGTTATTGGTGTCTGAAGAATGTGCTTCTTCTAAAGAGGTCATATTCTGCTCATTGTTCAAAATCCTATTTAGAGGTTGAACCAGAACAGGTTTACATCGTTTCATTTTTGTCATACTGCACATTGCTGCAGCTCCTCTTTCCACCCTGTGTTGAAGGCTTCGTTTTAGCTATGGAGTAATACATCTTGTCTCTAAATGATCTTTGTTGGGAGTTGCACATGCTCAGTTCCTAGTTAAGGACTACTAGCCAATCAGAAGCAGAGAAGGGCGGGTCAGCGAAAAGCCGGTAAACAGCTCGGGTTCAGCCGTACGTGTTGCCGACCAGCTTGGCAACATGGACTGGAGCGAGAGTTTCAGAGCGGTGAGTTATTAATCTGTATCCATAAAGTTTTAACTGAGCTCTGTCTCTACATCACAGGAACAACTTTCTGTCCACTGACTGTCCACTAGTGTTTGGAAGGGAGAGGAGAGCTGTGTGCTGCAGCTCGCTGTTTTTCCACCGGTGTTTCTGTGGGCGTGTCAGAGTAGCCGCTTGGTGAGGTTATATGAGGCGCGTTTAGCTTTCATCCCTGTGTCGTCAGGGATGAAAGGGAAGCGGCTGGACTACAAACAAGCTGTTTTCAGTCCAGAGCAGAGTTTCTGTGGGAGATGGGAACTCCCTTTGGGATGGACTTCGGGCTTTTTCACTTTGCAAACCTGTTACATACACAAAAAAGGTTTATAACTCAATAAAGGAGAGGGAAAATGCCCAAAAAAAAACATATGGCCTCTTTAAGTCATATTTTCTATTTGTCACATTGTGCTCCATTTGATCTTAAATAAATGAAATGAAAATCTAAATCTGTTTCTGCCACAGCTCTGCTCTGATTTTTTAAACGACTGGCTGGTTTCTGGTGGGATGCAGTCTGATCAATGATGAAACCTCTAAATGTTCATGAGGCTGAAAGAAGTGAGTCGGGACAGAGGTTGAAGAGAAGAAAGTTTCCACGTTGTGTTTGGACAAAGAGTCAAAATGTAAATGTGAGAAATGTTGAAGCAGACAAAAAGTTTGAAAATGAAACAACACAAAACCCTGTTTAATAATTTTTAATCGTTTGTTTTGGGAAAGATATCGAGTCCAAGTGACGTCACGAGTCACTGGTGCTGAAATAACTCTGACAAATAGAAACGTGATGGATGAACTGCGTGACCAGTCGGACCAGCTGATCTGATGTTTGTGTCTGAAGGTAAATATGATGTTTGTCCTCGGCGAGGCGACGACACACAACAAACTTTAAATAAACTCCTACTCATTCGCGATGACTCCTCCTCCTCCAGAGTTCACTGTGACCTCATCAGGTGAACAAAAACAACCAATCAGCTCGCGGCAGATCATCACCTGAAGCAGGAGGTGACACAGTTTAGAGAAGAAAACGTCCTCCAGTCTGCTCTGCCGGCCGATTGGCTGCGGTATCGGGTGTTGTTATGGAGGGGGCGGGACTTATGTTAGCTGTTGGCGTCTACAGTGGGTGGAGCCTCACAGGTAACCCTCCTTCTTGAACTGCTCGTGCAGGATGTCTCGGTACTCGTCGAAGCCGCCGTCGATGCGTCCAACCTTCCCGTTTTCACACACCCACAGCTCCTTACACACCAACCGGATCAGACGCTCGTCGTGGGACACCAGGATGACCCCGCCCTGAAACGCATGACATCACATGCTGAGGAGATACACCTGGGACGCACCTGTCAGGTACACTGCAGTAATGTGTTCACACTCACTTTGAACTTGTTGAGAGCTTTGGCCAGAGCCTCGATGGTCTCCATGTCCAGGTGGTTGGTCGGCTCGTCCAGGATGTAGAAGTTTGGACTGAAAAAGAGACAGACGACATCACCACCATGATCATCACCATCAGAAACACCAACAACTGGACCCGGAGCTTTTCCCTACCATGGCATGGTCATCTGTGCGAAGGCCACTCGGCTCTTCTGCCCCCCCGACAGACTGGCCACCGGCCTCGTGGCCAGTTCTCCAGTGATGCCGTAACCTCCCAGCTGGTGCCGGTACTCCTCCTCCGTCCGACCTGTGATACACAAACACCGGCCAATCAGAATCTCTGACGCACCACGACGAGCTATGATGTTATTGATGTTGTTGTTGCCATAGTTACCGGGGAACCTGTTGAGCAGCAGCTCCACGGAGCAGACGTTCAGGTCCAGCTGGTCCACGTGATGCTGGCTGAAGTAACCAATCTTCAAGTTCCTGATGACAAATTAAACCAGCAGCAAAGAAACGTTAATGGCTGCTATGAAATATGTTCCTTGTAAACTGTTCCCTAAAAATGTTCTCTATAAACAGTTTATTACAAGTTTCCTATAATCTGTACCAAAATGTTACCTACAAACAGTTTGTAAACGGTTCCCTTAACAGTTTCCTAGAGTAAACATATTTCTTTAAAAAGAATCCATAAACAGAGAGAGTAAAGTGTTCCCTATAAACAGCATGTAAACGGTTCCCTGTCAGAGGTATATACACAACTCCCTATAAACAGCATGTAAATGTTTTCTATAAACAGTTTGGAAAAGGTTCCCTAAACACAGCATTACAAAATTCTCTGACAGAATGTAAATTGTTCCTTGAACAGTAAGTTGATGGCTCTTCAAAAAGAATGGAAAAGGTTCCTGAAACAGAGTATAACAGGTTCCTTAAACAGAGTATAACAGGTTCCTTAAACAGAGTATAACAGGTTCCTTAAACAGAGTATAACAGGTTCCTTAAACAGAGTATAACAGGTTCCTTAAACAGAGTATAACAGGTTCCTGAAACAGAGTATAAAAGGTTCCTGAAACAGAGTATAAAAGGTTCCTGAAACAGAGTATAAAGGGTAAACAGAGTGTAAAAAGGTTCCTGAAACAGAGTTTTCTTTAAAAAGAATGGAAAATGTTCCCTATAAATAGTTTGACATTCAGGTAAACAGATTCGGGTAACTGCTCTGCTCGGCCCGCTGGTCATCTTACCTGTGAGCTTGTCTGACTCCGTTGACCGGCGTCAACTCGCCCATCAGCAGTTTGAGGATGGTGGATTTACCGGCACCGTTTTCACCGACCTGACAGGAAACAACAGGACACGTTACCTCACAACCGATACATTCCTGTTTCTGATTTATTGATCAGTTGTTGTGTTCCACATATGGATGTTGAAACCACCACAACATTCATGGTCAGGATAAGCTTTTGTATTTTGAGCTCAGATTTCCTGGATCCTAGAGACTGGTACTGAAGGATCAACTTTATATATATATATATATATTGTTGCTTTTACTGATCATGAGGACGCTTACAATGCAAATGCGAGACTCAAGGTCAGCTGACAGGTTGAGTGAAGAGAAGAGCGGCAGGTCTGGAGAGTAATAAAACTCTACTTCATCTAACTGCAGGATGGGAGGAGACAACTTCTCAAAGTTATCAGGAAACCTGCGGGAAGAAAAACCACACGTTCATCAGTCCGTCAGTAAATCAACCCACCAACATGATGGATCTACTGTTGCACTCAGCCACTCAGCAGCATCTGCACACTTTCTGAAAGTAATTAACTCAGAAAACTGAATCCTTCTCCACAAACTGTCCTCTTCCAGGACTACACATTTCATGCTGTGGCTCTGCTGGTCATTCCTGCTGCTGCCTGATAGGTTGGATATGATGTCACCGCTTGTCTGAACCCAGTTTCACAGGTTCATCTTCTTACCTTAAAGTGACCTCAGTTTCTTTCTCGATGGGCTTCAGCTCGGGCCTGCAGGAGAAACCAACTCAGTCATCAACACATTCAAGCAGGATTCACCGTCTACACACATTTCTACCTGTGACAGAAGCAGGTACAGATGTGCAGAGGGACACCTGAAACACCTGGGGCTGCTGTACAGTCTGATCAGGTACATCACTAATGTTACTGCTGGGTCCTTCTTCCTGGTTCTCCAATGGTACCTGCCCAGCTTTAACCACCAACATGCTACACTAAACTCTTTCCATATGGCTGACACCTGCAGCACACAGGTGTTTCCCAGGCCAGGTGTGCCACCTGTGTACTAGGTGTGTACCAGGCGTGCCCGAGGTGTGCCACCTGTGTACCAGGCGTGCCCGGGGTGTGCATGACGGGTGCCAGCTGTGTACTAGGTGTGTATGAGGTGTACCAGGTGTGTACCAGGCGTGTACCAGGTGTGTATGAGGTGTACCAGGTGTGTTCTAATACTCACAGCCTCTCCAGCAGTTTGAGTTTGCTCTGCACCTGGGCTGCTCTGTTAGCGTTGTACCGAAATCTGTCGATAAACACCTGAAACACAAACGTGACATAATGCATTCTGGGAAGCTGCATCACTTGACCTTGCAACATTTGCCGTCTGTACTGCAGTTGTCGTACCTGTATGTGCCGTCTGTACTGCAGTTGTCGTACCTGTATGCGTTGTCGTACCTGTATGCGTTGTCTGTACCTGTATGCGTTGTCTGTACCTGTATGCGTTGTCTGTACTGCAGTTGTCTGTACCTGTATGCGTTGTCTGTACTGCAGTTGTCTGTACCTGTATGCGTTGTCTGTACTGCAGTTGTCTGTACCTGTATGCGTTGTCTGTACTGCAGTTGTCGTACCTGTATGTGCCGTCTGTACTGCAGTTGTCGTACCTGTATGTGTTGTCGTACCTGTATGTGTTGTCGTACCTGTATGTGTTGTCGTACCTGTATGTGTTGTCTGTACCTGTATGTGTTGTCTGTACCTGTATGTGTTGTCGTACCTGTATGTGTTGTCGTACCTGTATGTGTTGTCGTACCTGTATGTGTTGTCTGTACTGCAGCTGGGCCTCGTACTCTCTATGCTGGTTCTTCAGTCGGTCTTCTTTGGTTTTAATAAAGTTTTCATAGTCGCCACGGTAACTGTCCAGCCTCTGGGAGTGCAGGTGGATGATGTCAGTGACCACGGCGTTCAGGAAGTTTCTGTCGTGGGAGACGACCAAGATGGTGGACTGCCACGTCTGTGGGGAGAGGTGGAATTTATGACTTTAGCTTGTGGCTAACCGGCCTCATTGTTTTCTATGAGGAATGCTAACGTTACAGAGCGTCAGGGTTCAGACCTGCAGGTAGTTCTCCAGCCACAGGATGGCTCTGACATCCAGCATGTTGGTCGGCTCTGAAACACAAACACAGGACAAATACATAACAATACTACTAGTACTACTACTCCAACTGCTACCTGTAGTTCTACTTGCACTACTCCTGCTATTTGTACTCTTGATACTGCTCCCACTCGTACTTCTACTCCTCCTCATACTAAAATATCACACTCCTCCTATCAGCTCCGCCTCCTCCTGTCCAGAGGAGGATCTGACTCACCGTCCAGCAGCAGCAGGTCCGGCCTGGAGACGACAGACAGGAAATTATTGATTAGTTTGACAACTGTCAATCATGTGTCGTCACACACACACACACACACGTGTACATGTACACACCACGAAGTAAAGAGACAGAAGGCTGAAACTCACCGAGCAAACAGAGCCCTGGCCAACGCCAACCTCATCCTCCATCCTCCTGAAAACTCCCTACACGCACACACACACGGTTTTGTTATAAAGGCGTCCGCAGGATGTCACGCGTCCGTTAGCGTGTTCCTGCGCTCACTCTGAGGCAACCTCATGACTTTATTAAAAGGTAATAACTGGAAGTTTAAGCAAACTCCTCATAAGTAATACCAACAACGGCTTTTATCAAAGTGTGAGTGAGTTAGCGAGGAGACTCACTTGGTAGTCTGCTGTTGCATTCTGGGAGAGAATCCAAGACCTGCCAGGATGACGGACGCTCTGATTGGATGACATAGATCAATCAAAAACACTGGTGTGACTTCACAGAGTGAATCAAAGTGATAGCAGCTGCTTTGGTGTCACCACTGCATGTAATAAGTGAAGGTTGCCATAGTTACCGGGCAGGCGCTTTGTCGGCCTCGATCTCCTCCAGCTTGCCGTAGATCTCAGACAGTCGAACGCTCTCCGTCCCCTCGGCGCTGAGAAGAAAAACGAACACAGACTGAGCATGACACAACTCATGGCGCTGAGGCTCATGGGTACTGTAGTGTTTAGAGCCACGCTACAGGCCAACCTGAGGAGGATGAAGATGAAACTTTTCTACCTGAAGACCACAACAAAGCCACAGGTGATGATGTCAGAGCGACACAACCCTGCCTGTGCCGTCATTGGTCGGTGGAGTGTTTGTCAGATATAACTCGGTGAGCGTTGTTTTATTCAAGCACGAACCTCCGGGTCTGAAAGTGAAGCCTTAAACCTGCGTCCTCTCCAGCAGCCAGCAGGGGGCGACTCCACTGGCTGCAGAAAGAAGTCTGTGAGAAAATGAGGCTACTTCTCAGCTGATTTATTCCCTCAGTAAACACTAAATGGTTCCATTTAGAGGAACAACCACCGCAAGGTACCAGCTCGCCTCGCCGTTGTTTTCCATTGTGGAAAAGCTGCACTTTTTTTTTTGTATCACCTCCGTCGAGGTTCCAAGCGAGCTGAGGGAAACTAAAATGTGACGTGAAAACACAGCAGACTGCTGATTGGTCAGAGAGAATCGTCACTATTGACTGCATCATCACTGTGCGCGCCAGACAGAGGCCAGCAGCAGGAAGTTTTATATTTTACAGTTTACGTATGTAATTTCATCACTAAATCCACTTCTGAGAAGTTTTGAGGTGAGAAATCAACTGTGTAGATTTAGAATATTGACAGTTTTACGAGAAGTGATGGCGGAACAAAAATGCGATGAATATTTTCGGCGTTGAGGAGCTCCGCAAGTGGCGGCAAGACCGGCCAGCCGCCCGCTCACAGAGCCCTCTGCTCCCGCCGTCACACAGACCGCTGCAGCAACAACGGCAGAGGAAAACACAGCTGGAAGGTTTTCATACTGCTTATCTGTCTTTACATCCTGAGGAAGGTTCAAACGTTTTAACTTAAATCCAGAGACAGTTGTGTGTGCCGTCGCTATGACGACCAGCTACATTGAGGGTTGCTATCTGCAATGGAAAACTGAGCAGGGCCAAACGGAGTCGAGGCGAGTTGAGCTGGTTCTGGTGGTGGAAAAGCGGCTATAGACCAGAAAGCAGGGAGGCTTTAGGGCGGGGCTACAAGGTGATTGACAAGTTTTGTTTTAAGCCTGTTTGTCGCTAGCCAAAAAATTAGTCGGACAATTGGCTCGCGGACTGCTTCCACTTTTATTATTTTATTATTACTGTGAGAAATAAATTAGAAGTTGCTCATTTTTAGAATTTCACTGTAACTATCTTGTGAGAAATTAGCATTGGTTTCTAATCAAAGGCTGATTTACGATGAACGTCTGCTGGCGTGTAGGTGAGAGTTTTAACATAGACCAATCAAATAGACAGAGAAACATCTTTGATGCCTTATACATTTGCATTTCAGCTCAGGAAGAGTTTTTAGAGTGTACGCGAATACTCTGCCATTTGTTTTCCTTCGTCTACCATTTGTTGGCTGTTGTTTTTTGTACTTGTTCTGTATTTAAGGAGAGGAAACGCTGAGTTCGTGAGAGTAACCGTGCGTTCTCTCCGTGGCCACGTTACATAAAGAATGATTCATCGCATCTGTTTGACTCCGTATTCTTTGGGAAGGAATTATTTTCCCTGACATTACACTTTTATGATTAATCCTGAGACAAATGAAGACGGTTCATTAATAAAATCAGTCGTACTTTATTAATGAACTGTCTTCATTCACAACGGTGAATGTCCTGTGTTGTCTGTGGCCAGTTCCACGTGTCGACTGTTATTCAGCTTCTTCTTCTGATCACAACGCTTCCCGCTTCAATAAAGTTCTCCTGAATTGAGATGGTGACATGAAACGTTAGGAGAGAAGCTCTGCGGCTGCCTAACAGGATAAATGTGCGTCTTACGTTCCGTTGGCGATGCGAGCGTTGAGCATCTTCTCCTCGGCCAGCAGCTCCTCCCTCAGCGTGTCGCTCTCCAGGACGCTCTGCAGCGCCGGCGTCTCGTCCCCCGCCACTTCCTGTTCCACGTGGAGGATGGAGATGTGGGCCGGGACACGAAGACTACGACTGGCTAACATCTTCAACAGCGTCGTCTTGCCCAAACCGTTCCGACCAATCAGACCGTACCGCCTGCCCGACGCCAGAGAGAGCTCCGCCCCCTGCAGCAAACACCTGGAGACAAAGAGATCTTCAGCCAGGGACACAAACAACTTCTCTCTGTAATCAATGTTTATTCTGACTCAGTTACTGATCCGTGTGTCTGACTCAACACGTCTGCGGCGTGTAAATGTAAACACGTGATTTTCTCAGGTGGAAATTAAACTTTATTAACACTGGATGGACAGCAGCGAGCTGGGAAACAGCGTCCTCTGTCTCTGATTAACTATTGGCTGACTGATCCGTAAACTCACCTCTCTCCAAATGAAACGTCAAAGTTCTCGATGCGGATGTCGTAGCTGCGGTTCTTCCCTGATTGGTCGACTCGGTTGTCCTTCTTACTGCTGGCCTGACTGGCCGACGCCTCCTCCAGGACTCTGTGAGAGACAACAGAGGACAGGTGAGAGGCGGACAGGTGAGGAAGAGGACAGGTAAGAGACAACAGAGGACAGGTGAGAGGAGGACAGGTGAGGAAGAGGACAGGTAAGAGACAACAGAGGACGACAGGTGAGAGACAACAGAGGACGACAGGTGAGAGACAACAGAGGACAGGTGAGAGGAGGACAGGTGAGAGACAACAGAGGACAGGTGAGAGGCGGACAGGTGAGGAAGAGGACAGGTAAGAGACAACAGAGGACAGGTGAGAGACAACAGAGGACGACAGGTGAGAGACAACAGAGGACAGGTGAGAGGAGGACAGGTGAGGAAGAGGACAGGTAAGAGACAACAGAGGACAGGTGAGAGGAGGACAAGTGAGGAAGAGGACAGGTAAGAGACAACAGAGGACAGGTGAGAGGAGGACAGGTGAGAGACAACAGAGGACGACAGGTGAGAGACAACAGAGGACAGGCGAGAGGAGGACAGGTGAGAGACAACAGAGGACAGGCGAGAGGAGGACAGGTGAGAGACAACAGAGGACAGGTGAGAGGTGCACAGGTGAGAGACAACAGAGGACAGGTGAGAAAGGACAGGTGAAAGACAACAGGACAGGTGAGGAAGAGGACAGGTGAGAGGAGGACAGGTAAGAGACAACAGAGGACAGGTGAGGAAGAGGACAGGTGAGAGACAACAGAGGACAGGTGAGGAAGAGGACAGGTGAGAGACAACAGAGGACAACAGGTGAAAGACAACAGAGGACAACAGGTGAAAGACAACAGAGGACAACAGGTGAGAGACAACAGAGGACAACAGGTGAGAGACAACAGAGGACAGGTGAGGAAGAGGACAGGTGAGAGACAACAGAGGACGAAAGGTGAAAGACAACAGGACAGGTGAGGAAGAGGACAGGTAAGACAACAGAGGACAACAGGTGAAAGACAACAGAGGGCAGGTGAGGAAGAGGACAGGTAAGAGACAACAGAGGACAACAGGTGAAAG
>NC_060166.1:36650038-36657880 GCF_021292245.1 Micropterus dolomieu
ACTCAACACGTCTGCGGCGTGTAAATGTAAACACGTGATTTTCTCAGGTGGAAATTAAACTTTATTAACACTGGATGGACAGCAGCGAGCTGGGAAACAGCGTCCTCTGTCTCTGATTAACTATTGGCTGACTGATCCGTAAACTCACCTCTCTCCAAATGAAACGTCAAAGTTCTCGATGCGGATGTCGTAGCTGCGGTTCTTCCCTGATTGGTCGACTCGGTTGTCCTTCTTACTGCTGGCCTGACTGGCCGACGCCTCCTCCAGGACTCTGTGAGAGACAACAGAGGACAGGTGAGAGGCGGACAGGTGAGGAAGAGGACAGGTAAGAGACAACAGAGGACAGGTGAGAGGAGGACAGGTGAGGAAGAGGACAGGTAAGAGACAACAGAGGACAGGTGAGAGGAGGACAGGTGAGAGACAACAGAGGACAACAGGTGAGAGACAACAGAGGACAGGTGAGAGGAGGAGAGGTGAGGAAGAGGACAGGTAAGAGACAACAGAGGACAGGTGAGAGGAGGACAGGTGAGAGACAACAGAGGACGACAGGTGAGAGACAACAGAGGACAGGTGAGAGGAGGACAGGTGAGAGACAACAGAGGACGACAGGTGAGAGACAACAGAGGACAGGTGAGAGGAGGACAGGTGAGGAAGAGGACAGGTAAGAGACAACAGAGGACAAGTGAGAGGAGGAGAGGTGAGGAAGAGGACAGGTAAGAGACAACAGAGGACAGGTGAGAGGAGGACAGGTGAGAGACAACAGAGGACGACAGGTGAGGAAGAGGACAGGTAAGAGACAACAGAGGACAGGTGAGAGGAGGACAGGTGAGAGACAACAGAGGACAGGTGAGAGGTGCACAGGTGAGAGACAACAGAGGACAGGTGAGAAAGGACAGGTGAAAGACAACAGGACAGGTGAGGAAGAGGACAGGTGAGAGGAGGACAGGTAAGACAACAGAGGACAACAGGTGAAAGACAACAGAGGGCAGGTGAGGAAGAGGACAGGTAAGAGACAACAGAGGACAACAGGTGAAAGACAACAGAGGGCAGGTGAGGAAGAGGACAGGTGAGAGACAACAGAGGACAGGTGAGGAAGAGGACAGGTAAGAGACAACAGAGGACAGGTGAGGAAGAGGACAGGTAAGAGACAACAGAGGACAACAGGTGAAAGACAACAGAGGACAGGTGAGAGACAACAGAGGACGAAAGGTGAAAGACAACAGAGGACAGGTGAGGAAGAGGACAGGTGAGAGACAACAGAGGACGAAAGGTGAAAGACAACAGAGGACAGGTGAGGAAGAGGACAGGTGAGGAGGACAGGTAAGAGACAACAGGTGAAAGACAACAGAGGACAGGTGAGGAGGACAGGTAAGAGACAACAGGTGAAAGACAACAGAGGACAGGTGAGAGGTGGACAGGTAAGCGACAACAGAGGACAGGTGAGAGACAACAGAGGACAGGTGAGGAAGAGGACAGGTGAGAGACAACAGAGGACAGGTGAGAGGAGGACAGGTGAGAGGGGGACAGGTAAGAGGGGGACAGGTAAGAGACAACAGAGGACAGGTGAGGAAGAGGACAGGTGAGCGACAACAGAGGACAGGTGAGGAAGAGGACAGGTAAGACAACAGAGGACAACAGGTGAAAGACAACAGAGGGCAGGTGAGGAAGAGGACAGGTGAGAGACAACAGAGGACAGGTGAGGAAGAGGACAGGTGAGAGGAGGACAGGTAAGAGACAACAGAGGACAACAGGTGAAAGACAACAGAGGGCAGGTGAGGAAGAGGACAGGTGAGAGACAACAGAGGACAGGTGAGAGGTGGACAGGTGAGAGACAACAGAGGACAGGTGAGGAAGAGAACAGGTGAGAGACAACAGAGGACAGGTGAAAGGAGGACAGGTGAGCACTGACAGTGGACTGGAGGTCTTCTGAGAGTCCTTCTCGTTCCTGCGGTCGTGTTTGGCTTTCAGCTTCGCCTCGGCCTTCTCCAGTTTCTTTGCATCCACCGTCTGATGAGTCACAGAGAGACAGGAAGTGATGCGTTTAATGAGACAGTCACATGTTCAAATCCAACAACTAATTGTTTAATGTCTGAAAACTAATTATTATTATTATTTCTGAGCTTGTTTTTAGTTTTTATCATTTATACAGTGAATAAAATAAATATTACGACTCACTGTGTTCTGAGAACGTTTCATCATCCAGATCCCCTGAACATCGTCAGACGCCGTCACTGGAGAGGAGAGATAAAATGTGACCTCAGGTCTGCAATATCAAATATTATTAACTTAAACTTTAACTATTATTACAAGTTTAAATGCAGTACGGTGTGTTTACACAGAGATATAATGTTACCGTTGTCTGCAGAAATCTGGGAGAGCTGCACCGGAGCATCCAACAACACCTGCCTCTGAGAGCCATGATGGTTATTCCTGATGGGAGACAGACAACATTAAAATACATAGTATTCCTGAAAAAAACATGTTATTCCTGAATAGAATTGTGTTATTCCTGATTAAAACACGCTATTTGCCATTAAAATACATAGTATTCCTGAGAAAACATGTTATTCCTGAATAAAAAACATGTAATTCCTGATTAAAACACGCTATTTGCCATTAAAATACATAGAATTCCTGAATAAAACACATGTAATTCCTGATTAAAACATGTTATTCCCTATTAAAATACATAGTATTCCTGAGAAAACATGTTATTCCTGATTAAAATCGTGTTATTCCTGAATAAAACACGCTATTCGCCATTAAAATACATAGTATTCCTGAAAAAACATGTTATTCCTGAATAGAATTGTGTTATTCCTGATTAAAACATGTTATTCCCTATTAAAATACATAGTATTCCTGAAAAAACATGTTATTCCTGATTAAAATCGTGTTATTCCTGATTAAAAAACATGTTATTCTCGAATAAAACACGTTATTGCCGTTGGAGACGCGTTATGTTGGAGCCATTCTCAGAGTTCTTTAAGAATAAGATACTTTATTGTCACGTACATGTAGCGAAATTCATTCTCTGCATTTAACCCATCCCTCGGTGGGCAGCGCCCGCGGACCGACTCCAGATCTTGCACTGACTGAAGAACTAACATGTTTTTGATGGCGCACCGGAGAAAACCCACGCAGACACGGGGGAGAACATGCAAACACAGACAGGCCGGGACGACCGGGGTTTGAACACGTGACTTTCTTGCTGTGAGGCCACAGCGCTATCCACTCGACCACTGTGACGTCCATAATGAATTTAATTTAAATAAGAAAGGGATGTTTTGAGTTAGTTTCTGATATTGTGAGTTCTGATGCGTCTCCAGGCCGCTGATAGGTTTGTCCTTAGATAGGGAGGATCTGTGGATGAGCTGGATGGCAACAGTTTTCTGACCGCATTACTGATATTAATCACGTGTTGGTCAGTTTTAATCTTTATATTTTTTGGTGCTGGAAAGTCAACCCAAGTATAGATAAATAAATAATTTTTCAGTTAAAATGAACGGACTGTCTTGCTGGGTGCTTCTTAAAGTGTGTGTCGGCGACTCCCCACTTGGCTCCAGTCAGCCACTTCACCTTACTCCTGATATTTACACATATTGCCAAAAGTATTGCCTTGACGTCCCATCCTTAATCCCTTAATTATTGCACAGGTGGCAGCCAATCACAGTGCCCCGCTTAAATTCACTGAACTCCTGAGAGTGACACGTTCTTTCACAGATGTTTGTGGAAGCAGTCTGCAGCCGAGGTGATTGGTTTTATACGGAAGTGACAGAAACACCTGAATTCAATGAGTCGGAGGGGCGTCCCAATACTTCTGTATAGTATAGTGAATCTCTTTGGACTGCTGTCTGCTTCCTGACACTGACAGAAGGAATAATAAACAGAACAGTCTGCAGACTGTTTGAAGCTAGCAGCTGCGAGCGTCTGATAGCAACAGATTTTTGAGGAGGCGCTGACGCTTGAAGGGTCGGCTGTGTTTCTAAACCCGAGCTTATAAAGCTTATAGAAGACGTGACGTCTTACAGTTTGAGGGTGTTGAACATCTGCAGGCAGATGTCTCGGACGTCGTCCTCGTTCTTGCTGTCAGCAGACACTCCCTGCAGGACTCCTCCGATGGCTTCGTAGACCTCCTCCCCATCCTCGAAGTCTGCTCCGCCGCTCTCCAGAACCCCTGAAACACACACTTACAGTCAGCTGGTTGAACGTATGTTTAGTCTGACCATCAAATCCTAAATATGAGTTGAACCAGGATCCTGATGTGGACTGAAACAAACCCACTACCTGCTACAACACAACTTTACAAACTTCAGTCTTTCAGGTGAACAAACGCAGAGCGGCTCTACGAACGAAGCTCTCTGACAGACAAACCATCGGGGGGCGCAGAGCACCAGGTCCTGCTGTCTACTACATTCACAGTAACACGAGTACACAATGGTACATGAAATGTATTACGTGCTCTGTATCGAGCAGCCGATCACACATATCGTCTCCGTATGTGTTGATTATAATAATATTTTTCCTCTTCACCTCAGAGCTGCTCGTTCCCGAGCTCACGTCGACTTCTCACGTTTCTTTAACTGATCTCTTCCAGCTGAGTAGACGCAGGCTGTGCAGATGTGCGTGAATAACGTCCTCCTGACTTTCAGCTGGCGGTCGACAGATACGGGTTCCTCAACTCTAACCCCATGCCGATATTTACAGAGCAGACACTGGCTGGATTATGGAGTTTAGGTAGATGGTGCAGACCCAGCAGTCACTCTGTATGCAGCATTAGGGACTTGGATTAGATTCTGGAGACCTCGGGGAGCCCGTGGAGGTCATTATTGGAGGGACATGAGTCATTTTGGGCTGATCACAAACGCCACCGCACACCTGCACTGCCCTCTGTGATGAACCTGTGAGCACAAAAACAGCTGGGCGGGGTCAGGTGTCCTCGCCACCACCCCTCTACCTGCATGATGTCACCTCTGGCTACCAGCAGGATTATCAAGACAGCAGAACGTCCCTGTCGCACCTGTAGCCACGCCCACCAGTGATGTCACAGCGTGACTCAGGCGAGAAGCCCGACCCGTCCTGGGTTTCTGAGGCCGGTCCTGATGTTTGGGAGTTTCAGAACCGATGTGTGGGCTTCAGAGCGTCCACACACTTAATAAAGTGGATTCTGATTAATCACATGATCTCAACCAGCTGACGTCCACTGACAACCCCCCTCTAATGACCACGAGCTCACAGTCATTCTCCAGGTCATGTGAATTAACGACAACTTTATAGTGAGCAGAGCCCTGAACTCCAGCAGTCTTCACGGTACTACTTCCTGTGGTACTACTATAATACTCCAGTAATACTACTATAATTCTCCAGTAATACTTCCTCTACCTCCACGGTTCCTGCGGGTCAGTGTTCGGGGCTCGGTCCACTCAAACCGGACTATAATTAGCCTTGTTTTAGGTCTGGCTAACCCGGGTTCACCCGGCCATGCCGAGCTAACCGGTGTTCCCCCCGTTAGCTCGTTAGCTCTGTTAGCTAAGAGAAGCGGCTCCCCGGCTAACAGACGGACTACAGGCCGGCCTGTGGCGCTCTGTTCCCGGCAGGCCGCGGCTCTGTCCCCGGTCCCCGGCGGCCCCGGGCCCGGCTCCTCACCTGTGATGTAGTCGAACACCTCCGAGTCGATCTCAGGAAACTCGCTCTTCAGGATGTCCACGTACGTCGCCATGATACCCGGCCCTGGACACTGCGGCGGCGCGCATGCGTGAATATGCGACAGCGCTGTGAACTCTGGGGGATGAAGTTTCAGGGCCTACAGAGGAGCCACATCGGGAAGGAAAGGTTGATTTCTGCTACTACAACGAGCACGTGCCTGGGATTGTTGTCCTGTAATTATTATCCCTCCTGAAACTTTATTGATCCCCTCTGGAGGGAAAGTCTATTAAATATTTTATGTATTTGGAGGAAATTTCACCCTCTCAAGGAGAAATGTAACGTCACTATATTTCTTTCATTGTTTTTTAATCATTTCATGGAGCCTCGTGTAGTTAAATTAATATAAAACTTTATAATCATTTTTATCAGAGGTTGCATTTTCTCTCTGTGAGAGGAAAAGCAAATAAATCAACTTTATTTGTCCGGAGAACATGGACACATCTTTATATACAGCTTATGGGCTAAATACTAAATAACATTGATTCTGAGAATTCTTTATTTATTTAAAAAAACCAACCCTTTGTCATAAAATTCAGACTAATATAAACTTATATTAATTTCTGGGCCAAATGCATCCTGTGTTGTTTTCTATTTTATTGTTTGTTTGTGGCTTTATGCTGTTAAGGTAAATCCTTCAAAACTACACAGCCTTTGTTAAAATTAGATTTTTTGTTTTACTTTTTTACTTTATTATAGTTATGAAAACCAACAAATATTTTCAAACATTTTCAAAACTAATAGTGGAAAGTACATTTACTCCAGTCCTACTGTGCTTAATTTGGAGGCACTTGTATTTTACTTTAATTAATTAATTAATTAATATTTCTATTTTGTACTTTATACTTTACTTCCACTACATTTAACAAACAAATAAAATCTGTTTCATAAAAAATATGAAGCAGTGTTACAGATTATCCAATCAATACATAATTTATAAATAAAATAATATAGAATAAATAAAATTATATAGATATCAGACTTCATCTCCAGCAGGTACAACTTTAAAATGCTTGATGATGAATAATCATTTCTGTAATCTATAATAATTTTGACAGGACAAAGGAGTGATTTATATTTAATATTACTAAAGATCTGCTTTATTCTAACAACACTGTTAGAAGATCATTTAAATTTATAAGGATTTAAATATTATTAAGATATTAGATTTTAGACAGAAAGCAAGATGGCATAAGATGTTTTCTAAATTTGACAATGACAAAATGTTCTTTTAAGAACTTAAATCAGTTTTCATTTCATGGCTGAAATGTTTTAATATTAATATTCCCATAAAGCACGTAGTGACTTTTCTTTTGGACGGTGCTGCCTAAGTTTATTTCCTGGGGTTTGTTCTTTTCTTAACATATACTTTTCCTTTCCACCGGCACATTGTGTTATTATTTCAGTTAAACTATTATAATAATTAAATGACATGTAATAACAGAAATTATTATATACATGTTTCTATGTTTTTATTCATTATGTTGACATGTGGTATCAGTGTTGTGTATTAATAATAAAATAATATTAATGTTAATAAAATAAAAATCTGTTGTCCAGTCCGCGTCTCCCGCAGCTCCGCTCTGCGCATGCTCCGCTTCTGAGTTTAGGGTGGGAGATTAGCCGTTAGCACTGTGAGCTAACCAGCCGGAGTGTGTAATGGCGGCCTCGGTGTTGTTGGGGTCTGCGGACAACACCGGACTCAATTTCGCGGCGGGAGGCGGCAGCAGCGGCGGTGGCACCGGGAGTGTTTTAGTCGGGAATAATAACGGACTGGGTCCGGCTGGTCCGGCGTCCTGGAACCGTTCTCTGGACCGGGCGCTGGACGAAGCCTCGGCCACCGGGTGCCTGAACATCAGCGGCAGGAAGCTGAAGGAGTTCCCCCGGAGCGCCGCAAACCACGACTTGACGGACACCACCAGGGCCGGTGAGTGAGCCCCAGAGCCCGGGAACCGGACTCGGTGGACCGGGCGGGTCTCTGACGAGTCGATTAAAGTAACTTTAAAGACAGTTTGTTTGGACTTTCCGGCGGGGAAAAGTAGAAATCCAACTTTAACGGCTCTGGAAAGGATGGGATGGGAAAACCGTCAGGGCCGGTGTTATGACAAACATTGCACCCCGCAGAAAACCTTCCGCTGT
>NC_060166.1:36657980-36668213 GCF_021292245.1 Micropterus dolomieu
ACTTCCACTACATTTAACAAACAAATAAAATCTGTTTCATAAAAAATATGAAGCAGTGTTACAGATTATCCAATCAATACATAATTTATAAATAAAATAATATAGAATAAATAAAATTATATAGATATCAGACTTCATCTCCAGCAGGTACAACTTTAAAATGCTTGATGATGAATAATCATTTCTGTAATCTATAATAATTTTGACAGGACAAAGGAGTGATTTATATTTAATATTACTAAAGATCTGCTTTATTCTAACAACACTGTTAGAAGATCATTTAAATTTATAAGGATTTAAATATTATTAAGATATTAGATTTTAGACAGAAAGCAAGATGGCATAAGATGTTTTCTAAATTTGACAATGACAAAATGTTCTTTTAAGAACTTAAATCAGTTTTCATTTCATGGCTGAAATGTTTTAATATTAATATTCCCATAAAGCACGTAGTGACTTTTCTTTTGGACGGTGCTGCCTAAGTTTATTTCCTGGGGTTTGTTCTTTTCTTAACATATACTTTTCCTTTCCACCGGCACATTGTGTTATTATTTCAGTTAAACTATTATAATAATTAAATGACATGTAATAACAGAAATTATTATATACATGTTTCTATGTTTTTATTCATTATGTTGACATGTGGTATCAGTGTTGTGTATTAATAATAAAATAATATTAATGTTAATAAAATAAAAATCTGTTGTCCAGTCCGCGTCTCCCGCAGCTCCGCTCTGCGCATGCTCCGCTTCTGAGTTTAGGGTGGGAGATTAGCCGTTAGCACTGTGAGCTAACCAGCCGGAGTGTGTAATGGCGGCCTCGGTGTTGTTGGGGTCTGCGGACAACACCGGACTCAATTTCGCGGCGGGAGGCGGCAGCAGCGGCGGTGGCACCGGGAGTGTTTTAGTCGGGAATAATAACGGACTGGGTCCGGCTGGTCCGGCGTCCTGGAACCGTTCTCTGGACCGGGCGCTGGACGAAGCCTCGGCCACCGGGTGCCTGAACATCAGCGGCAGGAAGCTGAAGGAGTTCCCCCGGAGCGCCGCAAACCACGACTTGACGGACACCACCAGGGCCGGTGAGTGAGCCCCAGAGCCCGGGAACCGGACTCGGTGGACCGGGCGGGTCTCTGACGAGTCGATTAAAGTAACTTTAAAGACAGTTTGTTTGGACTTTCCGGCGGGGAAAAGTAGAAATCCAACTTTAACGGCTCTGGAAAGGATGGGATGGGAAAACCGTCAGGGCCGGTGTTATGACAAACATTGCACCCCGCAGAAAACCTTCCGCTGTTGGTCTTTATATCGTTACGCAGAAACGGTACAAGCAAAACGTCAGGACACCCGTTTGTATCATGAGGTCTCCTGTAGACTTTCTGAAAACTTATTAAAATCTTTATCATCTGAGTTACAAAAACATCCGCTCAGTAGCAGCGACCCAAAATAACGCCAGCTAACTTTAGCTAGTTAGCATGTTAGCAGTATGAAGCGCGTTAGACTTAAAACTCTGTCACCTTTTTAAAACATGTTTTAAATATCTAACTGTTGTGAAGCAGCATACTAATTATGAGTTATCTCGTTTTCTGATGTGTACTTGAGGCGATGGAGAGGCGTGGAGACACAATATTTCGGGGTCACAGCTTGTGTCACTACACCTGTGAGGCTCAGGCGGTTGTTGACGTCGTGTAGCCAGCTAGCATGCTAATAAGAGTGTTTGTAGTCTGTGGTGGGTACACATGACATGCTAGTGCTAGTACTTTCTTTAATTAAACTCACACAGAGTGTCTGACGTCAGCTGAAGTTTGTAAAGGTGAACACACCTGCGCTCACTGTTTGTTTGTCTGTGATGGGGATTAGATAATGAGGCAGGACAGAAGGAGAGCTGCTCCGCCCACCCGAGGCTGACGGGCGGCGTGGCGAGACAAAACAAACGGGACGGTCTCAGCGTCGTGATGGTGTCTCAGGTCCGTGTGTATGGTTCATGGTAACATCCTGTGTTTTTGTGTCACGTGATGAAATCGGGGCAACATGTGAAGGAGTCGGGTCCAAAAGGGAGCGACTTGGAGGGCGTGGGAGCTGCAGACTAACTCTGTGCTCATGTTTCCCAGCAGCTTTAGCGCCACATCAGTTCAGTTTACTGTGACCTTCTGTCATTTCCCTTAAACACTCTGATAGTTCTGTAAATGACTGGAAACAGGAACACCTGCAGGGAAATGAGCTGATGCTGTTTAACAAACTGAACATTCAAAAAACTAACTCCAAGTGTGTGCTGCTCTCAGATACTTAGATCCTGCAGGAGCTGTGATTGGTCGGCAGGATAGCATCATTTCCTCCATCAGGAAGTGCTCCATGCTTTGAAAACAGTTTCACCAGCGGCTGTAACACGGTCAATACTTTCTTTACAGCGTCACAGCCCCCGAGACACGTTTCACTATCTGAGGAAGTTAGCCTGCTCACCGGCAGAAGTCAACACAGTGAAACATAGAAACCCCCCGACAGCAAGCGTTTTGGTGATGTAACTGCAGACCAACACAGACACCAACGCGCACGTATTAATGTGAGGGTTCGTGCGTGACCTACGCCGTAGGTAGCGGCGTCGAGTCACAGCAGGAGTATAAATCCAGCGCCCCTTCTCTGCGTCTGATTGGCTCTCACCTTAAACACACTGTAGAGATGCAGCCAACAAAAAAACGTCCTGAGAAATGTTCAACTTTAGTCGCTCTGGACAGATTTTTGGGCGCACTGGATCAATGCGTGGAAGTGATTTGGGTGTAAAGTAGGGCTGCAGCTAACGATGATTTTAGTACTCGAAGCTTCTACAGATTATTTCATCGATGAATCGTGATAGTAATAAATGTCCGTGCGAAACAGTGTGCTGTATAGTTACATGGATTAAACGAAGCGTTGATGCTTTTTAGTAATTGATTTAATGGATGAATAGTGGGAAGTGATCTGAAAGGTGAGCAGTGGAAGAAGAAATAACAGCAACATAAACTCATCAATGAAGAAGAAACGTGTAAACTCTGTCTTTGGCCGCAGCTTATAAAAGTCTGTTGATCAGATGCTTATTGATCTTGTGAGATATGGTGCTGTTAGTGAAGGCAGGACCTGAACCTGGTGGTCGCTCTGAAGCGTACTGGAGGAGCTCAGTTTAAAGTCAGCAGAGTCTCTGTGACATGCTAGTGCCCCCCTTCCAGGGGGGTCTGAAAGAGGATGGATTAGAGAAGCCTGTACCTCTCCGACACGCCGTGCTGCTCAGTGATTAGTTTACCTAAGGATGCATCGTGTAGCTGCTCCATTAGCCAATCGGCAGCCATTTTGATAGTTGAATCTTAGCGTGAGGCTACGTCCTGCCTGTGTGGTGAGCTCTGTGTAGAGGACATTACAGCGATAACAACACGTTCGTGCTCTCTACGCCGGTA
The DNA here is from genome assembly GCF_021292245.1 of Micropterus dolomieu. Classification (NCBI taxonomy): domain Eukaryota; kingdom Metazoa; phylum Chordata; class Actinopteri; order Centrarchiformes; family Centrarchidae; genus Micropterus; species Micropterus dolomieu. The sequence goes on from NC_060166.1 coordinate 36,661,399, forward strand.
ACCACGACACTGCTGTCACGCAGTTCAAACGAGCCAGATCAACGCCCGCTGCTGGGCCGTATGTCTCTCAGCACAGTGCATGATGGTAGATACGGCTCGGTTAGTGACCAATGGTTGTACGCTGCTTTTCACAGTGCATTCTAGGATACTTTGACATCCGCGACCGAAGAATGGCGAGCTCACTGTAAAGTGAGCAGTGAGTGATTTCAGTCATTTAGGGAGAATCAAGATGTTTCACTGTTTTCTGACTCTTTACGTACAAAACAATGAATTGATTAAACTTGAAAAGAATGAATGAATGAACTGAGACCGAGCCTGTGAATCACATGCCTGCTTCCTGTGAGCCTGACGAGTTGATCAGCTGAAAAACTAATTTGATGATAGTTCAAGCTGCCAAAACGTTCTCTCTCTTCACTTTAACTGCTAAGTGCAGGAACAACAGGACGTGGCGTTCTGTCAGTGAGGTGCACCCTGGGAGTCGTAGTCTGTGTTCTGTCTTGAGTTGTGATGATGGACGTTATCACTGCAGTAGCTCTGCTGCTTCTGCGTGCTGTGTTTGATTCACACGCCTGCTGAAAACCACCAGATGAGTCTGCAAACCAAAAAAGAGGAAGTGCCTCAGCTCACACCTGTTACTAAAAGGCGTCTCCAGTGACCACTGCGATCAGACCTCACTTCCCCGCTCTGTGAACACCCACGCCATTTCCCTCTGCCTGTTTTTAACCTGAACATTAAGTCACTGTTAATCAGACCAGCAGCTGTTTCCTGATGGACAGGTAGCTTCAGCTGTAGAATCAGAACAATCAGCTCAGTTAGCCATGCAACTCATTAGGAAAGTGTTTACTGAGGTAATAAATCAGCTGAGAATTAGCCTCATTTTCTCATAGACCTACAATCACGCTTCTTTCTGCAGCCGGTGGAATCGCCCCCTGCTGGCTGGTAGAGAGGACGCAGGTTTAATCAGTCTTGGTTCCTGATTGGTTGTATAAAGATAAAGTACCTGACCTTGGTGAAGAAGCCCAGCAGCCATGTTGGAACAGTGATGTCATGGATGGAGCAGGAACATGACATCGACGTGTGTGTTGTTGTACCTCCATCATCAGCTCTTAGTCATGTGACGAATTATGTCACTGAATGTTCTCACAAGTACAGACGTGCTAATGTCTGTCCATCAGTTGGAATCAGCAGTCTGTCTGTTCTCTGGGCACAGATATGAAATATTCTGTATTAGGATATGAGACTTTAGTCGCATCGCACAGCCCTATATAATAAATATAGAATGTAGAGTAACGCTAACCCTGTCTCTCCTCAGACCTGTCCCGTAACCGTCTGTCGGAGCTTCCTCTGGAGGTTTGCCTGTTTGTGTCTCTGGAGAGTCTGAACCTTTACCAGAACTGTCTGAGGTCTCTGCCAGACAGTCTGCTCAACCTGCAGGCCCTCACCTACCTGAACCTCAGGTAACACTCGCACACAGGCTGAAGCGCAGGTAACACTCGCACACAGGCTGAAGCGCAGGTAACACTCGCACACAGGCTGAAGCGCAGGTAACACTCGCACACAGGCTGAAGCGCAGGTAACACTCGCACACAGGCTGAAGCGCAGGTAACACACTCAAACTCACACTCTGTAGTTTGTTCTGACTCAGGCCCACATTCACTGTCCTGTTGGCCCAAACACTCAGCAGAGTGATTATAAACCTCTTAAAAATGTTTCTGTCAATAAGTGATGAAGAAAATTAATTCAGCTTTCGTTGGAGGTTGAACTCTCTCTGTCTCTCTGTGTGTCCATCAGTCGGAACCAGCTGTCTGTCCTGCCGGTGGTCGTGTGCAGTCTTCCTCTGAAGGTTTTGATCGCCTGCAACAACAAACTGGTTTCCCTGCCAGAAGAAGTGGGGCAACTGAGGCAGCTGACTGAGCTGGTCAGTGTGACAAACATGAGTCAGCGTTAACATGAATATGATGGTGAATGTGATGTCAACATGGTGGTGAATGTGATGTGAATGCGATGATGAGGGTGACTGTGAACGGGATGTTAATGTGGTAGTGAAAATGATGCCTTGTAGTTGTTGCAGACACTGATGTTGATCTTTTAATGATTTATCAGCTGATAGTCATTTTAAAAGGATGACAGACTTCCTGTTTTTATTTTCACTCCTAATCCATTTGACAGAAAATGGATTTTAGACCAGGTTATTGAGATTATATTGATATCACGTACACGTTTCCCTGGGAGGGGATTTTATTACCCCCTTCTACACTTGAGTTATTGTTAAGTGATTATTGGCGGTTGTGTGGCCCCCTGCAGGATGTGAGCTGTAATGAGATCCAGACTCTGCCGTCTCAGGTGGGTCAGCTGGAGGCTCTACGAGACCTGAACATCAGGAGGAACCACTTGGTCCGACTGCCCCCAGGTACACGGACACACACACACAGTGGAAACACAGGTGGAACCAGTAACTTAAAGGTTCCTTGGGTGCTGCATCACTTGAGACCTCAGACCAGAACAGATGGGTGCTGCGTCCCACCAGACTCAACTCATAAAAACAGCGATTTTACCTCACAGCTCATTGTAACACACACGTCTGTCAAACTGGACAGTGTATCTGTGTGTACTCTGTAATGCAGTACAGTTTGTGTATCTGTGTGTACTCTGTAATGCAGTACAGTTTGTGTATCTGTGTGTACTCTGTAATGCAGTACAGTTTGTGTATCTGTGTGTACTCAGAGCTGGCAGATCTCCCTCTGGTGCGTCTGGATTTCTCCTGTAACAAAGTGACCTCCATCCCCGTCTGTTACCGCCAGCTCAAACAGCTGCAGACCATCGTCCTCGACAACAACCCTTTGCAGACTCCACCTGCACAGGTAACTCAGGAAGTGACATCAGCGGCGTCCAGCTAGTGGCGCCCGTCTGTGGCGATTCTCAGCTGAATGTGTTTTTCTCTGTGTGTAGATCTGTATTAAAGGGAAGATCCACATATTCAAGTATCTGAACTTGGAGGCCAGTAAGACGACCCCTGACCTCCCAGACTACGACAGACGACCTCTGACCTTCAGCTCCTGGTCAGAACGCACACACACTCTCTTCACGTTATCACCATCGCCTTGCAAAGCTGACTGACGGAAAGCCAGTCCTGAAAAAACGGATTGTTAATGAATCTCTGTTTTAAATATTTAATCCTGACCGAGAAACTTGATTTGGACGTTTGCTGACGAAGAGTTGTTGAGATGTTTCACTGATTTCACAGTCAGTAAACGTCCGTCGTTCTAATCTCGATTGTTCAGCCCTGTAAACTCCACCCTTGTAGTTCCAGGTTCATCAGACAGAACAGGGGAGCACTTAGACTCTGTGTCGTGGTGTTTCGCAGGGGCTTAGCTAAGGGGGGGTGGAGCTTGCGGCGACTCAGAGTGCAACCACAATAACTGGTACCAATATCAGGACGAGGTGCCGACATTTGTTGTTGTTTATTAACGTGAGATCATTCAAACACAGTAGGAGTGTGGTCCTTTATCAGCGGTGGCTAAGGAGACGCACAGGTGTCTCCCTGATGGAGAGGCGGAGCCTCGTAGGGTAAACCAGTAGTGAAGTCGTTAGAGGGCGACGCACGTACAAAATCCACCAGGACATTGTCTCAGGTTACATTTAATTTATACACTCAAAGAACAATGTATGGTCAGTATCAGCTGCAACTTCTGCCGATTCAGTGAGGACTTCCTGAAGATCCTTCATAATAAAAGCGCCTGACTGAATGTGTGTGTGCTCTGTCAGTGTGGATGAGCTGTACCCCGGGCGTCCGTACGGAGCGCTGGATTCTGGTTTCAACAGTGTCGACAGCGGAGACAAGAGGTGGTCGGGGAACGAGGTCAGTCACGCACCCTCAGCATGTCCTCTGTTTCCAGTCTGTGTGTGAGCTCACTTCCTGTCTGTGTGTTCAGCCTACAGAGGAGCTGTCCGAGCTGCCGCAGAAGGTGGCCGAGATCAGCAGAGACCAGAGACCGAGAGGAGGAGGAGGAGGAGGAGCGCCTCTGCTGGCTAACGGCACATGTGAGTTCATCTCTCGCCGGTCAGACTCAGATTATTCAAAGAAGAAGTCTGCAGACCGCGTCCCTCACCGGTTTTGTCTGTCTTCATCAGATGTGGAGCTGGAGCAGATAGACTTCATAGACAGCAGTGTGGGGGAGGAGGAGGAGGAGGAGGGGAGGAGTCGGAGGAGGAGGAGGGCGGGACAGTGCCAGCCTGAGCTCTCAGTTCATGGCCTACATCGAGAGACGCATCACCAGAGAGGTAGGACTCTGAGGGAGGTCACCTGAGGCCACACCTGACACGGTGTTACTGTGAAACTAACCCTGACACATCACCGTGTTTGAGCTCTCATCTGCCCCTCAGGCAATCAGTCCTGATTGGCTGCCACACGTACAGCCAATCAGGACTGATTGATTTCACCACCAGTAAAAGAAGTGGGGGGACTGGATTTGTCGGCAGCAGTTCAGTCCTCAGGAGGTCAGAGTTCAACTTTATTTTGTTAAACTTCCTGTCTGTGCTTTCAGGGTTCCCCAGGAAAAACCACCCTGACCCGGACAGAAGACCCGAGGAGACACAACAGGTACACACACAAACCAGTTTGATTCCACTTGACTTTGATGTCTGATCAGCTCGGGGGAGCCTCCCCTCAGCTCAGACTCTCCGACTACAGAAACTGACAGAATAAAGTCTCTAACCCGACTCAGCTGCTCTGTGACCTTCATTTACCATAAAGGCTCCAATACGTGTGCACTCCAGATTCAGCAGCAGCTAGCCTGACGTGTTCTCACAAACGAGTGACAGAAACAGCCCGAGCTGTTCAGACCTTTAGCTAACCGGGTTAAGTGGTCGTCTCCAGTGTTGGAGCTCTTTAGTGTTTTTATATATATATATGCAGTATGAGAGGTGTAAAAATATTCCGTTCATTTTGAAACTATGGAGGAACAAATTAGACTGTGGTTGGGTCTCTGTGATTCATGGGAAACCAGCTGTCAGACTAACGTCCTCCTGTCTGTCCACCTGTCTGTCCTGTAGGAGTGTGGTGGACGGGGTCGCAGCACCCTCCGGCTCCCAGAGCCAGGTAACACACCCCTCATTCACACACAGTCATTACAGTCATGAACTACAAATCCCAGCTGCTCACGTGTGCGTGTCCTCCCCTCAGAGAGGCGGAGGTGTGGAGAGAATGAGGAGGGAAGCTCAGCTCGCCGCTCTGAGGTACGACGAGGAGAGGCAGCGCAATCGTTCTCTGCAGAGAGACTCTGCGTCCAGCTACAGCAAGGTACCACCGGTTCACCCACTCACACCTGCACACTGTCACAGCACGTCACACCTGAGCCTGGTACACTGAGCAGCTGGTCTCGTTTACATTCCCACCAGAACGTGGCAGTGAATGTTTAAACCAGAGGTCTGACTCAGGTTGTTCGGAGGGTTCATGGTGAAGAAGACTCACTCCTGCTGTTGTTGTTGTTGTGTTTGTTTTTCAGCACAAAGCAGCTCAGAGTCCCTCCAAGTCCAGTCCAGATAGTGAGGTGAGATTCTACATGTCTATCTGCCCCCCCCCCAGCTTTCACTATAGGCCCCTCCCCTCCACACCTGTTCACCTTCACCTGATGTCTGTGTGTCTTTGTCTGGTGTTTGTTCAGACCATCTATCCCTCCAGACGCTCCACCCACACAGATGACTCCGCCCTCTTCATGGTAAGAGTTTGACCCCCCCCCCCCAACAATCTACCAACAGAACTAAACATCACGTCGTCTTTTTCTTACCCTGCTTCTCCGCACACTGCGCTTCCTGTGGCTGATTCACAATAATCAGGAATGTGATTTTTCTACCTGTAAATCTGACCCACGTGAATCATGCAGATCCGTACAGGAGCTTTGTTCAGCTGCCCATTCCTCACCTGCGCATCAGTGGTAACGCGTTGGGACGTAATACTGCAATATTACTTTTCCAAGAGTAATGTTACTGATTACTATTTCCAGAACAGTTGTATTATTACAGTTACTAATCCAAGTAAAGCTGCGCTACTGAACGCACCATCCCTGACGTGAATGCGCGACCACGCTGCAGCTCAGCGGCGCCGGACCTTATGTTGTTGTTTGAGTCAGCTGAAGGGAAAAAAAAGCTAAAGGAAGACTGGAGAACAGGGAGAGGGAGGTGTTGTCGACAGCTGTAAGTAACGTTATTGCCATTGTCACAGTCAAAGGGTGCTTTCACACCTCGATCGATTGGCGATGTTCCAAAACAAGGGGGCGGTTCCCGTTTGGCCCGGTTCGTTTGGAAATATGTGAACACAACAATCACACTCTGATCCGAAACAAAACAACCGAGCCGAGATCGCCTAGAAGTGGTCTCGGTGGTCTCTGCTCGATTCCATACGAATCCTGGAGCAGTTCGCTTGCAGTGAGAACACAGCCGACCCGTGAACGCCCCGTATTTCTGAGTAACTTCCCCAACACTGAGTTGACAATAAGGATCGGTTAAATTGGGTATGTTTTGATGATTGCTTGTTATAGGCTATTTCTAACGTTGTTGTCGATTGGTCACTCATATATATATATATATCTATATATATATAGATATATATAGATATATAGATATATATAGATATATATAGAGGGAGAGAGAGAGAGAGAGAGAGAGGGAGAGAGAGAGAGAGACTTTGCTATATGAACGGTTGCTTTTTAAGTCGTCCTGATGTTAAAGGTTTTAGCACGTTATAATTTCTTGTGAATGGTTGTGACGGGGTTAATATAAGGCCTTTTCAGACGGCTTGAGGGGGGGGGGGCTCAGTA
>NC_060166.1:36668233-36671462 GCF_021292245.1 Micropterus dolomieu
GGAGGTGTTGTCGACAGCTGTAAGTAACGTTATTGCCATTGTCACAGTCAAAGGGTGCTTTCACACCTCGATCGATTGGCGATGTTCCAAAACAAGGGGGCGGTTCCCGTTTGGCCCGGTTCGTTTGGAAATATGTGAACACAACAATCACACTCTCTGATCCGAAACAAAACAACCGAGCCGAGATCGCCTAGAAGCGGTCTCGGTGGTCTCTGCTCGATTCCATACGAACCCTGGAGCAGTTCGCTTGCAGTGAGAACACAGCCGACCCGTGAACGCCCCGTATTTCTGAGTAACTTCCCCAACACTGAGTTGACAATAAGGATCGGTTAAATTGGGTATGTTTTGATGATTGCTTGTTATAGGCTATTTCTAACGTTGTTGTCGATTGGTCACTCATATATATATATATATATATATATATATGATACACTTTGCTATATGAACGGTTGCTTTTTAAGTCGTCCTGATGTTAAAGGTTTTAGCACGTTATAATTTCTTGTGAATGGTTGTGACGGGGTTAATATAAGGCCTTTTCAGACGGCTTGGGGGGGGGGCTCAGTATATTTTCCTGCTTTTTTGCCCTTTGCCAATAACATGGCTGCAATAATAGCTCGTGGAAAGACACACAGCGCTGTAACGTGTTGCTCTGATTAGTTACTGCATGTGAGCGATCTGTCACTTCAGCTTGTCTGGCTGATACGAGGGGACAGTTCCAGTCAGCCTGTGACGCCACCGTGTCCTCAGCAGGAACTCACCTGTCCACCTCCTGTTTCAGCCCTCATCTGTTTCTCCCTGCCGTCTCTGTGTTTGCCTCCTTGTCTGTCAGTCTGTTGACCGCTGTTCTCACGCTGCTGGTAGCTCCGCCTTCTGTCTGCTGCTTCCTGTCTGTCTGACCTACAAGCTGACCAAAGTTTATTTACTCTGGCTTTTATCCATCAGTGTTGTGTTATTTCATTTTCTCATTATCATCATTAAACCTCATGTTCAGACTTCCAACCAGCAGCCTGTCAGTCCGCCTGTAAACACTGTAAACGCTTCCTGTCGGACTTCCTGTTTGAGGCTCTCAGCCCATTGGTTCCTCCTGAAGACGTAATTTTTTTAAACATAGTTTTTCATGTTAAAAACATACATATAATACAAAAATGTGACATCTTTGTGATTCCAAAGAATTTTGGAGCAGATTAGTAGTAAGTAAGTAAACCTGTCCAGATGTTCAGGATGTGAAACTTCCTGCTGACCTTTTCCTCGGCTCTGACTCTGAGACTGAGGAGAGGAAGCGAGCGTTGAGTGTCACCGTGCTCAGCACGTTCACTGCTGGGTGATCTGAACAGGTTAACAATGAAGGGAAGTTTAGGATATGATAAGGTTTCTGGTTTTGCTGGCGTTTGAGTCAGCTGAGGAGCTACCTGTGTGTTCAGGTGTGTAACTGTGTTGTGTCTCTGCAGGGGGAGGACAGAGCTGCCCTGTCTCCTACAGGTAAGACCGCTCTCTGCTGTTTACCTGCAGTCCGTTCACCTGACTGACTTGGACTGATTTATGGTGTTTTCTTCCAGCCAATCAGTCGCCCTCTTACCCCAGCCCAGGGGGCGCGGCCTCCTGTCGGACGGCCAGTCTGAGACCAGAGAGCTTCCTGTTCCGTCTCGGGCAGAAAGAAGAGAAGCGGAAAGGTGAGATGTCGCCAGGTGACCTTCTTTACCTGTTATCTCACCGGCCAATCGTATCTGACTGCTGTGTCCTGTGTGTCCTCCAGCTGATGCTGCTGCTCCTCAGAGCCAGGAGGAGGCTCCTGCTGCTCCTCCTCTGGTTGGAGAAGACGCTGAGCTGGTGGAGCAGCTCCGAAAGGTTCGTCTGCTGCACACGGTGATCTTTTTTTAAGGAACACAGACCCCTTTAGATCTGATACAGACTCATCAAGTCTTTGTGATGTCCCGTCGGGTGGCGTCCTTTAGTTTGACCACAGATGATAAAGTCATCCACATGACAACCAGAGCTCGTTCCTACCAAACGCTGTCAGTCCAGTTTCCACAACGAGAATAATCAGAAGGTCTGTGCAGGTTCTGCTGACTGTTACTGACCCAAGTCGGACCTTTCTTTTATAGGTGAACATCTCAGGAAGGTTGTATTTGACCAGTTACAAGGTCGCCATTTTAACCCCGAACCATGAGACATGCTTTTATTACTAGCTGCTTATTATTGTCTCTCTTGTTCCTGGTCTCCTAAACGTTTTTAAGATAATGAGTGATCATTCAGAACGCTGCAGCCAATCACAGCCCAGCTTCCTGGATGACCTCATCTCTTAGTGTTCCTGCAGGAACGACGTGAGGCTGCGTTCTGTATCTCGGTGTATTTGTGTTGTCTGACCTCTTGTGACATCACAGTTTCCTTCTGATTAGTCTGTATTGATCTGCTGTAGCAGACAGCACGTTCCCATGGTTACCCTCTGACAGTTGCTGACCAGCTGATATATATAAACCCGGTTACCGAGAGAGTGTCGGGTGTAATGCCTGCATGACATCACGCAGTCTGGATGTTCACCTGTCTGTCTTTCCGCCCAGAATATCGAGGCTCGCCTGAAGGTGTCGTTGCCCAGCGACCTGGGAGCAGCTCTGACGGACGGGGTGGTGCTCTGTCACCTGGCCAATCACGTGAGACCACGATCCGTCCCCAGCATCCACGTCCCCTCCCCCGCCGTGGTGAGTACAGATGATTATCACCGAGCAGGAGACGAGGTCGCTGCTGGTTATTAACACCGGTCTCTGTGTCTGCAGCCCAAACTCACCATGGCCAAGTGTCGACGAAACGTTGAGAACTTCCTCGAGGCGTGTCGAAGGATCGGCGTTCCACAGGTAACGCACACACATTGGTACCGAGGTTCTAGTTTACCTGCAGTACCTTTTATTTAAATCAGGAACTGTGATCAAAGGAGTCAGTGACATCTTAGTTCAGAGAGGGACCAGAACTAATGACCACTTATCTGAGACCTTTGTAATATGTGTATATATCTAAGGTGGATGATGGATGGATGCGTGATGGATGGATGATGGATGCATGATGGATGGGGATGGATGATGGATGCGTGAATGATGGGTGGGGGTGGATGATGGATGTGTGAATGATGGGTGGGGGTGCATGATGGATGTGTGAATGATGGGTGGGGGTGCATGATGGATGCGTGAATGATGGGTGGGGGTGCATGATGGATGCGTGAATGATGGGTGGGGGTGGA
>NC_060166.1:36671562-36690446 GCF_021292245.1 Micropterus dolomieu
GTGAATGATGGGTGGGGGTGGATGATGGATGCGTGAATGATGGGTGGGGGTGCATGATGGATGCGTGAATGATGGGTGGGGGTGGATGATGGATGCGTGAATGATGGGTGGGGGTGGATGATGGATGCGTGAATGATGGGTGGGGGTGGATGATGGATGATGGATGCGTGGATGATGGGTGGGGGTGGATGATGGGTGGGGATGGGTGATGGATGTGTGAAGGATGGGTGGGGATGGGTGATGGATGTGTGAAGGATGGGTGGGGATGGGTGAAGGATGGGTGATGGATGTGTGAATGATGGGTGGGGGTGGATGATGGGTGGATGATGGGTGGATGGGTGGATGTTGGATGGGGGTGGATGATGGGTGGATGTTGGATGATGGATGGGGATGGATGATGGGTGGATGTTGGATGGGGATGGATGATGGATGGGGATGGATGATGGGTGGATGGGGATGGATGGTGGATGGGGATGGATGATGGGTGGATGTTGGATGATGGATGGGGATGGATGATGGGTGGATGTTGGATGATGGATGGGTGGATTATAGATAACAGGTGGAGGGACAGTAACATCACAGCCGTTGAGACTCTTCCGGTTCACCAGGCCGATGCAGGTTTTAGTCTCCGTCTCTTTGGGTATGCAGGGCCTGATTTGTGGAGAGGGTGGCGTTTCAGTTCCTGGTCAGCGTTTTAACCCCTCAGTCTTCCTGTTGTCCTTCTCCAGTACAGTCCAACAGTGGAGGCTCCTAAATGCTTAAATCTGAAAACCTTCTGGTTGTTTCACGCTGACCTGCCTCCCCAAAGGACTGCTGTAAATCTGGGCTTCGTAAACAGGAAGTGTACCGGCTGTGACATCACTGTCTTGAAACTGATCCTCCGCTAACAACACTTTCTTTCTTCTCTTTCATCTTCCCGCCTTTCATTAACCCTTTACTCTGTCCGTCTCACTCCTTTGTCTTCTAACTTGTGCCTCTTGCCATGTCCATCCCACTCACTCAAACACTCAGGAGAACCTGTGTTCAGTGGGGGAGGTCCTGGAGGGGAACGGGGGCGGGGTTTATGGGACGGTGGGTGTGCTGCTCTCTATGGCCCCACCTCCGATCAGCCCTTCCCCCCGGGTCCAGCTGGCAGGCTTTGCCCTCTTCTACCTGTCCGTCATGTCGGCGTTGTGTGCCATCTACGTGCACCTGGCTCCACACGTCTGAACCCCACCTGAGCACTAAAGGCGGTCGCAGCCCGACAGTCGTCCGATGAGTTTGTTGCACTACGATCCTCCCAAACGTATCTCAGTAACTAAATAAGATTCACGGCACAAATTTAAAGTAATACTTTTGTGTAGTCCTGTTCAGCACAAACCTGGAGGCAGCTTGGCTCTGGGTGTCATCCATCATTTTCTGCCACTTACCTAGGTCTGGGTTGTGAAGTAAGATAGCCCAGGTGTCCTTCTCTGTAGCTACATCCGCCAGGAGTCCCCGGGCCAGATGGGCTACATTTAAGGGTGTGCTCGATCAGAACTAGTTCTGTCCTGCCACGTTGGAAATCAAATTCTTGTGGTTGTTCCCAACGGCTCAGAGGTGGACTAACAAGCCGGCCATCAGACAGGAAGGAGACGTTTAAATATGGAGAACAGCCTTCTCTCCTGGAAGACATTCAAGGGACTCTGCTGACCAATCACAGCGTTAGTGGGTGTGAATGTTTTGGAAAGTTACAGAAATGGTAAGACACAGTCCCCCCCAATAACAGGATCGCTACCATATCTGAAACCAATATCGAATCCACTTCTCAAGTCCCAGTCTTATCAGTGTTTTTCTTGAGTCTAACAGTGTTCTGCTTTCCATGTTTGTAATCGTTTTGTACTGATGATGGTGATCATGTACAGACCCAGTCACCTGAGCCTTTAAGGTCCCTGTTGTCTGAACTCCAGAGGTCTGGACTCAAATCACATGACTTATACTCGGGCCACGAGTCTGATGACATTAGACCTGACAATAGATTTGCGACTCTACCTTGACTTAAACAGCCATATGTTCAATCAATCCGATGGCAGCCAATCAGATTTAAGACCTGGAGGTAAAGGTGTATTTGTTAGTGAAGCAGCAGCCAGCAAATAAGTACTTGTTTTGGACTTGAAGTACATAGTGTAAGCACAAAGAACTGGATGGCCTTGACTGTGGACTTGATGGCCTTGACTTGGGGCTCGATGGTCTTGACTCAACTTCTTGGCCTGGACTCTGGACTTGTTGGCCCTGGGTCGGGACTCGATGGTCTTGACCCTTGACTCTTTGACCTTGGCACTGGGCTTGTTGGCCCTGGCTCGGGACTTGGTGGTCTTGACCTTTGACTTTTTGGCCTTGGCTCAGGGCTTGTTGGCCTAAATTCTGGCCTTGGTGGTCTTGACCCTAGACTTTTTGGCCTCGACTGTGGACTTGATGGCCTTGAACTGTGGACTTGATGGCCTTGAACTGTGGACTTGATGGCCTTGAACTGTGGACTTGATGGCCTTGAACTGTGGACTTGATGGCCTTGAACTGTGGACTTGATGGCCTTGGCTCTGGACTTGATGGACTTGACTCGACTTTTTAGCCTTGGCTCTGGACTTGATGGACTTGACTCGACTTTTTGGCCTTGGCTCTGGACTTGATGGACTTGATGGCCTTGAAGTCTGGACTTGATGGCCTTGAAGTCTGGACTCTTTGGCCTTGAAGTCTGGACTCTTTGGCCTTGAAGTCTGGACTCTTTGGCCTTGGCACTGGGCTTGTTGGCCTAAATTCTGGCCTTGGTGGTCTGGACCCTAGACTTGATGGCCTTGAAGTCTGGACTCGATGGCCTTGAAGTCTGGACTCGATGGCCTTGAAGTCTGGACTCGATGGCCTTGAAGTCTGGACTCGATGGCCTTGAAGTCTGGACTCGATGGCCTTGAAGTCTGGACTCCACGGACAAGAACGATCCAAAACAGTGACTCCGTCCCCCTCAGCTGAACCTGCCTGAAGCCTTTAAAGGATCACAGGTGAAGCTAAAACTTGACAATCCACCAAAGTAGGCGGTTCACCCTGAAGCTTGTTTCCTGTTGAAGCTCCACCCCCTGTGCCTTATGTTTGGCTGCCTGTCTGAGTGTGTGTTTTTTTACTGTTTTTACTGTTTGTAATGTGGTCCAAAGCCACCCTCCCAGCATAGCCTCTGGAGACCCTCCCCGGGTCAGAAACCTGCCATACTGTGTGAACATGTGCACCAAGAAACAGTGTTTTCATGGTCTCCCTCTCTGTGAAACAAACGGTGTTTGAGACACTCAGCATACATGTCAGAAATAAATATCTTCCAAACGGAGCATTTGTCTTTATTAGAGGAAGAACAGCTGAAGTCTCAGTGTAGGAACCAGGACTCCCATAGTCCTGCAGGAACATGTTTCCACCGTCTCTGGTTCTGCTTCTACTGTTCTCCGAGTTCCTGGAACTGAATGTGGGCCCTGCTCAGGAGGGATACTAAATCCCAGTGTGGGTACTTTGAGGGGTCGGTGGCAGTGCCGTCTACAACAACACAAGAACCGTAACCTTCGTTTTACTGCTGCGTCTGCCGGAGCAGGACCGCCTGTACTGGAGAGCAGGCTTTTCATTGACTATTAATCTGTCAATTATTTTCTCGGTTAATCGATTGGTTGTTTTATAAAGTGTTTGACATGGTTTCACCATTTTCTATCGGTGTTTCCCGAAGCCCAAGATGACCTAAAGAAATTCAGTCTGCTGACACACAGTAGGAGTAAAGAAACCAGAACTCATTCACGTTTAAGAAGCTGGAATCAGAGAAGTTTTTCTCTTAAATGACTCATGCCAGGTCACGGTTAGCTCAGTTGGTAGAGTGAGGGCCACATGTACAAAGGCTGAGTCCTTACTCCAGGGGCCCGGCTTCGAATCCAGCCTGTGGCCCTTTGACGCCCTCTTTCCCTTCACTATCCGCTGTCCTGTCGAAGACGGACAATAAATATGTTTAAAAAGAAAAGGCTCCTCATCGATTGATCAGCAAAATAGTTGGTGATTAATTTTATAGTTAACAACTAATTGATTAGTTGTCGATTAGCAACTCAGCAGAGGGTCAGCAGCCTCAGGTCATTTTGAACAGACTCAGAGCTACCGGAACCCGTTTGGGTCACAGAGCGTTGTTGTGTCCGTGTTTCCATCTGCTTCCTGTCTGAGAGCTGTTCTGAGGTTCTGGCTTAGTTTGGTGATGGCATGGCGGCGCACGGGTGAGGGTTCATGTTAAAGGCGCTACGTGCTGCTGATAGCGAGAAACTCATGAAATGCCACCTCGGGACGACTGCGTCGACGGAGATGAAATTAATTAAGATTTTCCGTTTGCCTTCAGATTTAGTTCCCTATCCTCTTTTAGTCATTCAGGCTGAGGTGTATAAGGGCAGCTGAGCAGCTGCATTGGTTATGATCACATTACCATGAAAAACTAGCAACACAAGACGCAGTAACATTACTGACTAGTCCAGCAGGAAGAAGGCCGGTGACGAGTTGTTTGGTTCATGTGTCATGATCAAAAGACAGATTAGTTAGTACTTTAACACAGCCTGAAGTTTGTGTCAAAGTTTTACAGTTTAGAAGCGAGTGAAGTTTAAACGTCCCGACACGAAGCCATTCTACCTTATTTAGATATTGCAGGGGGGGGGCAGGGTCCTCACAGCGGACCATGAACGCAGTCTGCAGATGTAGATAAAAAGGGCAGCAGAGATCGGATCCAAATCTGCATTAGCTGTTGGATATTCTAGTTAGCTAAGTTATATTAAAATTATTTTTTATTAAGAAAAAAGGACATAATGAGTTTGCTATTACGTATTAAGGAGGGCAGTGTCATGCTTTCTAAATAAAAACAAGAATAACAGAAACTACTTAAATGTAAATGGTTGTTTCTTCTGTCCCGCACAGTAGGGACGGATGAAAACAGTGCGCACCTTCACGTTCAAAGTGAAATTATACTGAAGTCGTTCCACATTTTAACAAGACAGCAGCTGGGATTGATAGAACACACACGAGTGGTTGACGACGACAAATGACTTCTGTCTGTAACGTTGTATTTTAAAATGAGTGTTTCCATCGTCCCGAAATATGTTTCACCGTGTCTTTTAAATGTCTTGTTGAGTCTCGGTACTCACAGATTTACCCACAACATCTAATCCAGTTGCTGCTGGTTAACCAGCCTCGAGGAATGCAGCAAGTAACCCTTTATTCTGTAACATCGTGACGCCCTTCAGATCTGCCAGACGGCACCTCGGCCCGAAGACAGAGGAGGACCGTTAGGACATGAGTAGGGCTGCAACTAACGACGATTTTGATAGTCGATTATTGACTATTCGGTTTATGAATCACAAAATTACACAGTGCGTCTAATTTAGCTGTCAGCTTTTAAATTAAACCTGAAGTTGTTTTAGGCATGTGCTAATCAGGACAATAAAATAAATACTGTTTTCAAAAATACATCTTTTAATGAACGTTTCTGCTGCAACAACAGAAAGTTCCACTGAAATCCTGATCTCAGCAGCTGATCTGCTGTTTAGTAACTGAGCAGTTTACACGGCGGTACTGCAACACGCCGGGACAAACTGACCCTGTAAACAAAGACGGGAACAACGTCATGGGTCATATTTGCCTAATTTACAAGAGGGGGTCAATAATAACAACTCTGTAGTAGACAGCGTTTCACAGCGTTCATTTTATTTCTTCTAACTCAAAAACTCACAAAACTCTGATATTTTAAGGGAGTTTGCCTCACGCACAGACAGGAGAACTGCTCTTTAGAAAGTATGAATCCTATGTATCCTGTGTTGTCTGATCTTGCGCACTCGGCAGCAACACGTTCTCCAGCAGAGAACGTCGCCATGAACGATGCATCGTTTGTCAATGTAAAGTCGGGGGAACATCTGGAAAGTGAACGCGGCCGTTGGGTTTCATAATTATGTGCTACTCTCAGCGCCATTATCAATCAATCAAACTGACCGAGGGGAACTTTGTAGAAAACGTTCCAGCTCATAAAGTGAAGTAACGCGCTTTAACGTGAAGCTAGCTCGCTGACTAGCTTACCGTTCCGCGCCTCCTCTCCAGACGCTCCGGTGTTTCCAGGAGAGGTCAGCTTTGCTGCAGTTGGTCCCCCTCAGGGATGGACCCTGGTTCTGGATGTGGAGGGGGAGGAGAAAAGGCTGATAAGTGGCCCCCCAGGTTATTTTGTCTTTCCCTCCGTTTCTTTTCTTTCTTCCATCAGTTCCTTTTCAGTTCTTCCTCCCTTGTGTTGCCATGGTTACTGTTGTTTTATCCGTTCTTTTAATTTGCCCTCGTTGTTTTTCTTTTGTCCCCCGTCGTGTCTTCCTCTGTGGTGTCTGTCTGTAGAGTCAGTTGTGTCTTCCTCTGCACATCCTGGAGGAGCGAGGGCTCCCCCAGGTGGCCGGGACCGTCGGCGCCCTGCTGGAGCTGGCCCCGCCCCGACACCCCGTCACCCCGACGACGCCGACCATCACCATGTAGACGACGCGCTCAGTCGGCGTCCTGTAACGCTGCTGTCAGTGTGTTTTTAAAGTGTTCAGGATCTGATGGAGAGACTCAGCGACAGGTTTAACTTTTAACGAGGTCACCAGGTGATCCCTCCTGATGAGTGGACAGGTAACGCCGCAGAGAAGCAGGATATCTACTGCAGGGGAGCAGCCATCCTGGATCTGCGTGCAGACAGAGGAAACATTCACGTTCCCTCCTGATTCGTCTCTTTGGCTAAATTTACGTTCACGCGTCTCTAAATCGAATCAGGGATCGCATCTTTAAAATCCGTGTCTGTAAAGGATCAGATCCTTCAGAGCCCTTCAGATCTCAGAGAATCATTCAGGCTTATTAGCATCATGGGTCGACGCAGTTTTGACATGAAGCTAACTTAGCAAAATGCTAACGTTAGCTTCTGGTGTCGTTGGATTGAAAATGAGCCTGTTATTATTTTCACCTTTTTGTTTTTCTACACTAGTGATGGTTCAGATCATCAGCTTATTGACCTTGGATTTATTTATGGATCTATTAAACATCCAGAGGAAAACGTGTCACAGCAACGACGACGTCCAAAGATATTTACAGGAAACTGATCGATAACGTCTGTAAAATCCTAATTATGTCAGGAAAACGCAGTGACATGTTTTATAACCTCTTGCTTTTAGTAACTGTTGGTTTGGAAATCAAGTTAACGTAGCTAAATGCTAATGTTACTTTAAACTGAAAGTTTTATACATTACGCTGCTAATTGCTAACAACAGCTAACGAAAATGTGCAGCAGATTTTTTTTAATGACACTCACGTAGCTCACAGCTACCATTAGCTAATATTCAACCATGTGGTTTTGGGGTTGAAGCTAATATAGGTCGATGCCAATGTTGGCTAACATCGATAAAGTCTATTTAACCCCAACAGTAAAAAAATTATCACTGATAATTGTAGCTAACATTATAAACTTAATTGGGTTTAAGTTGAGTTTACATCCCGCAGCTAATTAGCGAACAATCTAGCTGGATTGTTACATTAGCTAATATAAATTTACTCAGTTTAGCTAAGAAGCTGATGTAGCTTCATGCTAACATTAGTTTGATGTGGGCAGAGATTACATCAACGCTGAAACGTGCTAACAGGTGTTAGCATAAGTGCACTGTAGTTGGTCTGAAAATGCTAATTGTAGCATCGTCATTATGAACCCGGTAGGCTTGGATTTTAAGCTAACACCGCTAGCTGTAAAGCTAAACATGCTAGTTTTCGACTTGGCGCTGATGTAGCTCAGTGCTAACTTTAGCTAACGTCTCTCCATCAGATCCAAACAACTTAAATTATCCTCTGAGTTCTGGCTCGCCGTCATGTGATGCACACAAGTCTTTCAGCCCTGAACTCCGCCTCAGAGGCTCTTCACTGTCGCACAGCTGGCAGACAGACGCCACCACCTTTCTGTACACAGGAGCCGGCACACGGACACCGGTGGACGGACGCCATCTCCTCGCTGTATACAGGATTGTTTTTATTTTTCACAAAGTTTGTTGTTCTGATGTTTTTATTCTTGTTGTCCGTCACCGCCTGATCGATCCTCCACACCGGGCCTTCGTCGCGCTAACCTGCTGCACTCCTCACATTCACCATCTGGCCAAAAGTATGTGGAAACTTGCTGCTACAGCATTCAGCGATCTGAACCAGCAGCTCTCAACCTGGGGGTCGTGACCCCTCCACAAGGCGGTCCGAGAACTTATAGTTGGACTTTTCTAATAATAATAATAATAATCAGAATGATGATAAAACTTGATCAAACACAGCAGCTCTGTTACAGAGAACGAAGGCCCTCGTGTGATTGGAGGACGACGATCAGGTGGTGTTTCTGTTGCATTCTGGGACTTTTCTCTGGTGACGAGGTGAATCCTCCTGATCTGACACTAAACGCTGCGGCTCGTTCTGCAGTTTTATTAAATGTTTGTGTACAAATATATTCTGTAAATATATATAAATATATATATATATATGAGGCTGAAACCTGTGTGTTGTCATGACGACGCAGAGCATCATAGACGCTCGGACAGACGCGGCGCCTAATTAAAGGTCAAAGGACGAGATTTTTGTAAAGAATATGAAACAGAACACGTGGCGGGGGGGGCGGAGCTTCCCCCTGAATATACCTGTTGCCATAGCGTTAAAGAGATCAATCATGTTTATCTGAGGTTACCGCTGAGCTGCTGCTGACGGGACGGAGGGAGGCGTGTTCACTGTGGGCTCGTGTTGCATTCAGGTGACGTAGGACACTGAGTTTGACCTTCGGTTTGTTCCTGTTTCACCTGAACGCAGCGTCACCCCTTCAGTTTAAAACTAAAAACACTGGGCCCTGAGTTCACAAAGTTTGTGTGAGTCTCCACCAGTCAGACTCCCACAGGTGATCTCACCTGTGGGAGTCTCAAACCTGGTTCAGCTCTCTGGGGTTTGTTTGGTGCCTGTGAGGCCGAGCTCAGGGCCCAGTTGTTCACTTCAGCTACTGTGATTGACAGGTGGTCTGGACTGATGGACGATGTGGTTCATGTTTGTACAGAGGTGTTTCTTCTTGGTGTGTTCCTCCTGAGGCGGTGACGGGTCACATGACCGCGGGGTCACGTGGGTTTAAAGGACATTCCACTGTCCCGGAGGACAGATGGGCTGTCTCACGGTTTTTAAGTTTTACAATTTTTCACTTTGTTTTTGCTGAAACTGTATAAAGATGTGAACGCTGTAAGAAGTTAACTTTAAGTTCATTAAAAATATTTTAATTTGACTCGTCGCTGATGTCATCGCCGTGTCTGATCAGAGGGCGTTATTTAGACAGCTCCAGTTCAGCAGCAGGTCTGGACCCAACAGGTCCCACCGGGAGCAGCACTCAGGGACCCGGTCTGGTAGTGGACGCTCTGGGACCAGTGGGGGGGACAGACGCCTCCTCAGAGCCTCTCGGGGTTCACTGGCCCCTGAAGCCAAACATAAAGAGTTTCAGTGAAACTGAAAAAGAGACGGCTGTTTCTAATTAATAAATATCTAGAGATCATCAGCTGATTGGATAAAAACTTTCCTCCATCATGAAACAAAAATAATAATTATTAATGTCCAGTTTACAAATCATCCCAGAATATTTCAGACACAAGAACATCAGACTTGTTTCCATTTCTGTGTCAGGAAACACTCATTTATCAGAATCAATATTAAAACTTGGTGTAAATTAATAAACTTTCAGTCGTTAAAATGTGCTGCTTCGGCTTCAGGTGTGTTCCTGCAGGACTTCCTGTCAGTCAGAAGATCTTAATCGTGGTTATTACACTTCCTGTCTGGGTCACGCCTCTGGACGGCGAGCAGCTGCAGACGCTGTCTTGAGGAGATCAAAGGGCTGTTTCACAAAACCAAGATAGCGGATTAAGCCAGGATTTTCCAGATATCTTGGCTGAATTAAGCCCTGATTCGGTTTCACGAAAGCAGTAGCACATAAGTTACCATGGCGATTTATTCTGTGCAGTTAGCCTGCTCCAGACCAGGCTAACAGCCAGGCTTAGTTAATCCTGGTGCCTTATCTGTTCAGTCAGCGGTCACGCCGATCAGTTATTCCATGTTCTTATGTATGTGTTTTGCATATTTTTCCATCAGCCTGCATTGAAATAGCAGTTTGTGGTTATAAGGTTTGATAATTGGAGAAGACGTGTGCACCATAGTTTGTACACAACGAGCATCAGCGAGTAGGTTTACGTGGAATGAAAGCACATGTAATTATATATCTATCCATCTATATATATCCTCTTTCTCCTCCTTTGGCCAGTTTATTATTATAGAAGAAGTGGCTGGACTGAAGGACGGCACAGAAGCACTAATCATGGCGGCACAAGAACAGGCGCTCAGTACAAGATCAGTAGAGGCTGGGGTCTACCACACCAGGCAGGACCCCAGGTGCAGACTGTGCAAGGAGGCCCCTGAGACAGTCCAGCACATAACAGCAGGGTGTAAGATGCAGGCAGGAAGTGCGTACATGAAACGCCATAACCAGGTAGCTGTCATAGTGTACAGGAACATCTGCCATGAGTATGGGCTGGAAGGTCAAAATGGAAGACACCTCCTAAGGTAGTTGAGAATGACCGAGCTAAGATCCTGCGGGACTTCAAGATCCAGACTGACAAACCGGTGATGGCCGACCAACCAGACATCGTGTTAATCGACAAACTGCAGAAGAAGGCTGCGGTGATAGATGTGGCGATCCCAAGAGACGGCAACATCAAGAAGAAGGAACACGAGAAGCTTAAAGGGCTGAAAGAGGAGCTAGAAAAGATGTGGAGAGTAAGAGCAACAGTGGTGATCGGAGCACCGGGGGCCGTGACCCCCAAACTGGGAGAGTGGCTCCAGCAGATTCCAGGTAAAACATCAGAGGTCTCTGTCCAGAAGAGTGCAGTCCTAGTAACAACTAAGATACTGAGCAGAACCCTCAGACTCCCAGGCCTCTGGTAGAGGACCCGAGCTTGAGGATGACACATACCACCATACCATATATGCCTATATAGATATATTTCATAATTGTATAATACAATTATAGTCCCACTTCCACCTTTTTTTTACCTCTTCCTGGGATAACTTGTTTGCTGTGAGCTTGGGAGAGAAAACGATTGATACATTGGGTTACAGTCATGCTTACAGTGTGCTTTGCAATGATCACTTTGTTTTGCAGTTGCTGGATTTCCAGTTTCCTCAGTTGGCCTACCACTTTTTATCTCCAAATTTTGCTGCATTTTATTTGTATATTCTGAACGGCCTCCTGCCAACTGAAATTTGTGTTTCCTTTTTATATAAATAAAGACATTTACACCATAAATTGGTGCAGAATATTTCTCCAGAAGTCAGAAAATTAAGTGTTTAATGCTCAAAAATGTCTGGGGAAGGACCACCAGACTCCCCACTCATATCTCAGCATTGAATAATATTAAATAGGGTTAAATGATTAAAAGGCGTATCGTCACACCCCTAATCCGAGATACTTTTAGCTACTTGCTTATTAAGTCGGCCCTTTATTTTCTGACACGCTGGAGACAAATTCTGTCTAAATGAGGTGAAGGATGTTTAAAATCTTGCATCGAATATAAAAAAAAGTTAAAGAGGTTTGTTGATTTAGAATTAATGTCGAGTATTTTTGCACTTTCTGTGAACTACAAGAAGAAAAAGTCTCTGGGGTTTGTTTGGTTGGTTGGATGTTGAAAACTGGGCAAACAAACTTCAGGAAAAATACGTTCTCACATGTTTTGAAGGTTTATGAGAAGATTTTTGTGTTGAATCGAATCAAATCAGAGGAAATAATAAAGTGATAAAAGCAGTTTCTCCTCAGAACGATGATTCAGCAGCTTTCAGCCAAACAGAACAAGAAGTGTTTTCTCAACACGAAACTTTTCTGATGCGCTGCGAAAGAAATCTGTTTTTTCAGTGACGAAAAGGAAAGAAGAAGGAAGAAGAGATATTTATCCACCTCGCTTTGGTGCTTCATAATGTAAATATAAAAAGTAAAGAGTTCCTTAATGTATAAAAACTCTTGAGGATATTTAATAACAGATTAAACTGTGGATTCTGTGGAACATTAAGTCGATGAGGATTAATAATGTGATTATATTTATTCAGAGATGGAAATACTTCATATTAGCGGCTGTAACGTTAAAACATGTTTCTGATTACAGCAGGATGGACTTTTAGATCAGATTTTCATCCTGTTGCTGCTGTTTACGCAGAATGTTCTGGGTGGATTCGTGTATGTTTTATATTTTAATAAACATTTAATTATCTGTTCTGTGTGTGTGAAGGAACTGATAAACTGTCAGTATGTACAAACCTGAGGTACAAACAGAACTCTAATATTCAACCGAGCAACAAAACATTGATTAAGTGTTGATCTGCTTTTGTTAAATTGATTAGATTGGATATCTGGATGAATAATTATTACTTCATTACAGTAAATGTTTGGAAAAGAATAAAAAGCTAAAAAGAGATGTAATGTAAATAAGTTATTATCGCATCATAACTCAGCTGTGAGACCAGCTGCAGCTGACTGAATGAAAACCACTTGAACAGAAGCTTTTTGCAGAATCTCCGTAAAATATTTTATTTTTTAATGTTTCTTAAATCACATCCTCGCAGTTTACCTTTTTTTTGTAGATTTGCTGTGATCTAATATAATTTATACCATAAAGTGTTTTTATATGTATTTGAATTTTCTACATTTTAAAAATCCTCCAAAATAAAAATCGAGCCGCTGAAAAAAGAATATTAACAAAATAAAACGATGTGATTTTATAAAATGACATAAATGTGTCGATCGTTTAGCAAAATATCTCAATAAGATAAAAAACAAAGTTCAAAGTTAAAAAATAATAATAATTAAGGATAAATCTTACTTTATTATTACTGAAATCCGCCATTTTGATCAGGCGGGTCCGCGGCCACCTCTGTTTACAATAATTTCCCAGAATTCTTTGCTCACTTCCTTTTCCTCCATCTTTCTCCTCATAGTGACGGTAAGTTTCCAACATGTCCGACGAAATGTGCAAATATCGCCGTTAATCCGCCGTTTTTCTGGCCGATAGTCGCCGCCGGTTCACGGGCAGCTCGTCCTCCGGCGCTCGGCCCGGTGGTGTCGGTGTGGAGTCCGCGATGGCGGAGATTCAGTTAGGATGAACAGCGGAGGTCTGTCCGGAGAGGTGACCGGGCAGAGAGCGCTGAGGGCGGGGAACAACGGCCCGGTGTAGCGTCCCGGAGCGGCGGCAACGTGGCGGCGTTAAACCCGTCGCTGCCCGTCAGTTGTTACCGGGTCTCCGGTGAAAGAGTGCCCGGTAGAGCTAACGTTAGCATGTTAGCATCAGAGCGTCAGTCTCGTGCAGAACTCCGATGGCCAGTTTATTAGGTACAGCTGAAGCTCAGTACACAGTAGAGATATTGCAGTAACTGTACACGTGGGAAGTTTAGAGGTGAGAGAACTTAAGAGGAAGACTCATGTACACGCTGTGTGTACACTGTACACGCAGTACACACATGCAGTATACAGGCTGTACACGCTGTGTGTACACTGTACACGCAGTACACACATGCAGTATACAGGCTGTACGCGCTGTACGTACACTGTACACGCAGTACACACATGCAGTATACAGGCTGTACACGCTGTGTGTACACTGTACACGCAGTACACACATGCAGTATACAGGCTGTACACGCTGTGTGTACACTGTGTAAGCAGGTGGTTAACGTGATGTTCTGTGTGCAGGTGGACTCACCTGGAGAAGACTGAAGATGCCTGGAAGGTAAGCTCACCTGAGTCCAGCAGACTCCTCCTCCTCCTGCTGTCGCTCTGAGCTGCAGGAGGAGAATCTGCTTTATGATAAATCAGATGTTTGACTGAAAGAGGCGTTCGGTCTCAGTGCGCCTGTACGAGACGACCTGCCGACCGTGTGTTTACCTGCCGACCGTGTGTTTACCTGCAGACTGTGGAGTAAAGCCATCTTTACCGGCTACAAACGTGGTCTGAGGAACCAGCGAGAACACACGGCCCTGCTGAAGGTGGAGGGATGCTACACCAGAGACGAGGTCGACTTCTACCTGGGCAAACGCTGCGCCTACGTCTACAAGGCCAAGAAGTAAGGAGGGGGGGGGGGTCACATGACCGTTACACGTTACAAGTGGTGCTGTGGGCGTGTGTGTGACGCTTTCAGAGTAAAACGACCTCCTAAAGATCAGCTGCTTGTTGGGGTGGCAGTAGTAGCAGTTAGGCGGAGGCGGGCAGCCTCAGCTGAAGTTGCCGGACGTCAACGCGGCGGCGTGCTTCGCTTGTCCGGGAGCTGGAGACTGCAGCGGGGTTTTCCTTCGCCCCCTTCAAAGAAGTTTTCACGAGCGCCAAAGGAAAATCTCCAACGCCAGAAGGACAGAATCCAAAAACTTTCTTTCTAGATCCTCTGAATGTTTTTTGAGATAAATATCTGATGATCAGAACATCAACTTAAACACGACGTCTTTGACTTCAGCAGCTTCCTCCAAAAACCAGCTGCACCTGAACGCAACGCTACCAGACTTTTTACACAAAGTACTGAGTGAAGTTCTCTGCTGGTATCACCGTAACCCTCTGAGCTCTGCGGCGGGGGCGTGCTCGGCGTGTTTGTCACTTTGAATGCTTCGTGTCGGTAAAACGTTCTCAGCCTCAGCTGCTTTTATCATATTAACTGATAAAAGCTTTGAAATTGTGTGATTTTAAATTTAAAAAATCGTTTTCTCATAAAATTCTACAAAATAAACCCAGAAAACATTTTGATCCCGAATATTTCTAAATGTGGAAATGCGATCGACAAAGTTCTCAACACTCCACAAGTGACTGACCTCTGAACTCCGTTAGTGTTGAGCTGCAAACGCATTTAATTAGTGGAAGTGCTGAATGGTCACGTGACGTTGTCATCGTGGCAGCTATGCTAATATGCTAAGCTACCGAACCTTCGTGTTCCTGCTGTCACCTGCTCAGCTGCTGCTGTGGCGCCATCGTGCGCCGTCACCTGACTTTTCACCGCACGTGAAGTAATGACGTCACCGCAAGCGCCAGAAAGACCAAAGCCTGAGCAGAGTTTCCCACCATAGTTTTCAGTCACGTGACGTGCGCGGTGACCTGGAGGGCAAAGCAACAGAGCAACACGGCGCCGATCTTTCAACTTCAGAAAAAGAAAGATAAGAACAGTGTTGGCCGCTTCTGATCCGTCTAACGTTACAGCATCCGCTGCCGTTAAAGCGCCAGGTCCCTGCCGCCGCTCGACTGCCGTATGTTTAAAAAAACGGCCTGTCACTTCCTTCCTGGTCGGCTGCAGCGGAAAATGACGTCTTTTTTCCGTCTGAGGGAGCGTTGGCTTTGGAACGCGACGTCTCATGAAAACTATTATGTTCATTTGTTATGAAGCAGTAAATTAAGACGCGCGTTTGTTTCCACGCAGCCTCTTCCTGTTCAGTATTTTCTCTGAAGGGATTCAGCGTTTCCTGTTTTCATTCAGAACCTTCTTAAAAAGCTCCGACAGTCTTGGTTCGACTCGGAGACTCTGACAGCTCGGTAGTTTAAAAATGGCGGGTTGTCCCCTCAGGGGCCCGTTGGAGCCTCGAGCTGGTCCCGACGCAGGGACCAGGTGCGATCCACGAAGACGCCGACCTGTGTCGGAGGTGTTAGACCTGGAGGTGAAGCTTCCTGTTTGACTTCTGATCCGTGGGTTTGGTCACGTGTGTGTGTGTGTTCAGCGTGTGACCTCGTGTGCTTCCTGTCTGCAGGAACACGGTGACGCCCGGCGGTAAACCCAACAAGACCCGAGTGATCTGGGGGAAGGTGACCCGGGCGCACGGCAGCAGCGGGATGGTCCGGGCCAAGTTCAGCAGCAACCTGCCGGCCAAAGCCATCGGACACAGAGTCAGAGTGGTAAGTGAACGCACCTCAGGTCCCACAATGCAAAGCTAGAACACAGCCACAATGCCTTATGGGTAGTGTGACAGCTTCTGCTAGCCGTAGCGTGAGCTCGTTACAGATCAGCCTGGTTCTCCTGTCTCTGAACCAGAGGCCTGGTACTGCGGACTACTGTGAAACGCAGTACATAGTGTGTACTGCCTGTAGTATCAGGGTACCTGCAGGTTTTAAAAGTATTTAAAAGAACATTTTAAGGTGGTAATTTTCTTTCTTCTCTTGGATTAAATAAAAACTGTAACGTCATAAAAACTGACTTCCTGTGAAAAATGGAATATAATATAATTCTCTAACAAATGTTTCTCCAATAGTGAAGTTTGGTAATTTTAATATTAATGAAATTGTGACCATTTACCAAAAGCGAAGGGAGATCAGGTTTTCATAGTACTTTGAGATAAATTATATGCCGACACAATTACAGGTTGAGGAATTGCTTTGACAACATTTGCATATTGACATTTGTGGAAAAGGCTTAAATTTGGAGCCAAATGACTGTACAAGAAAATCCTGTGTTGTCCAGTAAGTCCGTCACAGACCAGATTCCTTTTTCTAGCCAGAGTGGGGGAAAATACGGATAGAAATTTCACTGGGAATATGAAACAAATTGTTTTTTCATGAATTAAAAATGACCTTCAGCAGTTTGTTTTAATAGTACAATTCAAGCACTCGATATCAATAGCCTGAAGTTCGCCTTCTTCATGTTCTTTAGTGCCTTTCTTAATAAAGTGAGTTTTCCTTTTCCAGATATATAATTGAAAATAGCTTTGATTATGGCTTTTATTGCATTTTTTGCAGATTCTGAGTGACCATGTGGTTTTATTGTGACGGTCTGACTTCCTGTGTTGCAGATGCTGTATCCCTCCCGGGTGTGAAGAAGAAGAAGCTGCAGCTCTTTGACGTTCTTGTTTGTACAG
Organism: Micropterus dolomieu; assembly: GCF_021292245.1. Lineage (NCBI taxonomy): Eukaryota > Metazoa > Chordata > Actinopteri > Centrarchiformes > Centrarchidae > Micropterus > Micropterus dolomieu. Next base: position 36,688,483 of record NC_060166.1, read on the forward strand.
AAACAATAAAGTGATCAGGTCCAAACAGCTCGCTGTGTCTCTTCTTCCTGTGACATCATCATTACACATGAGTCATGTGACCTTTTTGTTAAGCAGAGTTTACTGACTTGTTTCTGTTATTTTGTCCACCCCCGGTCAAATAGAGGAGGGGTTAATGACGTAAGTGAAAAGGTGAACTGTCCCTTTAAATCCTGAGTCTTCTTCAGCTCGCAGCAAAGCATTCTGGGAGACGGAGTCCTCTGTACTGAACTGTGGGTCAGACAGGAAGTCACCTGGAGAACAAGCACCCACCGATCAGTACATCTGCTGTAGTAGTACTCTGATCCTGTAGTATTTAGATGTACCCTACTGTACACACTGCAGTATTTTAGTAGTACTGATCCTGTAGTATTTAGATGTACCCCACTGTACACACTGCAGTATTTTAGTAGTACTCTGATCCTGCAGTATTTTGATGTACTCCACTGTACACACTGCAGTATTTTAGTAGTACTCTGATCCTGTAGTATTTAGATGTACCCTACTGTACACACCGCAGTATTTCAGCAGTACTCTGATCCTGTAGTATTTAGATGTACCCTACTGTACACACTGCAGTATTTTAGTAGTACTCTGATCCTGTAGTATTTAGATGTACCCCACTGTACACACTGCAGTATTTTAGTAGTACTGATCCTGTAGTATTTAGATGTACCCCACTGTACACACTGCAGTATTTTAGTAGTACTCTGATCCTGTAGTATTTAGATGTACTCCACTGTACACACTGTAGTATTTTAGTAGTACTGATCCTGTAGTATTTAGATGTACCCTACTGTACACACTGCAGTATTTTAGTAGTACTCTGATCCTGTAGTATTTTGATGTACTCCACTGTACACACCGCAGTATTTTAGTAATACTGATCCTGTAGTATTTAGATGTACTCCACTGTACACACTGCAGTATTTTAGTAGTACTCTGATCCTGCAGTATTTTGATGTACTCCACTGTACACACCGCAGTATTTTAGTAGTACTGATCCTGCAGTATTTTGATGTACTCCACTGTACACACTGCAGTATTTTAGTAGTACTCTGATCCTGTAGTATTTTGATGTACTCCACTGTACACACCGCAGTATTTTAGTAGTACTGATCCTGTAGTATTTAGATGTACTCCACTGTACACACTGCAGTATTTATGTAGTAGTACTCTGATCCTGTAGTATTTAGATGTACCCCACTGTACACGCTGCAGTATTTTAGTAGTACTCTGATCCTGCAGTATTTAGATGTACCCCACTGTACACACCGCAGTATTTTAGTAGTACTCTGATCCTGCAGTATTTAGATGTACTCCACTGTACACACCGCAGTATTTTAGTAGTACTCTGATCCTGCAGTATTTTGATGTACTCCACTGTACACACTGCAGTATTTATGTAGTAGTACTCTGATCCTGTAGTATTTAGATGTACCCCACTGTACACGCTGCAGTATTTTAGTAGTACTCTGATCCTGCAGTATTTTGATGTACTCTACTGTACACACTGCAGTATTTTAGCAGTACTCTGATCCTGCAGTATTTTGATGTACTCTACTGTACACACTGCAGTATTTCAGCAGTACTCTGATCCTGCAGTATTTTGATGTACTCTACTGTACACACTGCAGTATTTTAGTAGTACTCTGATCCTGCAGTATTTTGATGTACTCTACTGTACACACTGCAGTATTTCAGCAGTACTCTGATCCTGCAGTATTTTGATGTACTCTACTGTACACACTGCAGTATTTCAGCAGTACTCTGATCCTGCAGTATTTTGATGTACTCTACTGTACACACTGCAGTATTTTAGTAGTACTCTGATCCTGCAGTATTTTGATGTACTCTACTGTACACACTGCAGTATTTCAGCAGTACTCTGATCCTGCAGTATTTTGATGTACTCTACTGTACACACTGCAGTATTTTAGTAGTAC
>NC_060166.1:36690546-36693884 GCF_021292245.1 Micropterus dolomieu
GGCCACTGAGTGAATTACTCTGTTCCTAAATACAATCCATATAATTACTGCTCTGTAATTTATTTTAAAATAGCTATTGTAACGTTACCCCTTTATCCTTCCCGAAACACAGGCTAAACTATACCTCAGAACACACAAATACATGCATAGAATGTGCTGCATATGCAGAATATATATAATTAGTCTACTGTATATCACATGTCCTAATGTACTGTTGTGTTAAGACACATTCACATAAACATCCCCAACAAGTGAATATTAATAAATAACTGAAGCTGCTCAGTTTAAGTCAAGAGAAACGTTTGGTCAATAGTGCAAAATATATAAGGCAACCAATTGCACTCAACAAAACACTTTATTATATATTATCTACAGGGAGAGGGTCAGTGAGGTTGTTTTTGTTGAGGACAGTCCACTGTCAGAAGCAGATCAGGTCATAGGCCCCAGATGAGACCAGGAGCCTGGTGCTGCTGGAAAGAACAGGGAGAAGAAAGATGAAACAGTGTTAATACATGTTAATACATTTAAGACATTGAATTTAATATTATAATATAAATTATAATTATAATATACATGTAAAGCCAATGTTTTCCAAATAATTTCATGAGTTTGAGATTACAGGAGTGAGAGTACACAGTTAGGTCCAGTTGTATCTGGACATTGGCATGATTTCGGTTATTTGGTTCTGTGCCCCAGTAAAGAATTTGAAATTACGTAACTATAACCTTTTTTCACGGTATTTCAGTGGACTACAAGTTGTAAGACAAGTTCCTTTACACCTTAATAAAAAGGTCATATTTAGTACTACTACTTTGTTGCAAATTCTTTGAATTTAATGACCAAATATTAAATACCGTTCACTGTTGAGATTTGTTGTAGTTTAGGTGGCAGGCTAGCCCAGTGGTTACGGTGACCCATACAGTCTATGGGGTGACCACACTCAACCACACATCCGAAAGGAGCAACAGGGAAAACCTTGACTTGTGTCTGCAGTGGTCACTTTATTAGGTACACCTATACAATCTAATGTAATAAATACACCAGCTCAGCCATGAATTCTGCTTTTATGATGCCTGTACTGTTCAGGATTTATTTACACAGACATACATAGAAGTGTTAATTCACTTACATGTTTTATCACTGAGGTCACACTTAGTGATGATGGTGTTGTACTGAGCTGCATTATATTTAGAGGAGTTTCTGATATTCTGGCCCTGTAATGTACATTATGTAAATAGGGAGGAGAAAAAAGTCCTCATATCCAACACAATGTAGTTCAGTAAAACACCCTTTAATTTTAACCTCAGTATTAAACATTTAATTAAATTTACACATTTATGCTCATATGTGTAAATTTAATTAAATAATGGCACAGCTGTTTTATTGAACTGCATTACATTGTAAAGGTGCACCTGTTAAGGCCACTAAGAGCATTCAACACAGTAAGACCAGCAGCTGAAAGGATGTGTAAATGCCTCCGTAGCTCAAATTATTTGTATGTTTCATGTCACTATATTCATATTTGCATCAATGTGGAAGAAAGTTTGTCCTGGTTATTGTTGGCTGGACATTGCACTCCACTAACTTACTCTTAAATATACAAGTTTGGCACGTTTCTATGAGGCCTATAAGCAGATCCACCTGCCAGTTTATTAGGTACAACGAGCTAAAAATAATGCAGTCCTGCGATAATCCTACCTTGATGAAGGTTAAAATATTCAGTTTTAGCTGTTTAGCAGAGAGCTGTTTCTGACAGAGACATACCTCGTTGATATTTGGATCCTTTGTGGATAACAGCTCACTCATTAAAGTCAGTCTCCGATGGTTTCATATGTCAGCCTCTTCAACAGAAAAACATATGAAGTCGTTATCTGCTGCAGTTATAACGTTACTTACTTTTTGTGCTGCTGATCTTATCAGCCGATGCACTGTCCAACAATGTGTCTAACGTTAATGACTGAATTAATGTTAACCAAGGAACAACCTTGCTAGATACAAGCTTGACATGTTATCTATTTCACATAGCTAACGGTACCGTTCATAGTAAAGTTACGTTACTACTACGGCAGCCACTAATTGCTGCTAACTTCTACTATAATTCAAATAACCGAAGATAAACTTTGAATGCCAACGAATCAACGTACACTTATAACTTGACATTTAAAGCAGATGTCGGCAAACTGACAGGGAGTAACATTAACTTTATGGTAACTTAGCCAGTGAAGTTTTGCTCAGTTTAGCTAGCTGCACTTAGAATCGTGTTTTACTCGCTCACAACTTATGACTAAAAATAAACGCCATACGCATCCTCCACAGTAACATTTTCCTCGCGCACCAGGCGCCGCCCCATCGCCCAGCAGTTAAAGATCAGGGAGAAAAAAACACCTCTGAATGAACAAACTGTTCAAGTGAAAATTTAGAGGGAGAAAATACGGCCTGTAATATTTCATAACATCTCATTATACCGACATAAAGAAAGAGATTTTATTAACGTTTTGATTTTATGAATTGCACTTTAGTATTGTCATTTTTTGTAAACAATATTGCGTGTTAATATAGTCACAGTCAGCGTTTAAGGACATTGTCGCCGTATCGATTTAGTCACGGGAAAAAAAGGTCGTTGACAAATATATTTTTAGTTTCGTCTGACAAAAGTAACACTGGATGATAGCGACCCTTCCAGGCCCTGAGGCAGCGAAGCAGTCCCAAACCATGATGCCCCCTCCACCATACCTCACAGCTGGGATGAGATTTTCATGTTGCTGTGCTGGGACTCTTTTTCCTCCACATGTAGGGTTGTGTGTCCCTTCCAAACAACTCAACTTTGGTTTCATCTGTCCACAGAATATTTAGCCAGTAGTGCTGCGAAACATCCAGGCGCTCTTTGGCAAACTTCAGACGTGCAGCAGTGGTTTTTTGGACAGCAGAGGCTTCCTCTGTGCCGTCCTCCCATGAACTCCATTCTTGTTTAGTGTTTGACGTATCGTAGAGTCATCAACAGAGATGTTAGCCTGTTGCAGAGATTTCTGTGAGTCTTCAGCTGACACACTCGGATCCTTCTTAACCTCACTGAGCATTCTGCTCTGTGCTCGTGCAGTAGTCTCTGCAGGACGGCCAGTCCTAGAGAGAGCAGCAACAGTGCTGAACTTTCTCCATTTACAGACAGTTTTTCTCACTCTGGACATTAATACTTCTGTAACCCTTTCCAGCTTCATGCAAGTCAACAAATCTTTATCTGAGGTCTTCTGAGAGCTCTTTTGTTCAAGGCGAGGTTCACATCAGGCAATGCTTCATGAGAAAAGCTAAATTTAAATTGGTGTGTGTTTTTTTTTTTTTTT
>NC_060166.1:36693984-36698312 GCF_021292245.1 Micropterus dolomieu
AACAACCTTGCTAGATACAAGCTTGACATGTTATCTATTTCACATAGCTAACGGTACCGTTCATAGTAAAGTTACGTTACTACTACGGCAGCCACTAATTGCTGCTAACTTCTACTATAATTCAAATAACCGAAGATAAACTTTGAATGCCAACGAATCAACGTACACTTATAACTTGACATTTAAAGCAGATGTCGGCAAACTGACAGGGAGTAACATTAACTTTATGGTAACTTAGCCAGTGAAGTTTTGCTCAGTTTAGCTAGCTGCACTTAGAATCGTGTTTTACTCGCTCACAACTTATGACTAAAAATAAACGCCATACGCATCCTCCACAGTAACATTTTCCTCGCGCACCAGGCGCCGCCCCATCGCCCAGCAGTTAAAGATCAGGGAGAAAAAAACACCTCTGAATGAACAAACTGTTCAAGTGAAAATTTAGAGGGAGAAAATACGGCCTGTAATATTTCATAACATCTCATTATACCGACATAAAGAAAGAGATTTTATTAACGTTTTGATTTTATGAATTGCACTTTAGTATTGTCATTTTTTGTAAACAATATTGCGTGTTAATATAGTCACAGTCAGCGTTTAAGGACATTGTCGCCGTATCGATTTAGTCACGGGAAAAAAAGGTCGTTGACAAATATATTTTTAGTTTCGTCTGACAAAAGTAACACTGGATGATAGCGACCCTTCCAGGCCCTGAGGCAGCGAAGCAGTCCCAAACCATGATGCCCCCTCCACCATACCTCACAGCTGGGATGAGATTTTCATGTTGCTGTGCTGGGACTCTTTTTCCTCCACATGTAGGGTTGTGTGTCCCTTCCAAACAACTCAACTTTGGTTTCATCTGTCCACAGAATATTTAGCCAGTAGTGCTGCGAAACATCCAGGCGCTCTTTGGCAAACTTCAGACGTGCAGCAGTGGTTTTTTGGACAGCAGAGGCTTCCTCTGTGCCGTCCTCCCATGAACTCCATTCTTGTTTAGTGTTTGACGTATCGTAGAGTCATCAACAGAGATGTTAGCCTGTTGCAGAGATTTCTGTGAGTCTTCAGCTGACACACTCGGATCCTTCTTAACCTCACTGAGCATTCTGCTCTGTGCTCGTGCAGTAGTCTCTGCAGGACGGCCAGTCCTAGAGAGAGCAGCAACAGTGCTGAACTTTCTCCATTTACAGACAGTTTTTCTCACTCTGGACATTAATACTTCTGTAACCCTTTCCAGCTTCATGCAAGTCAACAAATCTTTATCTGAGGTCTTCTGAGAGCTCTTTTGTTCAAGGCGAGGTTCACATCAGGCAATGCTTCATGAGAAAAGCTAAATTTAAATTGGTGTGTGTTTTTTTTTTTTTTTAGGGCAGAGCAGCTCTAACCAACACCTCCAATCATCTCTCCTCCTGACTCCAAGTAGCTTTTGGAGAAGTCATCAGGGGTTCACATCCTGTTTCAACGCTGCTCCGTGACTGTTTACATGAAACATATAACTGTTTGTGGGATTAGATTAAGCAGACTGTGTTTGTCTGTTAGGTGAAGATCAGATATTAAGTACTTCCAAAGGGATCACGTACTTTTTCCTGCGACTGTATTTAAAGGTATTCATTAAGTTACAGATTTCTTTTAGTATTGAAAGTGTGAGTTCGGTTTATTGTTGAGTATTTTCTCCTGAAATGTACAAGGACTCTGTAGTTTACTGCACAGAGATGTGATGATACTGCTGTAATAATCCATCTGTACAACTGCAGTATTCTTTACTTGCAGTATTTCTGTATACCTGTAGTATTTCCACTGTCAGTTTGTTCACTGCTGTGGAGCTGTCTGTACTGTGTTCTTCATGTATTTATACTTCACGGTGCTGTCTGCAGAGTCTCAGGAGCTTCCTGTGCGAGTGTCGGGGTCAGAGGTCACAGCTCCATGTGGTCTGATAGACGATGAGAGAACATGACTGTGGACAGAGCGAGTCGGCGTCTCGACAGCCGCCCCATGGTGCTCTGCCGGGGTCAGAGGTCACCCTGCAGCAGGTCCAGGTGAGGAGGGGGGGTCAGAGGTCACCCTGCAGCAGGTCCAGGTGGGGGGGGGGGGGGGGGGGGGGGGTGTCAGGTGTGATCACCGTATGATCACACAGATCAAGCAGCAGGTGTGATCTGTGAGCTTCTCAGTGAAACAGCAGAAAAACGTGTTCTGCTGCAAGAAAACGTTCAGACTCGACGTGAGTCCAGACGCATCTGCCCCCCCCCCCTCCTAGCTGATCAGTCCTAATCAATACAACAGTGACACAGGAAGAGCAGCTGAAGGAGAGTGTGAAGCTCCTTTTACATCAAAACAACCATGAAGCTTCTCTCTTACATCCCCTCTTTGTTTACATGAAGCCCCGCCTCCTGCTGCTGCCCAGCTGATGCTGAGGGGAATCCAGCCGTCTGATTGGCTGAGTCTCCCCGGGGCTGCGAGGCTTCTGATTGGCCGAGGCCGTTTGAATGAATGGGATGTGTGTGAGCATCATGAGGCAGCAAACGTGAGTCCTGCACGTGCTCAGTAGCAGCTCATCTGCTCGGGTGAGCTGAGCGCGCTCAGAGAGGAGGCTGTGACACGCACACACAGAGGACTGAGTTAATGTAATCATTATACAACTGAGACAGATAAATGCTGCTCTCTGATTGGCTAACTAAATACATTTACTCAAGTACTGTAGTACATGTTTGAGGTACTTTGAGTATTTCCATTTGAAGCTGCTTCATACTTTACATAAATTTAACCGACAGCTTCAATTACTGTTCAGATTAAAACTGAAACAGGAAACAGACTTTCAAATTAAAACTTAAACAGGAAACAGACTTTCAAATTAAAACCTAAACAGGAAACAGACAATGAGTTTCAGATTAAAGCTGAAACAGGAAACAGACGGTGAGTTTCAGATTAAAGCTGACTGGGCTGCTGAATTTTAGTTTTTATACAAGCTTTGTGAAATATGTCCAAATATTTGTACAGGACCATGAACAATGTCTTCTTTGTGTGTGTGCTCTCAGGGTGTGTTGGGTTTGTGTGAGGATGGATCAGCTGGTTACCATGGAGAAGAGCTGGAGGAGGGCGAAGCTAAAGACACAGACCAGAACACAGCAGGTGCAGAGAAGGACAGGTAACACGCACACACCAAAGACACACAGCTCAGGTGTGTTTGTATCCTCTGGTGTGTTTTTCCCCTCAGGTGTGTTTGTGTCCTCTGGTGTGTTTTTCCCCTCAGGTGTGTTTGTGTCCTCTGGTGTGTTTTTCCATTCAGGTGTGTTTGTGTCCTCAGGTGTGTTTGTGTCCTCTGGTGTGTTTTTCCATTCAGGTGTGTTTGTGTCCTCAGTTGTGTTTTTCCCCTCAGGTGTGTTTGTGTCCTCTGGTGTGTTTTTCCATTCAGGTGTGTTTGTGTCCTCTGGTGTGTTTTTCCATTCAGGTGTGTTTGTATTCTCAGGTGTGTTTTTCCCCTCAGGTGTGTTTGTCCCCTCAGGTGTGTTTGTGTCCTCAGGTGTGTTTTCCCCTCAGGTGTGTTTGTGTCCTCAGGTGTGTTTTCCCCTCAAGTGTGTTTGTGTCCTCAGGTATGTTTGTATCCTCAGGTGTGTTTGTGTCCTCATGTGTGTTTGTGTACTCATGTGTGTTTGTGTCCCCTCAGGTGTGTTTGTGTCCCCTCAGGTGTGTTTGTGTCCTCATGTGTTTTTGTGTCCTCAGTTGTGTTTGTGTCCTCAGGTGTGTTTGTATCCTGAGGTTTGTTTGTGTCCTCAGGTGTGTTTGTGTCCCCTAGGGTGTGTTGGTATCCTCTGGTGTGTTTTTCCCCTCAGGTGTGTTTGTGTCCTCAGGTGTGTTTGTGTCCTCAGATGTGTTTGTGTCATCAGATGTGTTTGTGTTCTCAGGTGTGTTTGTGTCCCCTCAGGTGTGTTTGTGTCCCCTCAGGTGTGTTTGTGTCCTTATGTGTGTTTGTGTCCTCAGGTGTGTTTGGATCCTCAGGTGTGTTTGGCCCTCAGGTGTGTTTGTGTCCCCTAGGGTGTGTTGGTGTCCTCTGGTGTGTTTGTGTCCCCTCAGGTGTGTTTGTGTCCTCAGGTGTGTGTGTGTCCTCAGGTGTGTTTGTATCCTCTGGTGTGTTTGTGTCCTCAGGTGTGTTTGTGTCCTCAGGTGTGTTTGTATCCTCAGGTGTGTTTGTGTCCTCATGTGTGTTTGTGTCCTCAGGTATGTTTGTGTCCTCAGGTGTGTTTTTCCATTCAGGTGTGTATGTGTCCTCTGATGTGTTTTTCCCCTCAGGTGTGTTTGTGTCCTCATGTGTGTTTTTCCCCTCAGGTGTGTTTGTGTCC
>NC_060166.1:36698332-36699270 GCF_021292245.1 Micropterus dolomieu
AGGTACTTTGAGTATTTCCATTTGAAGCTGCTTCATACTTTACATAAATTTAACCGACAGCTTCAATTACTGTTCAGATTAAAACTGAAACAGGAAACTGACTTTCAAATTAAAACTTAAACAGGAAACAGACTTTCAAATTAAAACCTAAACAGGAAACAGACAATGAGTTTCAGATTAAAGCTGAAACAGGAAACAGACGGTGAGTTTCAGATTAAAGCTGACTGGGCTGCTGAATTTTAGTTTTTATACAAGCTTTGTGAAATATGTCCAAATATTTGTACAGGACCATGAACAATGTCTTCTTTGTGTGTGTGCTCTCAGGGTGTGTTGGGTTTGTGTGAGGATGGATCAGCTGGTTACCATGGAGAAGAGCTGGAGGAGGGCGAAGCTAAAGACACAGACCAGAACACAGCAGGTGCAGAGAAGGACAGGTAACACGCACACACCAAAGACACACAGCTCAGGTGTGTTTGTATCCTCTGGTGTGTTTTTCCCCTCAGGTGTGTTTGTGTCCTCTGGTGTGTTTTTCCATTCAGGTGTGTTTGTGTCCTCAGTTGTGTGTGTGTCCTCAGGTGTGTTTGTGTCCTCAGATGTGTTTGTGTTCTCAGGTGTGTTTGTGTCCTCATGTGTGTTTGTATCCTCAGGTGTGTTTGTGTCCTCAGGTGTGTTTGTGTCCTCAGGTATGTTTGTGGCCTCAGGTGTGTTTTTCCATTCAGGTGTGTATGTGTCCTCTGATGTGTTTTTTCCCTCAGGTGTGTTTGTATCCTCAGGTGTGTTTGTGTCCTCATGTGTGTTTGTGTCCTCAGTTGTGTTTGTGTCCTCAGGTGTGTTTGTATCCTCAGGTTTGTTTGTGTCCTCAGGTGTGTTTGTGTCCCCTAGGGTGTGTTGGTATCCTCTGGTGTGTTTTTCCCCTCAGGTGTGTTTTTCCCCTCAGG
>NC_060166.1:36699290-36718906 GCF_021292245.1 Micropterus dolomieu
CCTCAGGTGTGTTTGTGTCCCCTCAGGTGTGTTTGTGTCCTCATGTGTGTTTGTGTCCTCAGTTGTGTTTGTGTCCTCAGGTGTGTTTGTGTCCCCTAGGGTGTGTTGGTATCCTCTGGTGTGTTTTTCCCCTCAGGTGTGTTTGTGTCCTCAGGTGTGTTTGTGTCCTCATGTGTGTTTGTGTCCTCAGTTGTGTTTGTGTCCTCAGGTATGTTTGTGTCCTCAGGTGTGTTTTTCCATTCAGGTGTGTATGTGTCCTCTGATGTGTTTTTCCCCTCAGGTGTGTTTGTGTCCTCATGTGTGTTTTTCCCCTCAGGTGTGTTTGTGTCCTCAGGTGTGTTTGTGTGTGTCCCCTCACGTGTGTTTGTGTCCTCATGTGTGTTTGTGTCCTCATGTGTGTTTGTGTCCTCAGTTGTGTTTGTGTCCTCAGGTGTGTTTGTATCCTCAGGTTTGTTTGTGTCCTCAGGTGTGTTTGTGTCCCCTAGGGTGTGTTGGTATCCTCTGGTGTGTTTTTCCCCTCAGGTGTGTTTTTCCCCTCAGGTGTGTTTGTGTCCTCATGTGTGTTTGTGTCCTCAGTTGTGTGTGTGTCCTCAGGTGTGTTTGTGTCCTCAGGTGTGTTTGTGTCCTCAGGTGTGTTTGTGTCCTCATGTGTGTTTGTGTCCTCAGGTATGTTTGTGTCCTCATGTGTGTTTGTGTCCTCAGGTATGTTTGTGTCCTCAGGTGTGTTTTTCCATTCAACTGTGTATGTGTCCTCTGATGTGTTTTTCCTCTCAGGTGTGTTTGTGTCTTCATGTGTGTTTGTGTCCTCAGTTGTGTGTGTGTCCTCAGGTGTGTTTGTATCCTCTGGTGTGTTTGTGTCCTCAGGTGTGTTTGTGTCCTCAGGTGTGTTTGTATCCTCAGGTGTGTTTGTGTCCTCATGTGTGTTTGTGTCCTCAGGTATGTTTGTGTCCTCAGGTGTGTTTTTCCATTCAGGTGTGTATGTGTCCTCTGATGTGTTTTTCCCCTCAGGTGTGTTTGTGTCCCCTCAGGTGTGTTTGTGTCCTCAGGTGTGTTTGTGTCCTCAGGTGTGTTTGTGTCCTCAGGTGTGTTTGTGTCCCCTAGGGTGTGTTGGTATCCTCTGGTGTGTTTTTCCCCTCAGGTGTGTTTGTGTCCTCAGGTGTGTTTTCCCCTCAGGTGTGTTTGTGTCCTCAGATGTGTTTGTGTCCTCAGGTGTGTTTGTGTTCTCAGGTGTGTTTGTGTCCCCTCAGGTGTGTGACACACACACACATAAGGACACAAACACACCTGAGGGGACCTCAGGTGTGTTTGGATCCTCAGGTGTGTTTGTATCCCCTCAGGTGTGTTTGTGTCCCCTCAGGTGTGTTTGTGTCCTCAGGTGGGTTTGTGTCCCCTCTGGTGTGTTTGTGTCCCTCAGGTGTGTGTGTGTCCTCAGGTGTGTTTGTGTCCTCAGGTGTGTTTGTGTCCTCAGGTGTGTTTGTATCCTCAGGTGTGTTTGTGTCCTCATGTGTGTTTGTGTCCTCAGGTATGTTTGTGTCCTCAGGTGTGTTTTTCCATTCAGGTGTGTATGTGTCCTCTGATGTGTTTTTTCCCTCAGGTGTGTTTGTGTCCTCTGATGTGTTTGTATCCTCTGGTGTGTGTGTCCTCAGGTGTGTTTGTGTCCTCAGGTGTGTTTGTATCCTCAGGTGTGTTTGTGTCCTCAGGTGTGTTTGTGTCCTCAGGTATGTTTGTGTCCTCAGGTGTGTTTTTCCATTCAGGTGTGTATGTGTCCTCTGATGTGTTTTTCCCCTCAGGTGTGTATGTGTCCTCTGATGTGTTTTTCCCCTCAGGTGTGTTTGTATCCTCTGGTGTGTTTGTATCCCCTCATGTGTGTTTGTGTCCCCTCAGGTGTGTTTGTGTCCTCAGGTGTGTTTGTGTCCCCTCAGATGTGTTTGTGTCCTCAGGTGTGTTTGTGTCCCCTCAGGTGTGTTTGTGTCCTCAGGTGTGTTTGTGTCCTCATGTGTGTCTGTGTCCCCTCAGGTGTGTTTGTGTCTTCAGGTGTGTTTGTGTCCCCTCAGGTGTGTTTGTGTCCTCAGGTGTGTCTGTGTCCCCTCAGGTTTGACCATCCGGTGGACAGCGCAGGTCTTTTCTCCTTCATGACGTTTCATTGGATGACTCCTCTGGCCATGCATGCCCGCAGGAAAGGACGCCTCCTATTGGACGACATCTGGCCCGTGTCACAGCGGGAGTGTTGTCATGCCAACAGCCTGAGGTGGGAGGAGCTAATAATGAATCTGTGTGACAAGTAAAAACGCCTGAGCTGCGTAGAAGCTGAGGATTTACTGCCTACATGTCCCAGAATCCATCATGCTCGCCCATGATGCTGCTTTCATGTGACATAAAGAAAACGATCGATACGAGCTTCGTACTTTCAGACACCACCAAACAGGATACAGCTGTCCAGTGTGATCAGCAATAATTTCAAAATAAAGCCAACGACAAGAAGGTGTTCTGACCTGCCGTCTGGTTTTTAGATTTAAGGCAGGAAATGATTTAAAGATGATGAACGTTTCATTTAAAGTGTTTTATTTGTCACTGATGTCTTTCTTTGTTGTGTGTGCGTGTCCTCAGGTTGGCGTCTCTGTGGGAGGACGAGCTGAGGTCAAAGGGCAGCGATGCGTCTTTGTGTTCGGTGGTCTGGTCTTTCTGTCGGACCCGGCTCCTGCTGTCCATCCTCTGTCTAACCGTCACACAGCTGGCAGGATTCAGTGGTCCGGTGAGTCAGAACCAGTCAGACCAGTATGAAGACTACAGTAAACCTTCAGTTACTAGCTGAGACCCAGTGAGACGCTGTCCCGTTTACTGGCCTGGTGTGGGAAGACATTGCGACAGATAGACGTCTCGATTAGATGCCTGTTCTGGTTTTTATAGAAGCTCTTTATGTGTATTAAACCTCTTAAAGTACCAGTAAGACCAGTATTATGATAATAATTTTGTCCCCCCCCTCTCCAGGCGTTTGTGGTGAAGCGCCTGCTGGAGTACACCCAGCAGGAGGACTCGGACCTGGGCTACGGGCTGCTGCTGGTTCTGGGTCTCCTGACCACGGAGCTGGTTCGGTCCTGGTCTCTGGCTTTGACCTGGGCCCTGAACTACAGGACCGGATCCAGACTGAGAGGAGCCGTCCTCAGTCTGGCCTTCCACAAGATCCTGAAGCTCCGCAGCGTCCGGGACAAGTCCATGGGACAGGTTCTGCTTCTATATGTGCTGGTTCTGGTTCCTTCTTGTTGTTCTGTCTGATGGTGCCGATGTCCAACCTCTTGTCCTCCTCCGTCTCCCCCCCAGCTGGTCAACATGTGCTCCAGTGACGGTCAGCGGATGTTTGATGCAGCAGCAGTAGGTAGTCTGTTAGCAGGGGGCCCCCTGGTGGCCGTGCTCGGTGTTGCCTACAACTTGTTCATACTGGGCCCGACGTCCCTGCTGGGATCAGCTGTCTTCATCCTCTTCTACCCCACCATGGTCAGTAACTGCGCTCCTCCTCCTCCTCTTCCTACTTTGGTGAACTGTGTTGTACCTGTACCACCTGCAGAGTTATTTTTATGTGTGGACCTTCCTCCTTTACGTTCTATACTTGCTGGTTCCATAGTCTCAGATATGTAGCTCAGAGTCTCATCATGCATTCAGGTCTGAAACATTTGATATTTGTGCTTTTAAAACAGTATTTTTTACAGGGAGTCTGGTGTGGAGCGGATTCAAAATGTTCCCATTCTGAAATGACCGTCTCTTTGTTACACCGTACTGTTTCTGAAACCGTATACGTCTGTGATTAAACGATCTACCTGTAGATAAGTATTCTCCCACCTGATCAGGTTTATTGATCGTTATTCTCTGATCAGATGTTCAGCTCCAGACTGACGGCGTACTTTAGGAGGAAGGGCGTGGCCATCACAGACAGACGAGTGCAGAAGATGAACGAGATCCTCAACTACATCAAGTTCATCAAGATGTACGCCTGGGTCAAAGCCTTCGCCCAGGACGTCCGCAGTACGTACTCACCTGCACACGCTCACCTGGCCGGCCTGTCGCCACAGTAACAGTGATGTTGACTGTGTTTTCTCTCAGGAATCCGTGACGAGGAGCGCAGGATCCTGGAGCTCACAGGTTACTTCCAGAGCATCACTGTGGGCGTGGCTCCCATAGTTGTTGTCATCGCCAGCGTGGCAACATTCTCTGTCCACATGTTGCTAGGATACGACCTGACGGCAGCTCAGGTACAAAACTACCTGCAGTTAGCGCTGTGAAGTTTCTCTGATCATGTCTTTACTGCTCAGCCCCTGTTGGCTAAACTGGCTCCATAGCTGTTAGCAATATAGCCCCGCCCTAAAGCCTCCCCTGCTTCCTGGTCTCTGTTCCTCTAAACGGGACCATAATTTACTAAATGAACATCATGCTGTGTTGAAGAAGACTTGAAACTAGCGACTGAGACCAGAAACTCATCAGGAAAGTGTTTACTGAGGGAATAAATCAGCTGAGAAACATTTTACCATTATTCTAATGGAACTGCACTTCTTTCGTACAACCGGAGGAGTCGCCCCCTGCTGGCTGCTAGAGAGAACGCAGGTTTAAGGTGCTTCAACATTGGCTTCTGTAGTGAGAGCCGGAGGTTGCCTTGTTACAATTCTTTCTCTTTACCTGTTAGCATTGTAGCAGGCTGCAGCTAACTGTATGTCGACATATTTTAGCATTGATGTTGTCTGTCTGTCTCTGCAGGCCTTCACCGTAGTGACGGTGTTTAATGCCATGACTTTTGCCCTGAAGGTCACGCCGTTCTCTGTCAAGTCTCTGTCCGAAGCTTCAGTGGCCACGGAGAGATTCAAGGTCTGTCACTACCCCAAGGATCAAGGATATCTTTATTGATCCCCGAGCGGAAATTCTGTATCACAGTTGCACACATTGCACAAAAGGCAAAAGGAAAATAAATAAGGATAGTGGTATATAAAAAATATAAATATCAGAGTAAAAATATAAAATAAAATAAAATATAAAGGAGTATGGATATGTACAATATTTACATAGTAAAAGGAATTGTTATGGTGAACAGTAATAATGAATAAATAGTAGCAGCTGAATTGCAGCAGAGAGTATTGCACATTAAGCAGTTAATTAATTAAGCAGGTGTTATTTCACAAAACAGATAATAATGTCTAGTTTAAAACTAAGTGTCCGTGTGGGAGACACTTACGTGCAATTTATACTTCTGTGTCAAATCGACGGCGTAGCCTCTGCGTAGCCCTCTACCCTACTTTGTCACCTACGGCGTAGCCCTACGTGCATCTCCTCAAAAATATAACTACACGTCGAGGTGACGCCGACCATAAGAACTGTGATTGGTCGGCTGGGTAGCCTCGCAATTTCTCCAACGGGAAATGCCCCGTTCTTTGAAGTAACTTTTACTAGCGGCCAAACCAGCGGCTGTAACACGGTGGATCAATATATTTGACCGTCACAACCCGAGTGAAATGACTCGTTTCACTATCAGGATGTGATCCATTCGGTCGGTAACATTTGAAAAGGCTAAACCAGCCGCACGTTTACAATTTTACCCCCATTCACGTTAGCGGAGGGCTAAACCGGAAGTTAGGAGGTCCTTAGGTCCTTCCTGTAGAGGGCTTGAGTGTTCTTGGCCCAGTCCAGTTTATTGTTCATGTGCACTCCCAGGTATTTGTAATCCTCCACAATGTCCACAGGGACCCCCTGGATGGAAACTGGTGCCTTTGCTCTCCTTACATCCACAACCAGCTCTTTAGTCTTTGTCACATTGAGCTGCAGATGGTTCTGCTCTGTGACAAAGTCCCCCACCACAGCTCTGTGCTCAGCCTCGTCACCCTGCTGATACATCAAACCACAGCAGAGTCATCAGAAAACTTCTGAAGATGCAGGACTCAAAAGTCCGTGGTGTAGATGGTGAAGAAGGGAGAGAGGACCGTCCCCTGTGTGGCCCCGGTGTTGCTGACCACGCTGTGTGACACACAGTGTTGCAGGCGCACATACTGTGGTCTGCCAGTCAAGTAGCCAACAATCCAGGACACGAGGGGGGCATCCACCTGCTTCACTGTCAGCTTCTCATCCAGCAGGGCCGGCCGGATGGTGTTGAAAGCACTGGAGAAGTCATAAAACATGACCCTCACAGTGCTCGCCGGCTTGTCCAGGTGGGCAGGAAGATGATGGCGTCCTCAACTCCTAGTCGGGGCTGGTAGGCGAACTGGACGGGGTCCAGGAGAGGTCTGACCATGGGCCGCAGCTGATCCAGAACCAGACTCTCCAGGGTCTTCATAATGTGGGAGGTCAGTGCCACAGGTCTGTAGTCCTTAGAGCCACTAGGACGTGGCGTCTTTGGTACAGGAAGGAGGCAAGATGTCTTCCACAGCACAGGGACCCTACAGAGACTCAGGCTTAGGACATGGTGAAGGACTCCATAGCTGGGGGGCACAGGCTTTGAGCACCCCGGGACGGACACCATCAGGGCCTGCAGCCTTGTTGGAGTGGAGTCTCCTCATCTGTCTTCTCACCTGGTCAGCAGTGAGGCACACAGAGGTCACAGGTGGGGGAGGGGGAGAGGAGTCGTCGTCAGGCTGGAGAGAGCTGTTAACCTGAGAGCCGGAGAAGGAGGGGTTGGGGTCTCACAGGAGGGTGGGGGACAGTGAGGAGGAGGAGGGGGGGTAGTGGGGTTGGAGGTGTTTGACGGCAGACTGAGTTGGGGGGGGGGATGGGCAGGAGTCATAGTATCAAACCTGTTAAAGAACAGATTAAGTTTGGTGGCCCTGTCCAAGCTGCCTTCAGCTCCTCTGCTGCCAGTCAGTCTGAAGCCAGTGATGTTCCTCATGCCGCTCCAGACCTCCCTCATGTTGTTCTGCTGTATGCATCTTTAATGTTAGCATACAGCAGGTCCATGGTCCTGTCCTCTCTAGTATGGCAGCTCACATACTGGGTGAAGTTAGTAAGTGTGGTGCTCATGGTGACGTGGTTGAAGTCACCGAGATCACTATGAGGGCACTCGGGTGTTGAGTCTGGAGTTCAGCAATGGCGGTGTGGGTGATGTTACACGCTGACGTCGAGTTGGCAGAGGGCGGAATGTAAACGGCAACAGCGATGGCATGAAATCTCCTGTGGCAGATAATATGGCCGGAGTCCCACAGCAAGCAGTTCAGTGTCCGGGCTACAGATACACAGTTTAACCGTAATGTGAGCGGGATTACACCATCTGTTGTTAACTAGAATGGCAAGCCCACCGCCTTTACACTTACCACTCTGGGTGCATTCCCTGTCGGCCCGAACAGTCTGAAAGCCGTTGATGGTGCTAACGCTGTTAGCTTGTCCGTCTTATTAGCCAGTGACCTCACATTGCCCATGATGACAGAGGGGAGACACGGCTTAAATCTCCTTCTCCTAAGTCTCTGTTGTCTGGACCCCTCTCTCTTCCCTCACCGTTTCGTTCCTCCTCTGCGCCATGCCGGTCAGCTTCAGTGCGATCAGCTGATCCTAGGTGCAAACAAAGCGGCCACGAAGTTGGACAAAATACAGCCAACAATAAAATACAATCACATTGATTTATTTAAAATGCTAACGGCAGCTGGGACAAATTAAGTTTAAATCTGTTTGTCTTGCATGTTGGCGTCTTGTGTGAGGGCCTGGTGGAAGCAACTTGAACTCTCACTGTTTCTAAACATAACCTTACGTTCTACTTGTTTATGCAATATACCTACATAGTGGACCTCCATTGGTTCATTTGGTCCCCTGTTTTGATCTGGTTGGACCTCTCTGCCCTCTGTCTGTCCTCAGAGTCTCTTCCTGTTGCCGGAGGTCGACAGCGTCCACATGTTGCCTAGCGATCCTCAGGTTGCTGTAGAGATGTGTGGTGCTAGTCTGGCATGGGACGGAGTCGGACAGAGCACTCAGTCCAGCCCATGTGTCCGAACAGCCGGCAGACACAAGTAAAGTGACATTTACATGAATCTGTGTCCCAGTTTAGAACCGGTCTTCTTTACTGGTCTGAAGGGTGATAGGCTGAACCTGCCCTGCTCGCTGATAAAGATGGTTCAGTCCTCCAAGTTCTGTCTAATGAAGGCTGCATTTATTTATTTAAATGATTAAAAGGAGGAAGTAGGTCAGTTCCTAGAGTAGTAAGTTGAGTGTGTGGTGACTTTCAGGTGCAGAGACATAAGGGTTCTCCAGGAGGAAGAGGAGGAGGACGAGGTGACCGGCTCCCTGCTGAGAGAAGGAGGAGATGTAGCCTCAAGTCCAGAGGAGGAAGACGGGGAAGAGGAGGCCTGTCCTCCCCTGCTGTCTGCCCCCCCCGTCTCCCAGTGCCTTCAGAGCACCCTGCACTGCATCAACCTGAGTGTCCAACAGGTAGGTGCAGAAGTTGGGTCCAAGATTGTCCAACATGTAGGTCCAGAAGTCAGGTGCAAGAGTGTCCAGCATGTAGGTCCAGGAATCGGGTCCAAGAGTGTCCAACAGGTAGGTCCAGGAGTCGGGTCCAAGAGTGTCAAACAGGTAGGTCCCGGAGTCAGGTGCAAGATTGTCCAACATGTAGGTCCAGAAGTCAGGTGCAAGAGTGTCCAGCATGTAGGTCCAGGAGTCGGGTCCAAGAGTGTCCAGCAGGTAGGTCCAGGAGTCAGGTGCAAGATTGTCCAACATGTAGGTCCTGGAGTCAGGTGCAAGAGTGTCAAACAGGTAGGTCCCGGAGTCAGGTGCAAGATTGTCCAACATGTAGGTCCCGGAGTCAGGTGCAAGATTGTCCAACATGTAGGTCCAGGAGTCAGGTGCAAGAGTGTCAAACAGGTAGGTCCCGGAGTCAGGTGCAAGATTGTCCAACATGTAGGTCCAGGAGTCGTGTCCAAGATTGTCCAACATGTAGGTCCAGGAGTCAGGTGCAAGATTGTCCAACAGGTAGGTCCAGAATTCAGGTGCAAGAGTGTCCAACATGTAGGTCCAGGAGTCGGGTCCAAGAGTGTCCAGCAGGTAGGACCAGGAGTCAGGTGCAAGATTGTCCAACATGTAGGTCCGGAATTCAGGTGCAAGAGTGTCCAACATGTAGGTCCAGGAGACGGGTCCAAGAGTGTCCAACATGTAGGTCCAGGAGTCGGGTGCAAGATTGTCCAACATGTAGGTCCAGGAGTCAGGTGCAAGAGTGTCCAGCAGGTAGGACCAGGAGTCGGGTGCAAGATTGTCCAACATGTAGGTCCAGGAGTCAGGTGCAAGAGTGTCCAACATGTAGGTCCAGGAGTCAGGTGCAAGATTGTCCAACATGTAGGTCCCGGAGTCAGGTGCAAGATTGTCCAACAGGTAGGTCCCGGAGTCAGGTGCAAGATTGTCCAACATGTAGGTCCAGGAGTCAGGTGCAAGAGTGTCCAACATGTAGGTCCAGGAGTCGGGTCCAAGAGTGTCCAGCAGGTAGGACCAGGAGTCAGGTGCAAGATTGTCCAACATGTAGGTCCAGGAGTCAGGTGCAAGAGTGTCCAACATGTAGGTCCAGGAGTCGTGTGCAAGAGTGTCCAGCAGGTAGCTGCAGAAGTTGGGTCCAAGAGTGTCAAACAGGTTGGGCCAGGAGTCAGGTGCAAGAGTGTCCAACATGTAGGTCCAGGAGTCAGGTGAAAGATTGTCCAACATGTAGGTCTAGGAGTCAGGTACAAGAGTGTCCAGTAGGTAGCTGCAGAAGTTGGGTCCAAGAGTGTCAAACGGGTAGGTACAGGAGTCGTGTGCAGGAGTGTCCAACATGTAGGTCCAGGAGTCGTGTGCAAGAGTGTCCAGCAGGTAGGTGCAGAAGTTGGGTCCAAGATTGTCCAACATGTAGGTCCAGGAGTCAGGTGCAAGAGTGTCCAACATGTAGGTCCAGGAGTCAGGTGAAAGATTGTCCAACATGTAGGTCTAGGAGTCAGGTACAAGAGTGTCCAGTAGGTAGCTGCAGAAGTTGGGTCCAAGAGTGTCAAACGGGTAGGTACAGGAGTCGTGTGCAGGAGTGTCCAACATGTAGGTCCAGGAGTCGTGTGCAAGAGTGTCCAGCAGGTAGGTGCAGAAGTTGGGTCCAAGATTGTCCAACATGTAGGTCCAGGAGTCAGGTGCAAGAGTGTCCAACATGTAGGTCCAGGAGTCAGGTGAAAGATTGTCCAACATGTAGGTCTAGGAGTCAGGTACAAGAGTGTCCAGTAGGTAGCTGCAGAAGTTGGGTCCAAGAGTGTCAAACGGGTAGGTACAGGAGTCGTGTGCAGGAGTGTCCAACATGTAGGTCCAGGAGTCGTGTGCAAGAGTGTCCAGCAGGTAGGTGCAGAAGTTGGGTCCAAGATTGTCCAACATGTAGGTCCAGGAGTCAGGTGCAAGAGTGTCCAACATGTAGGTCCAGGAGTCAGGTGAAAGATTGTCCAACATGTAGGTCTAGGAGTCAGGTACAAGAGTGTCCAGTAGGTAGCTGCAGAAGTAGGGTCCAAGAGTGTCAAACAGGTAGGTCCAGGAGTCAGGTGCAAGAGTTTCTCGCAGGTAGGTGCAGAAGTTGGGTCCAAGAGTGTCAAACATGTAGGTCCAGGAGTCAGGTGCAAGAGTTTCCCACAGGAAGGTCTAGGAGTCAGGTCCAAACACCTGGGAGAGTGGACATGTTACAATTCTAACATTTGTCTGTCTGTCAGGGCACGCTGGTCGGTGTCTGCGGTAGCGTCGGCAGTGGAAAAACTTCCCTGATTTCCGCCATCTTAGGACAGGTAATGTTACCTCCAACATCCTGTAAAACCTCACTTCCTACTTTTCCTACATGCTCCCTGTACTGATTGTTGATGGGTGTATTGACAGATGACTATGTTGGAGGGCAGTGTGGCTGTCAGAGGAAGGCTGGCCTATGTGGCTCAGCAGGCCTGGATCCTGAATGCAACACTGAGAGACAACATCCTGTTTGGACAGGAGTACCAAGAGGACAGGTGAGCAGAAGATGCCTGGAGGACAGGTGTGGGCATCCTGAACCTATTGACCTGGTCTCGGGGTGTGGTCCAGCTCTAAGACTTGTCTTTTTGTCGGTCTCTGCAGGTATCAGTCAGTGCTGAGTGCCTGCTGTCTCAGACCAGATCTCACATTGCTGCCTAATGCTGACCTTACAGAGGTATCATCACTTCCTGTTTGTACTTTAGTGTAGACTATGGTCTTTAGGTAGAGGAAGAAGTACATAGTATTATGTACTTGCCCTTGATTTTATCAACTTTATGTACTTGCCCTTGATTTTAACCTTCGTTGGATACATAGTATTAGTACTATCATGCTGGAAGCTAGTTGGTGGCTCAAAACAGCGTCCAACTCACTGAACCACTTTGTAATTTTTGGTTTGCTCAACTGCAACTGAACCCGAGGAGCCATGATGCTGGAGGTGTCCTGTGGGTTTGACCATACAGTCAACATTTGTTTTGTGGCTTTTTTGACTGTTTCCCGTAGAGTATCTTGTAGCAAGAGTGTGGGCTGTTACAACAAGCCGTTCAGCCCTTGTATAATTGGAGTGAGAACTCATTCTCAGCAGGGCTCGTCCAGGGCATGTGGAGAGTTTCGAGTATGGTGGTGTCTGGATCGGCTTTTGCAGATGATGTGGTTCTTCTGGTTTCTTCAGACCTTGACTTCCAATGAACACTGGGGCTGTATGAAGACCAGTTTGAAGTGGCGGAGATGAGAGGCAACTCCAAGTTAGGGCCTGTGGTACTCTGCTGGAAAAACACAGACTGCTACCTCTGGAGTTGGAATGTCTTGGGTCTTGATGGAGGGTAAGATGGAATGTGAGTGATAGGTGGATTATTTTGGAATCAGCAGGGATGTTGATGTTGTACTGGACTGTCGTGGTGAAGAGAGAGCTGAACCAGGATGCTGTTCTTTAAAACCCTTACTTGTGGTCATGAGGTTTGTAGGTGACTGAAAGAGTAAGTTGCTAACAAGAGTGTGCGTGCTTACCCTTTGGGATAGGGTGAGGAGCTAAGACATCTTGGAGGACCACTGCTTTTCTGCATGTACGGAGTCAGTTGAGGTGGTTTAGACATGTGATCAGGATCCTCCTTGATGCCTGTCTGAATACATCCAACTGGGAGGAGACCCCACACTTGACGCAGAACACACTGGATTATATGTCCTGTCTAGACTTGGAACATCGTGGGATCCCAAACCTGGAGGATGTGGCTAGGGAGGAGGACATCTGGGCGACAACATTGCTCCGTATAGGCGGTGGAAAATGATGAATGTGTGTTGTATCCCCGTTTCTGCTAGATGCTGAGAAATCTTTTGGTCCCCCTTTTGGTTTCCAACAGCTGAGGCCAGCTCCATCTCTACAAACACTAATGAAGCCTGGACATGTTGGCTTGTCCAGCATCTGCATTACAGCATTAAAGTGATGGTTGCTGTCCTTGTTGGGACTGTGTATGGATTTAGTCTCTGTGACCAACATGTTTCGGAGGAGCGATTGTGAAGGTCACGGTGGCCAGCACCCACACACAGTATAATGAATGGATGAAGCCACCCCGTGGGTTTGTATGGAGAGCAGTGAAGCCAGTTTTGGTCCTATGTAGTACTACTACATGGCTACTTCCTGTTGGCACCAGGGTCTACTGCGCTTGATTGCACAATATAATACGCAGTTTAATGACGTAGACCAACGTCAGAAACACTGGTATTCTGGTAGTTGGATTTAGTATCACCTCCTTTTAGTTCCAGGAGTTCGTCCCCACAGCAGTGGGAGAGAAATGGAACCAGAACCAGAGACGGTAGAGGTTTGATAAGTTCCTGCAGTGCTAAAGAGATCACAGTCCATTGATATCAGAACCTTGTGATGGTCCAGAGATCAGTGAGACCCCTGAGCTCATCACAGAAACGCTGCCTTCTCCACACCTGTAGAATATTATCTGTACATCTGACAAACGGTTGGTTGATGACGTGAATGTGTCCTCAGCCGTGAAGACTTTTATATTTCCCTCCCATCAGATTGGCGAGCGTGGTGCCAACCTGAGTGGTGGGCAGCGCCAGCGAATCAGCTTGGCCCGCGCCCTCTACAGTGACCGGGATGTTTACGTCCTGGATGACCCGCTCAGCAGCCTCGACGCCCACGTGGCCAACCACATCTTCCACAACGCCATCAAGAAGCAGCTTCGCCACAAGACCGTCATCTTCATCACTCACCAGCTGCAGGTGAGACTCCTCCTGACAGGTACGGGAACGCTGCGCTACACCTGTCTGACAAGGAGATCACCTGTGTATGTGTGTGTGTATGTGTGTGTGTTTGTGTGTGTGTGTGTGCGCGCAGTACCTGGTGGACTGTGATGATGTCATCCTGATGAGAGAGGGGAGTATAGCGGAGCAGGGTAACCATGACAACCTGATGAAACTGAATCGAGACTACGCCGCCATGTTCAATCACTTCCAGCTCGGAGACACTCCTCACATAGAGGTACCTGTCCACCAGTTTACCTGTCTGTCTGTCCATCTGTCTTCCTGTCTGTCTGTCCACCTGTCTGTCTACCTGTCTGTCTTCGTGTCTGTCTGTCCACCTGTCTGTCTACCTTTCTGTCTGTCCACCTGTCTACCTGTATGTCTGTCCATCTGTCTTCCTGTCTGTCTGTCCACCTGTCTGTCTGTCTACCTGTCTGTCTTCCTGTCTGTCTGTCCACCTGTCTACCTGTCTTCCTGTCTGTCCACCTGTCTTCCTGTCTGTCTGTCTACGTGTCTGTCTTCCTGTCTACCTGTCTGTCTTCCTGTCTGTCTGTCTGTCCACCTGTCTTCCTGTCTGTCTGTCTGGCTATTGGTCTGGTGATTGGAGGAATCACTCCGAGCTCTGAAGCCAGTTTTACTAGCGGCCAAACTTGTAACACGGTGGAAACTGTCCACCTGTCTACCTGTCTTACTGTCTGTCCACCTGTCTGTCTGTCTGTTTCAGGCTCCCAGCAGGAAGAATGGCGGTTCTCAGAGGAAACCAGCTGACATTAAACCAAAATCAGTGAAGAAGGACACTCCGGTCATCAAGGGTAATGCTGACACACCTGTGTTCTACCTTTTCCCCGCACTTTATAGAAACACAATTGAATTGAACTTTATTCATACAAACATGTCTAACAGTAACAAGGTGCACTGAAGCATTTTAACAGCCTTTTTATTTTCGAGGAGAATGTGTCGGTGTCTTTGATTCGATTAGTAATAAATGAATCTGCTTATTTAGATTTCAGGATTTTGTTTGCTTTAATTGAAATACATTTTTATTCCAAACTGTAGAAACCAAACACATGTTACACATGTCTCATGTGATAATCTCTCAATGTGAAAATGATCGTGTGACATTAAAGGGGAGGAGCAGCAGTGTGGGGGCGTGGCCTGGCCCGTGTTCCGGCTCTACATGGCGGCGTGCGGTGGCTCCGCCCCCTGCCTGTTGATCCTGGCTCTGTTCGTTCTCAATGTGGGAAGCTCTGCCTTCTGCCAGTGGTGGCTCAGCTACTGGATCAACCAGGGCAGCGGGGTGAGACACCTCCTCCTCTTCACCCCCTCATCGTCACCTCTCATCATCACCATCATCACCATCATCACCATCCAACGAAGGTTAAAATCAGGGGCAGCTGAGACCCCACTTGTCCCCCACCCACAGTGCTTTCGTCTCTTCCCAGGAGGCTGAACAAACGCTCACGTTTGGCCTCATGTGACTCCAAAGACCACAACAACTGTCGTTACAGCAGCCAGGAGCTCTAACGAACCAGCGGTATCCATCACCTTGATAACGACCTAACAGAGGGTCAACAGCTGCGACTCCCTGCAGTCAGAACCCCTTTCATCCAGAGATCCCTCAATAAACAATAAAAGAATATGCGGCAGTATCCTTCAGTCGCTCGTTCATACTAAACAAAAGTTAGCAGCGCCATAATCCTGCGACCAAGTGTTCTCTCACACAGCGATCCGGCTTTACGGAACCAGCGGTGTGACAGAAAAAGACCGTTTAACACAACACTGGCTTTTCACAAACATTGTTCCGTCTCTGTTTCTACCAATGTGGATTGAATCTGACCCCCCTTTCCGGCGCCGTACCTTTCATACAGCGCAGAGATCCGGCATATTGCCCCAATACTCTTGGACAATAAGGCAGAGTGAAAACAGCTAGTCAGAACCGAAGGAGCCTCCACTCTTCGAGTACCTTCGACCGAGTCCAACTGCCCTTGATTTAACCTTCCTTGGAGAACTGTGACCTGGATGACCGAGAACCTTCAAAGACACCTCCTCCTCATCACCTCCTGACTCCTCTCACATCTTTCTGTACCTGTTTTTCCAGAACACCACGGTAACCCAGGGCAACAGCTCAGCTGTGAGCGCCAGCGTGAAGGACAATCCAATGATGCAACAGTACGCCGCGGTCTACGCTTCCTCCATGGGAGTCATGCTGCTCTTCAAGCTCTTCAGAGGCATCGCCTTCGTCAAGGTGAGGAGAAGACACGCTGACCACAGGGCAAACTATGGCGTTACGTCGGCTTTGGTCGTTGCACTCTGAGGTTAAATCCAGCTCGCAGGCTGACACCGACATCAGCTGTGGGCTTTTCTGCTTCTCCCGCCGACTTTAAAAGGTGAAACTCACACTAACAGCTAATGCAACACATGATGTGACACCTGTAGACACACCTGATGTATCGTACAGAAAAACAACAGCCTGGAAGCGTCTGAGTTGAGGTGAAATGATTGATGCCACAGGTGCTCTGGGCCCTGGTTTTGGACTCTATGAACTGTCTTGCTTCACACGTCAGATCAAACCTTTGCACCACACGGCGTCTCTCGTGAGCTGAAGGTGGTGAGTCTTGTTGAATCTGGTTGTGCCCTGCAGGGAACTCTGCGCGCCTCCTCGAAGCTGCATGACCAGCTCTTTCGCAAGATCCTCCGCTGCCCCATGAAGTTCTTCGACACAACTCCCACTGCACGAATCCTAAACCGCTTCTCCAAGGACATGGACGAAGGTAAGGGACTGTCCCAGATGCAGTTCAGTACGTGGCCGAGTCTGGGATCCTTTTGGAAACTAACCTCTTACGTTTTCCCCTCCAGTCGACACGCGTCTGCCCTTCCAGACTGAGATGTTAATCCAGAACGTGATCCTGGTCTTCTTCTGCCTGAGTGTTGTCAGCTGTGTTTTCCCATGGTTCCTGGTAGCGGTGGGTCCCCTGGTGTTGCTGTTCGCAGCGCTCCACAGCATCTCCAGGGTCTTCATCCGGGAGCTGAAGCGCCTGGACAACGTGACTATGACGCCCCTCATGTCCCACATCACCTCCAGCATCCAGGGCCTGGCCACACTGCAGGCATATGGCAGGGGCGACGACTTCCTCAACAGGTCAGGGTTGGAACCATGAAAGCCATGATGATCCAGGACCTCACCCCCATGCCTAGTCTGAACATGTTGTTGTTTTCAGGTACCAGATTCTGCTGGACCAGAACCAGGCTCCCTTCTACTTGTTCAGCTGTGCAATGCGCTGGCTGGCGGTGCGTCTGGACGTCATCAGTGTTGGTCTGATCAGCATTACCGCCCTGATGATGGTCCTGATGCATGGGCAGATCCCTCCCGCCTACGCTGGCCTCGCCATCTCCTACGCTGTCCAGGTAACGTAAAGCACCTTCCTGAGCCATTAGTGGCAAACGTCCCAAAGTCCCAACCCTGTGACATGAGTCCGTGTCTCCCCCTATTCCAGTTAACAGGACTGTTCCAGTTCACAGTGCGTTTGGCCTCTGAGACTGAAGCTCGCTTCACCTCCGTCGAGAGAATCCACCACTACATCCAGGTACTGGTTACACTGGTTTTCTGGAGTCTGAAAAGGTTTTCAAGCGACCATATCCACGAGCATTTAGGTTCTGTGTCATGTGATGAACCGATAGTCCCTGATCAGACCTCTGGGGCCGGCTGCTGATGTGGAGCTGCAGTAGATCTTTAATGTAGAGAGGCGTCTGACCCTGCACAGCTCCACCAGGAATCACAAGAACAGTGAACTGGATTCTGAATTTAATGGCCAAAGAATCTCAGTGAGACTATTTAGAGGACTTGGTTTAAAGCTCAGCAACAGCATTCTGGACCACTTGGAGGTGATTCAGGATTGTCTAACTAAGGCGAGAAGATAATATTTACACGTTTACACAGAAGAGGGTGTTGTGGTCCCTGAACATCAAACAAACTGATTGGTTAATCCAACTTCCTGTCAGGTGATTTAAAACACCTGTCGTTGCTGGGCAGAATGTCAAAGGAATCTTAGAAAGGTCGACCGGTGTTAGGGATTAAAAAAGAGGCTGGACTCAGCGGCAGTCTCTATCCCAGCCTGGATAAATCACCATGCCGTCTGTGTCTCAGTCCCTGTCCCAGGAAGCCCCGGCCCGGGTCGAAGGTCGCGCCCCTCCGGCTGACTGGCCCCAGCAGGGGGAGCTGGTGCTCAGGGAGGTGGACATGAGGTACCAGGAGAACCTCCCATTGGTTCTCAACAGGATCTCCTGCACCATCCGGCCCAAAGAGAAGGTCGGCATTGTCGGCAGGACTGGATCAGGTAGGACAGGGTTCTGTGTCTCCTCAGGTCTTGGCTTTGACTCTGATGAAGACTCTGAGACCCGCGGTCTGTCTGTGTGTGTGCAGGGAAGTCGTCTCTGGGCGTGGTTCTGTTCAGGCTGGTGGAGCACTGTGGAGGCTCCATCCTGATCGACGGCATCGACATCAGTGACATCGGACTGGCCGACCTCCGCAGCAAGCTGTCCATCATCCCCCAGGACCCCGTGCTGTTCAGTGGGACCGTCAGGTGGGGACGGCTCGTCGCTACATGAAAAGGTTTATCATGTGACAGCATGGCGTGACGTTAGTTAGAACATTGCTTTGTGTGTGTCCCACAGGTTCAACTTGGACCCGTTTCACCAGTACAGCGAGGAGCAGATCTGGGACGCTCTGGAGAGAAGTCACATGAAGGAGTGTGTGAGTACCCACATCTTTGTACTTTATAGTGTCGTCCTGCAGGAAACCAGATGTGCTCAGTGTTCCAGGATCCAGGGGGACCAGGGGCCCGTCCTTCTTTCTTTCTCTGAGTCTGGAGTTAAGAGCTCCTCCAACTGGTTCGTCTTTGTTGTCCAATAACTTCACCGTTAAATCTCCTACAGACTCCATCCGAACTTTAAACGAGACGTAAGATCTTCAACTGGATGGGCGTGACAAGGTTTTTTATGTCTTCCCAACCCGTTCTCCTCCCACATATGGACTCTTTGTCAAGACCCCTTGGCGTCGTTTTTTTAACGCCCGTAAAACTAGTGGTTAATGTTGTGAAACGTCGCAGTTTGGTTAAGTTTAGGCACCAAAACTACTTGGTTAGGTTTAGGAAGGGTTAGGGTTAAAATAACTACGTTACTTGACTTAAATTACATAATTTAAGTAATGCTACGTAGGTAAGTTACGTAACATCACTAAAAGGAATCAGTGTTTTTGTTTCACACAGAGGAAACGAACACTGGTTTTTGTCCACCCCAACCACCTCCAACTGTTCTGTTGTTAAAGTACTTTTAGCGTTGAACAGTCCCCTCCAGTGCGTAGGAGGATGGCGTGAACTATTGAATTATTTGATTCTGTGGAAATGAGAACGGGCTGGTCTTTCACACTTTTCCTCTTTAAACTTGTTGCTTTCTCCACAATCTCACACATTCGAGCAGCTCGCTGTGGCGTCCGAGATGGCATCAGAGCAAGAGACTAAAGGAATCATCTGACAAACTGCGACTGCAGCTTTAAAAATAGTTGTTGTGGTTTTAACATCCATTATGGGGTCGCGCGGCAGGGTTATACACTATAATAAACCGCCTGTCTGTCCTCCAGGTGTCCCAGCTGCCCCTGAAGTTGGAGTCGGAGGTGGTGGAGAACGGAGAGAACTTCTCCGTGGGAGAGAGACAGCTGCTGTGTGTCGCCAGAGCTCTGCTGAGACAATGCAAGGTGAGAGACAGACAAGTGAGAGACAAACAGGTGAGAGAGAGACAGGTGAGAGACAGAAAAGTGAGAGAGAGACAGACAAGTGAGAGACAAACAGGTGAGAGAGAGACAGGTGAGAGACAGAAAAGTGAGAGAGAGACAGACAAGTGAGAGACAAACAGGTGAGAGAGAGACAGGTGAGAGACAGAAAAGTGAGAGAGAGACAGACAAGTGAGAGACAAACAGGTGAGAGAGAGACAGGTGAGAGACAGAAAAGTGAGAGAGAGACAGACAAGTGAGAGACAAACAGGTGAGAGAGAGACAGGTGAGAGACAGAAAAGTGAGAGAGAGACAGACAAGTGAGAGACAAACAGGTGAGAGAGAGACAGGTGAGAGACAGAAAAGTGAGAGAGAGACAGACAAGTGAGAGACAAACAGGTGAGAGAGAGACAGGTGAGAGACAGAAAAGTGAGAGAGAGACAGACAAGTGAGAGACAAACAGGTGAGAGAGAGACAGGTGAGAGACAGAAAAGTGAGAGAGAGACAGACAAGTGAGAGACAAACAGGTGAGAGAGAGACAGGTGAGAGACAGAAAAGTGAGAGAGAGACAGACAAGTGAGAGACAAACAGGTGAGAGAGAGACAGGTGAGAGACAGAAAAGTGAGAGAGAGACAGACAAGTGAGAGACAAACAGGTGAGA
>NC_060166.1:36718926-36723244 GCF_021292245.1 Micropterus dolomieu
GTGAGAGAGAGACAGGTGAGAGAGAGACAGGTGAGAGACAGACATGTGACAGAGAGACAGGTGAGAGACAGACAAGTGAGAGGCAAACAGGTGAGAGACAGACAAGTGAGAGGCAAACAGGTGAGAGAGAGACAGGTGAGAGACAGAAAAGTGAGAGAGAGACAGACAAGTGAGAGACAAACAGGTGAGAGAGAGACAGGTGAGAGACAGAAAAGTGAGAGAGAGACAGACAAGTGAGAGACAAACAGGTGAGAGACAGACAGGTGAGAGACAAACAGGTGAGAGAGAGACAGGTGAGAGACAGACAAGTGAGAGAGAGACAGGTGAGAGACAGACAAGTGAGAGACAAACAGGTGAGAGACAGACAAGTGAGAGACAGACAAGTGAGAGACAAACAGGTGAGAGAGACAAAAAGGTGAGAGACAGACAAGTGAGAGGCAAACAGGTGAGAGACAGACAAGTGACAGAGAGACAGGTGAGAGACAGACAAGTGAGAGACAAACAGGTGAGAGACAAACAGGTGAGAGACAGACAAGTGAGAGACAGACAGGTGAGAGACAAACAGGTGAGAGAGAGACAGGTGAGAGACAGACAAGTGAGAGGCAAACAGGTGAGAGAGAGACAAGTGAGAGAGAGACAGGTGAGTGACAGACAAGTGAGAGACAGACAGGTGAGAGAGAGACAGGTGAGTGACAGACAAGTGAGAGAGAGACAGGTGAGAGACAAAAAGGTGAGAGACAAAAAGGTGAGAGACAAACAGGTGAGAGACAAACATGTGAGAGAGAGACAGGTGAGAGACAGACAAGTGAGAGACAAACAGGTGAGAGACAAAAAGGTGAGAGAGAGAGACAAGTGAGAGACAGACAGGTGACAGAGAGACAGACAAGTGAGAAACAGACAGGTGAGAGACAGACAAGTGAGAGGCAAACAGGTGAGAGAGAGACAGGTGAGTGACAGACAAGTGAGAGACAGACAGGTGAGAGAGAGACAGGTGAGAGACAGACAAGTGAGAGAGAGACAGGTGAGAGAGAGACAGGTGAGAGACAGACATGTGACAGAGAGACAGGTGAGAGACAGACAAGTGAGAGGCAAACAGGTGAGAGAGAGACAAGTGAGAGAGAGACAGGTGAGTGACAGACAAGTGAGAGACAGACAGGTGAGAGAGAGACAGGTGAGAGACAAAAAGGTGAGAGACAAAAAGGTGACAGAGAGAGACAGGTGAAAAACAAACAGGTGAGAGAGAGAGACAGGTGAGAGACAGAAAAGTGAGATGCAAACAGGTGAGAGAGAGACAGGTTAATGACAGACAAGTGAGAGACTAACAGGTGAGAGACAAAAAGGTGAGAGACAGACAGGTGAGAGAGAGACAAGTGAGAGAAAGACAGGTGAGAGAGAGACAGGTGATAGACAAACAGGTGAGAGACAGACAAGTGAGAGACAAAAAGGTGAGAGACAGACAGGTGAGAGACAGACAGGTGAGAGACAGACAAGTGAGAGAGAGACAGATAAGTGAGAGACATACAGGTGAGAGAGAGACAGGTGAGAGAGAGACAAGTGAGAGAGAGACAGGTGAGAGAGAGACAAGTGAGAGACAAACAGGTGAGAGACAAAAAGGTGAGAGACAAACAGGTGAGAGAGAGATAGGTGAGAGACAGACAAGTGAGAGACAAACAGGTGAGAGACAAAAAGGTGAGAGACAAACAAGTGAGAGAGAGAGACAGGTGAGAGACAAAAAGGTGAGAGACAAACAGGTGAGAGAGAGACAGGTGAGAGACAGACAGGTGAGAGGCAAACAGGTGAGAGACAGACAGGTGAGAGACAAACAGGTGAGAGAGAGACAAGTGAGAGAGAGACAAGTGAGAGACAGACAAGTGAGAGACAAACAGGTGAGAGAGAGACAGACAGGTAAAGGAGACAGGTGAGAGGCAAACAGGTGAGAGACAGACAGGTGAGAGACAAACAGGTGAGAGAGAGACAAGTGAGAGACAGACAAGTGACAGACAGACAAGTGAGAGACAAACAGGTGAGAGAGAGACAGACAGGTAAAGGAGACAGGTGAGAGACAGACAGGTGAGAGAGACAGACAGGTAAAGGAGATAGGTGAGAGAAAGACAGGTGAGAGACAGTCAGTAACCCTCTGAGCCCTCCTGCCCTGGTTCTGGTCTCTCAGGTCCTGATCCTTGACGAGGCCACAGCAGCCATGGATGCGGAGACGGACGCTCTGATCCAGGAGACCATCAGGAGCTCGTTCCAGGACTGCACCACCCTGACCATCGCCCACCGCCTGCACACCGTCCTTGCCTCAGACCGCATCATGGTGCTCAACCAGGGACAGGTACGCCAGCCCGCAGGAGTCCAACAGGAGTCCAGCAGGTCTGGGGGGGTTAGAGGTTTAGTCTGGGAGCTGGAACTCTTCTCACGCTGCACACCAGGGTTCATGTTGACATTCGGCTCTTGTTAGCTTTACACTGTCTATACCTGACTCAGAAAAGACCAGTAAGGGATCTGGTTCTCATGAACCTCACATTTTCTGATGAACCTACTTCAGTTGAGAGGTTTCCTGCCCCGGGTAGATGAGTCTGCAGGTAGATCCTCTCCGACGGGCCCAGTTCACCGCTGCTTTTACACTCTGTGCACGGGGACGCACCAGGGTCCGTGCAAACTGTGTAATCCTTGTCCTGAAACTGACACCTCTGCTCTGATTGGTTCAGGTGGCGGAGTTTGACGAGCCGTCCAAGCTGCTGGCCAATGAGAACTCTCGGCTGTGCTCCATGCTGGCCGCCGTGGAAAACAAGATCTCCGTCCGAGGATGAGGAGGAGGATGAAGAGCGCGCTGGATTACAGGAAGTCTAGTTTCTGTAGATGTTTATTTAACGGGACAACAAAGATCACATTCGAGGTCGGACTGATGTGATGGTCCTGGTCCTGGTCCTGGTCCTCTTCTGTACTCTATGTTATAGCTAAAGCAGGACGCAGAGTGACGCTGACAGCAGGGCGGCTCTGGGTGTAGAATACTGATCTGTATAAAACTAAAATATTCAGGCTGAAACACGTCTGTTGAATCTGTGTCTTCATCATCTTCATCTTCCTCACTGCTGCCTCTTTGCATCATGGGACATATTGTTTGGTGACGTCGTCGCTCTGTTGGTGACCTGATGGGAACCAGGTGTGTGAATCACTTGAGTCGCCCCCCTAAACCCTGGACCGTCATTTTACATGTTTTACTTCGGGGCCGAGGCCCCGAGGGGCCCGGCTGTCTGAAGCTGTTCCAGGCTCCTGCAGAGGAAACTGATTATTTAAATGACCTGTGGCCCAGAGGTCGTTTCAAATGATCAGTTTCCTCGTTTTTATCAGACAGCTTCTGACTCCCAGAAACTTCATGTTTGTTTCCCTTTATGTTTTAACGCCGGCTTGTGGAGAGCGGAGATCAGGATCCGGACATAACTCACCTGCAACAGGAAGTACGCTCTGACTGTCTTTTAATGAGGAACGCAGCAGAAGAAGAAGGAGGAGGACAGATTAGTTTATAATAGTTAAAAAGTCAACCTCAGCCAGAAGCCAGAGACACGACGCGCTGCCTTCCTGTCCATCCATCGATCTGCGATCGATATGTGAGTGCAGGACGTGTGAAACACTGGAGACGCTGCAGTTACGTGTCGTTGACCACGAGACCACCTGACCGCCTGCGTCCAGCCGTCTCCCCCGACTTCTGATCTCTGTGCAGGGTGAGGACGTCACGCCTTGTTTGGGGATCAGCTGAGACAAACTGGATGACTTGTGTCAGGTTTCGTGAGATTCAAGTGTTGCTGAAGCGCCACGTGAGCTTCTCTCCTCAGAAACACAGGTGTTAGTTCGTGCATCACCTTTATTCTTTGGGAAAAGCTGGATCTGTCACCTGCAGGTGCATCTGCTCCCGGTGACCTGCAGGTGTTTCTGCTCCAGATGACCTGCAGGTGTTTCTGCTCCAGGTGACCTGCAGGTGTTTGTGCTCCAGGTGACCTGCAGGTGTTTCTGCTCCAGGTGACCTGCAGGTGTTTGTGCTCCCGGTGACCTGCAGGTGCTTCTGCTCCAGGTGACCTGCAGGTGTTTCTGCTCCCGGTGACCTGCAGGTGTTTGTGCTCCCGGTGACCTGCAGGTGTTTGTGCTCCCGGTGACCTGCAGGTGTTTCTGCTCCAGGTGACCTGCAGGTGTTTCTGCTCCAGGTGACCTGCAGGTGTTTGTGCTCCAGGTGACCTGCAGGTGTTTGTGCTCCAGGTGACCTGCAGGTGCTTCTGCTCCAGGTGACCTGCAGGTGTTTCTGCTCCCGGTGACCTGCAGG
>NC_060166.1:36723344-36732111 GCF_021292245.1 Micropterus dolomieu
GGTGACCTGCAGGTGTTTGTGCTCCAGATGACCTGCAGGTGTTTGTGCTCCAGATGACCTGCAGGTGTTTGTGCTCCAGATGACCTGCAGGTGTTTGTGCTCCAGATGACCTGCAGGTGTTTCTGCTCCAGGTGACCTGCAGGTGTTTCTGCTCCAGGTGACCTGCAGGTGTTTCTGCTCCAGGTGACCTGCAGGTGTTTGTGCTCCCGGTGACCTGCAGGTGTTTCTGCTCCAGGTGACCTGCAGGTGTTTGTGCTCCCGGTGACCTGCAGGTGTTTCTGCTCCAGGTGACCTGCAGGTGTTTCTGCTCCAGGTGACCTGCAGGTGTTTGTGCTCCAGGTGACCTGCAGGTGTTTGTGCTCCAGGTGACCTGCAGGTGTTCAGGTGTGTGATAGTAAACATAAACACTAACCGATCCGAGGCTCTAACAGGCTCTAACAGGATGTAAATAAAAGCTGTTTAATATCGACGTGACTTCACTGAAGGAAATCGCCTGTGAACCTCAGGTGTGTCCTGCAGATGTGTTTATCTTTCTTCTTCTCCTTTTTAAATCGTAGTGCTTTCTCCCGCCGGTCTGTTACCTGCTGTGTGAAGGTGTTTGTGTTTGTAGTTTTAACGGTTGCTGCTGCTGTCAAACTGTAAGCGTGAGATCTGTGACGGCCCGCGCTGGCAGGAAGGACTTCTGACTTGGTTTTTATTTCAGGACGTCCTGTTTGTCCTCCGATCTGCAGGAGACGGCCTCATCACTGATTTAAAAAACATCAAGTGAAAGAGTTGTCCTTTAAAGACACATTACAAGTCACATGACAGCATCATGTCTCGGTGTCTCTGCTGTGTTTCTAACAGCCTTATAGCATGACTTCATAACTGCCTTCAAATACTGTCAATAAAGTTATTTTAAGATTAAAACTTTGTGTTTGTCAAACAACTTTAACTTAATAAAATAATAACAGCTCTGTTTATTTGGTTTTACTCTTTCTCTACATTTCATTCTCACATCTTGTGTCTGGTTTATTGATCCTTGATTTATTTATAGTTATACATTTACACAGAGATCAGAACTTCAGTTTGAGCTTGGTTCCATTTAAAAATCTCTACGTAGTTTTTACTTCTACACCACCAGTCACACGTTTCAGAACAGCCGCCATGTTTGTAGTTCTTCTGTAAATCTAAGTACTTCAAGTCCAGTGAAAAACTTTCAATGCTACCAAAGTTAAAACAACGTTTCCATCACCAAAACACACATTTTCAGATCTAAATTTAACAATTAAATGAAGGAGTTTTGTTCATTATTTCACTGTAGGATCAAACTATGACCAGCTGCTCTGTCTTCCCTCATTAATATTTTATATAATAGATATAATATAGTACAACAATCATTTCCTTCTACTGCTGCAGAATAACTTGAAGTTGTAAAGTCATTATTGATCCCTGAAAATTGTCTTGGAAAGTTTTACTGACCTAAACTTTGGTTATTCTGCAGTGGTGGAAGGAAATGATTGTTATTATTTGTACTCTATTATATATATTCTATATAATGTTAATGAAGGAAGACAGAGCAGCTGGTCATCAGTTGAGTGTAGTGTATTTTTATTCTTTAAAATAGTCTGCACACTCTATTGTTGTTAATGTGATAATTTAATATAATCCACACCTGTTAGTTACTGCTGGTTTTAAATGATCATATTAAACTGATTTATGTGTGAGTTAATTAGGTGACCTTTGACCCGGTTCGGTGGAGCCGGCTCCACAGCGCCCCCCTCCGGCCTGCACAAACTTTCCCCTGGTGTTGTTACTTCCTGTTTGGTCCGGAGCAGACCCTCCTCTGTCCTCTCTTTCTCCTCTGTTGTCTTTGTCTGATTAAAGTGTCCTCCTTCATCTCCCTGTCTCTCCTCCATTACGCGGACTCACCGCCAGCTCACATTAAACCCGACCGGGAGCATCTGGATTCTGTGTCCGGGACGCAGAGCGCAGAGCCGGGATGAGTTCACAAGAGGAGCCGGTGTTCGTCCGGTTCTTCCTCTCCGGCTCCTGATGGATTTCACGTAGACTGTTTGCCCACAAACCACAAATAATGCTCTCTGGTGCTAATGCTAATGAGACTAAGTGCTAACCAGGTTAGTTAAACCAGTGAAATGAACGTTAGTTATCCCTGCTTTCACTCCGCCTGTTAAAGTGCCTGTTTTTTAAAGGTAGTTTGGTGAACTCACTCAAAGCTAAAAGTGCTACAGATTAGCTAGCTTCTGCTAAAACTGGGTTCAGATGTACTTTAAGTTCGGTTGACTTGAGTTTTAAATGGGCTGAACCGAGCCTTAAATGTTGAGTTTAGAGAGTGGAACTCAATTCAAGTGTCCTTTTCGGTGTTTATAGCAGGTTTTGAGTTTAGTTTGACTTTAGTTTACTAAGTTTTTGAATGAAGTTTGGTCTGGTTTCCACAGCGGGTTGAATTCAGTCCGTCTGTGGTTTAAAACTGGGCCAAAATCAGGTTTTAAGTGTTGACAGAGTTCCGGTTCTGGTAATTAGTCCTGTGTAAGACCGGGTAATACAAAAAAAAGTGGGTCTAGAAGCAGCTAGTCTTGGGTTGAACCCACTTCTTGATGGGTCCTTATTAGTGTTTATAACTGGTCTGGATTTGGTTTGGACCTCAGTTAGTCTTTTGGGTTTTGAATGTCTTGAGGCCCGGCTCACATCCAGGATTACATTCTGCTGGTCTCTGGTTTAAAACTGGGTTTAAATAGACTCAGATTTTGGTTAAATACATTTTCAATTCATTCCTCTGCTGAAACTGGACTGGTGAACTGGTCCTGACTACATTTAGACCTGGTTTCACAGGTCTAAATGTAGTCTGACCCAGGTTTAGGACGGTCCAGAGGAAGCTGGTCCCTATTTTAGCGTCCTTGTTGATTGTTTCTGGTCTAAATAAAGGTTTTGTTTGTGAATGTGAGGCCTGGCCTACATAGAGGGTTGACTTTTAAAAACCGGTTCTGGATGTAGTCTGGTCCTTGCTGCCCCTCTGGTGACGGTCTGTGTGGGTTCTGAAGTTCAAAGTCGGGTTTCTGTTGGTCTTGGATGCTGTTAGTCCAGGTCTAAGTGGGGTTTAGTCCCAGGTTTAGCTCACAATGGCAGAGCTCCACCAGACTCCGACCTCACTGTGCTGCTGCCGTAAATCCCTGCCGGTCTCTGGGGCCCGGTGTGTCGGGGACCCCAGCCGGCCCTCAGCGGGTCCCGGGTCCCCGCGATGTCCCCTGGTGGACGTGGCCTCGGCGTCTAACTTCCGCAGCTTCAAGCTGCGACACTTCCACCTGGACCTGCGGCTGAATTTTGCCGTGAAGGAGATGAGCGGCTGGTTGGTTCTGGACCTGGTCCCAGTCCAGCCTGGGGTCCATACCCTGGTCCTGGACTCCCACTCCTCCCTCCTCATCCACTCCATAGATTGTAAGGTCCCCGGGGCCGGACAGGAGGCCCCTGTCTCCCTCACGTACCGGGTCGACCCGTTCACAGACTACGGCTCCTCGCTCAACATCAGCCTGCCGTCAGCAGCGGTGAAACCGGGCCGGCTGATCCACATCACGGTCCGTTACACCACCACAGACGGGCCGGCGGTGAGTCCAGAACCTGCAGACCACCAAGACTTTACTATTGATCCATGTGCTGATCACGTCCTCTGGTTATCAATCTATTCTTCAGTGTCTAAAAAAATGCTCTGGTCTGTATGTCTCTGTCTGTGTCTCTGTGTCTCTTTCTCCCCCGTCTCTCCGTCTGTGTCTCTGTGTCTCTCTCTGTTTCTCTGTCTCTTTCTCCCCGTCTCTCTCTGTTTCACTCTGTGTCTCTGTCTCTTTCTCCCCCGTCTCTGTGTGTGTCTCTCTCTCTGTGTCTCTCTATGTGTCTCTCCGTCTCTGTCTCTTTCTGTCTCTCTGTGTCTCTTTGTGTGTCTTTCTCTCTGTCTCTCTTTTTCCCCCTGTCTCTCTGTTTCTCTGTCTCTCTCTGTGTCTCTTTCTCTGTGTCTCTGTGTTGCTCTGTGTCTCTGTCTCTTTCTGTCTCTCTGTGTGTCTTTCTCTCTGTCTCTCTTTCTCCCTCGTCTCTGTCTCTTTCTGTCTCTCTGTGTCTCTCTTTCTCCTCGTCTCTCTCTCTGTGTCTCTGTCTCTCTGTGTCTCTCTTTCTCCCCCTGTCTCTCTCTCTCTGTATGTGTGTCTCTCTCTCTGTGTGTCTCTCGGTCTGTCTCTCTCTGTGTCTCTCCTCTCCCCCTGTCTCTCTCTGTCTTTCTGTGTCTCTTTCTCCCCTGTCTCTTTCTCTCTGTCTGTCTCTGTGTCTCTCTTTCTCCCCCTTTCTCTCTGTCTCTCTCTGTGTCTCTGTCTCTTTCTGTCTTTCTGTCTCTCTGTGTGTCTATCTCTTTGTGTCTCTCTTCCTCCCCCTGTCTCTCTCTGTGTCTCTGTCTCTCTGTGTCTCTTTCTCCCCCTTTCTCTCTGTCTCTCTCTGTGTCTCTGTCTCTCTTCCTCCCCCTGTCTCTCTCTGTGTCTCTGTCTCTCTGTGTCTCTTTCTCCCCTGTCTCTTTCTCTCTGTGTGTCTCTCTTTCTCCCCCTGTCTCCCTGTCTGTTTTTGTCTGTGTTGTAGATCTGGTGGCTGGACTCTGAGCTCACCTGTGGACAGGTCCGTCCTCTGGTCTTCACTCAGGGACACTCGGTGTGTAATCGTTCCTTCTTCCCGTGCTTCGACACGCCGGCTGTGAAGAGCACGTACACGGCAACAGTCAGGGTGAGTCCTGACCTCTGACCCCAGATCAGGTTCTCCTGGAGGGGCAGCAGGAGGGGAGCTCTAAATCGCGGTTTCTGTTCTTCTTCTGCAGGTTCCAGACGGCGTGACGGTTCTGATGAGTGCGTCTCAGAGCTCGTACTCCAAACAGGACCGGGTCTTCCAGTTCTCCATGGAGTTTCCTGTCCCGTCCTACCTCGTGGCCTTGGTGGCCGGAGAGCTGCAGCACGTCGACGTCGGCCCACGGTCAGTCCTGGTCTGGACTCATGTGGCGGACGCTTTTATCCAAAGCGACTTATATTTGAGGAACAACATACAAGCATCAATACAGCAAGAGGTCTGGGTCCTGGTCTGGGTCCTGGTCTGGGTCCTGGTCTGGGTCCTGGTCTGGGTCCTGGTCTGGGTCCTGGTCTGGGTCCTGGTCTGGGTACTGTGTACAGTTACCATTAGGAGTGTCCCAGTCATGTTTTTTTGCCCCGACCCGTGTGATTTTAACATTGAGTATCTGCAGATTCAGAGTCCTGATCCGGTAGTCTTTACTCGCACACTCGTACTCGTACATTATTTTTACAGTTTGCACGCATCTATTTTTAGCGGTATATGCGACTAAACTGGTGGAAAGTTAGGTGTTTATTTTAAGGTGGCTTCTCAAACTGGTAGTATTGAACTCAGCTCTTTTAACGGGAGTAAACACAACCCACAAATAATTGCCTTTAATCTGGTTTACTACAGCGGTATGGGTAGATTTATTTATTCTGAGTTTAAACTGAGTTGAATGAACCCAAAATAAACATTTTGCTGTGATTTAATTACAATAAACAGATCAAACTGATGCTGAACTCGCACTACTCTGAATGGAGTTTGGCTCAGTCAGGTCTGTGCTATGCTAACTTGTTTCACAGGAAACACGACAGCTGTGATCAAGTAACAGACTCGTGTTTTCTGAACTTACAGGTATTTCAACTTCCTCTCTTACTTTTCTCCCACCTGTCTGTCTCTGTAGCATTAGAGGCTGGCGGTAACGTTACAGTTGAGGCGCTCTGTGCCACCGTGTTAACGTTAGCTTACCTCTGCTGCACGTTGCCGTGGTCGGTCATGGCTGTCCTGTTGAGCTCTTCACGAGTGTTTTGGTTGTTGTCAACTAAATGACCTTCCGTGCAGGAGTCGTGTGTGGGCGGAGCCATGTCTGCTGTCCTGTGCGGTGAAGAAGCTGGGGGGCAGCGTGGAGCGCTGGCTGGGCGTGGCCGAGGAGCTGTTTGGACCTTACCTGTGGGGCAGGTGCGTTCAGAGTC
Organism: Micropterus dolomieu; assembly: GCF_021292245.1. Taxonomy (NCBI): domain Eukaryota; kingdom Metazoa; phylum Chordata; class Actinopteri; order Centrarchiformes; family Centrarchidae; genus Micropterus; species Micropterus dolomieu. The sequence goes on from NC_060166.1 coordinate 36,729,386, forward strand.
CGGCATGTTTTCCAGCGTCATGCTCGAACACACCAGTAACCTCTGACTGACCCCCAGGTGTGACATCGTGTTCCTCCCCCCCTCCTTCCCCATCGTGGCCATGGAGAACCCCTGCCTCACCTTCATCATCGCCTCCATTCTGGAGAGCAGCGAGTTCCTGCTGATCGATGTCATCCACGAGATCGCCCACGGCTGGTTCGGCAACGCCGTCACCAACGCCACCTGGGAGGAGATGTGGCTGAGCGAAGGGTTGGCCACCTACGCCCAGCGACGGATCACTACTGAGGCCTACGGTAAGAATACTACTGCGAATACTGCAGCGTAGGATCAGGTACCTACGGTACAGGAAATACAACAGCTACTGCTGTCACCACCTGTCAGTACTACAACATGCTGTACTGCAGTACTGGAGGAAATGTAGTAATGTCCCCTCTCCTCCTCGTCACCAGGTGAGGCCTTCACCTGTCTGGAAACTGCCGTCCGATTGGACGCCCTACACAGACAGCTGCGTCTCCTCGGAGACAACAACCCTGTGAGCAAACTGCAGGTCAAGTTTGAACCAGGTAAGCAGGCCAGGTGAGCAGAACCTTAGACCAGGTGAGCAGACCAAGTGAGCAGAACCTTAGACCAGGTGAGCACACCAAGTGAGCAGAACCTTAGACCAGGTGAGCAGACCAGGTGAGCAGAACCTTAGACCAGGTGAGCACACCAAGTGAGCAGAACCTTAGACCAGGTGAGCAGACCAGGTGAGCAGAACCTTAGACCAGGTGAGCACACCAAGTGAGCAGAACCTTAGACCAGGTGAGCAGACCAGGTGAGCAGAACCTTAGACCAGGTGAGCACACCAAGTGAGCAGAACCTTAGACCAGGTGAGCAGACCAGGTGAGCAGAACCTTAGACCAGGTGAGCACACCAAGTGAGCAGAACCTTAGACCAGGTGAGCAGACCAGGTGAGCAGAACCTTAGACCAGGTGAGCACACCAAGTGAGCAGAACCTTAGACCAGGTGAGCAGACCAGGTGAGCAGAACCTTAGACCAGGTGAGCACACCAAGTGAGCAGAACCTTAGACCAGGTGAGCAGACCAGGTGAGCAGAACCTTAGACCAGGTGAGCACACCAAGTGAGCAGAACCTTAGACCAGGTGAGCAGACCAGGTGAGCAGAACCTTAGACCAGGTGAGCACACCAAGTGAGCAGAACCTTAGACCAGGTGAGCAGACCAGGTGAGCAGAACCTTAGACCAGGTGAGCACACCAAGTGAGCAGAACCTTAGACCAGGTGAGCAGACCAGGTGAGCAGAACCTTAGACCAGGTGAGCACACCAAGTGAGCAGAACCTTAGACCAGGTGAGCAGAACCTTAGACCAGGTGAGCAGAACCTTAGACCAGGTGAGCAGACCAGGTGAGCAGAACCTTAGACCAGGTGAGCAGAACCTTAGACCAGGTGAGCAGAACTTTAGAACAGGTGAGGAGAACCGCAGACCAGGTGAGGAAAACCTCAGACCAGGTAAGCAGACCAGGTGAGCAGGACCATAGACCAGGTAAGCAGAACTTTAGAACAGGTGAGGAGAACCACAGACCAGGTGAGGAAAACCTCAGACCAGGTAAGCAGACCAGGTGAGCAGAACCTCAGACCAGGTTAGCAGACCAGGTGAGCAGAACCTCAGACCAGGTGAGGAGACCAAGTGAGTAGAACTTTAGACCAGGTGAGGAGAACCGCAGACCAGGTGAGGAGAACCGCAGACCAGGTCAGCAGGACCATAGACCAGGTTAGCAGAACCGTAGACCAGGTAAGCAGACCAGGTGAGGAGAACCTCAGACCAGGTGAGGAGAACCTCAGACCAGATGAGGAGAACCTCAGACCAGGTCAGCTGACCAGGTGAGCAGACCAGGTGGTCAGTAGGACTCCACATTAAGGCTCGTCCCCTGGTCCCCTTGTCCTATGGTCCTCTGGTCCGGGACAGGTGGAGGAGACAAGTTAGAGGTCACTGTCTTCATGAGACAAGCCTCTCGGGTATTTAAATATCCTCAGTAGAGGAGCCGCCGCTCACAGACCTCAGGAGAACCGTGGCGCCGACGTTAGCTTAGCACCAACCGGCAAAGCTGATCAGACAGAAATCTCTCCACAAATCTAGCCGCTAACTTCGGAGAGGCCACCAAAAACAAGGACTGTCCCCAGAAGCGAGGACGTCTGGTCATTCTGAGTTAGGGGGCAGATGGACGGTACCTCAGGAACAGGTCTTGGGCTGAGTATCCAGCCAGTGACAGTAGGCTAACTATAAGAAGACTAATAGAAGACCAATCACAGCCCGGGTGGGGCGGGACACAGTATGTTTACGTAGCTCTAAACACATGGCAGCGCTAAATATCTACAAAATGGCTCAAATAAAAACTACATAATGAGCCTTTTAAATACCGGCCCATTGTGAGAAAACTAAAACAGCAGGTCACCTGGGGCGCACGTGAGCGCCTCTGTCGTTACACACAGGTGAGAACGTTACGTAGAGCCACTTTAATAAAACCGCTTCATCACTTCTGTGTAAATACATCAGGTTTAACACGTGAAAGGTAAACTTACCGGTTTACCTGAAGGAGGCAGAGTCCACACACACAGGATGCTGACTGAAGGAGCGCTTTGTTTGTATAGTGAGTACGTCCCATAAGTCACGCTGTCTCCTCCTGCCGGACTCTGTGCCCCCCCCCCCCCCCCCCCCCCCCCCCCCCCCCC
>NC_060166.1:36732131-36733381 GCF_021292245.1 Micropterus dolomieu
GGTGCCCCCCCCCCCCCCCCATCAGCACTGGGACATCTGAGCTATAGAGTTAATTAATAACTAGCTTGTCTTACATTAGCTGGGTGATTGTTAGCTTAGCATTAGCAGCTCTGAGCTATGTTATGTAGACGTAGTACTGCTACTAAAGGTTCAGGGTCTTTAAAAGTATTTGTTGTACACATGAGTATTAGATATACTTTGTGTAGTTTAATCATTATCCAGTGCTGCTAGTAATTAGCCTGTCTTGGCTAACTGGTTAGGTTATTATAAGCCTTAGCTTAGCTTAGCTGAGATGCTGTCTGCTTTAGCACAGTTAGCAGTTAGCGTGTCTGTGTGCTGCCACTAGGGGCCAGCACTGAGCTACCTGTTCTACACACACCTGTACACAGACTGAACCCTGCAGGTGAGATGACATCACAGTGACCCTCTCTCTCTGCTCCAGGTGTGAACCCCAGCTCTCTGATGAACCTGTTCACCTACGAGAAAGGTTTCTGCTTCGTCTCCTACCTGTCGCAGCTCTGTGGAGACGTCAGGCGCTTCGACTGTTTCCTGAGGGTCAGCGCACGCACGCACACGCACACACACGCACACACACGCACACACACGCACACACACGCACACACACGCACACACACGCACACACACGCACACACACGCACACACACACACACACGCTAACTGAGCTAACTAGCTAATAGCAGATTACATACAAAGTCAATGCAGGAAGTGATGAATGTGATCAGGTGACATATCGGTGTGTGTGTCACTGTGTGTTACTGTGTGTTACTGTGTGTGTGTCACTGTGTGTCACTGTGTGTTACTGTGTGTGTGTCACTGTGTGTTACTGTGTGTGTGTTTTCAGGACTACATCTCGGAGTTTAACTTTAAGAGCGTGGTGGCTCAGGACCTGATCGACTACTTCCTGGGTTACTTCCCGGACCTGAAGGACGCCGCCGTCGCCCAGAGAGAAGGTGGGGGTGGGGCTCATTCATGACTCATTCACAGAGATGCTGACCGAAGCGGTGACATCACTTCCTGTCTGTGTGTGTGTCAGGTCTGGAGTTCGAGCGCTGGCTCAGCGGGTGTGGCCCTCCTCTGTATGAGCCGGATCTGTCAGCAGGGGGCGCTCTGACCCAGCCGGTCCAGGATCTGTGCGACCTGTGGAGGAGCGGCTCCGCCCCCGACCAGAAGACCGTCTCCACCTTTGACCTGTCGGCCTGGAGCACCTTCCAGATCGTCCTGTTCCTGGA
>NC_060166.1:36733481-36735425 GCF_021292245.1 Micropterus dolomieu
GGGTGCCCCCCCCCCCCCCCCATCAGCACTGGGACATCTGAGCTATAGAGTTAATTAATAACTAGCTTGTCTTACATTAGCTGGGTGATTGTTAGCTTAGCATTAGCAGCTCTGAGCTATGTTATGTAGACGTAGTACTGCTACTAAAGGTTCAGGGTCTTTAAAAGTATTTGTTGTACACATGAGTATTAGATATACTTTGTGTAGTTTAATCATTATCCAGTGCTGCTAGTAATTAGCCTGTCTTGGCTAACTGGTTAGGTTATTATAAGCCTTAGCTTAGCTTAGCTGAGATGCTGTCTGCTTTAGCACAGTTAGCAGTTAGCGTGTCTGTGTGCTGCCACTAGGGGCCAGCACTGAGCTACCTGTTCTACACACACCTGTACACAGACTGAACCCTGCAGGTGAGATGACATCACAGTGACCCTCTCTCTCTGCTCCAGGTGTGAACCCCAGCTCTCTGATGAACCTGTTCACCTACGAGAAAGGTTTCTGCTTCGTCTCCTACCTGTCGCAGCTCTGTGGAGACGTCAGGCGCTTCGACTGTTTCCTGAGGGTCAGCGCACGCACGCACACGCACACACACGCACACACACGCACACACACGCACACACACGCACACACACGCACACACACGCACACACACGCACACACACGCACACACACTGTGTTACTGTGTGTTACTGTGTGTGTGTCACTGTGTGTTACTGTGTGTTACTGTGTGTGTGTCACTGTGTGTCACTGTGTGTTACTGTGTGTGTGTTTTCAGGACTACATCTCGGAGTTTAACTTTAAGAGCGTGGTGGCTCAGGACCTGATCGACTACTTCCTGGGTTACTTCCCGGACCTGAAGGACGCCGCCGTCGCCCAGAGAGAAGGTGGGGGTGGGGCTCATTCATGACTCATTCACAGAGATGCTGACCGAAGCGGTGACATCACTTCCTGTCTGTGTGTGTGTCAGGTCTGGAGTTCGAGCGCTGGCTCAGCGGGTGTGGCCCTCCTCTGTATGAGCCGGATCTGTCAGCAGGGGGCGCTCTGACCCAGCCGGTCCAGGATCTGTGCGACCTGTGGAGGAGCGGCTCCGCCCCCGACCAGAAGACCGTCTCCACCTTTGACCTGTCGGCCTGGAGCACCTTCCAGATCGTCCTGTTCCTGGACCGCATGCTGGACCTGTCCCCTCTGCCCCACGGTACGCTCACACGGGTACTAATACTACTACTACTACTACTGATTCTATTACTACTTCTACTGATACTAATACTACTCACACGGGTACTCTGATACGAATACTGATTAATGCTGGAGTCTGAGATTTAGAATTGGAAAGGAACAGAACATATATACTCAAGTAAAGTACAAGTACCTTACATTTGTACTTGAGCTGCTGAGACGTCTTGACTGAGGGAGTCACTGACGGGTGTGATGAGACGGGTGAGGTCTCACCTGTCTCTGTCCCTCAGATGTGATGGCGAGTCTGTCCGGCTGCTACTCGTCCCTGTTTGACGGTCTGAATGCTGAGGTCCAGATCCGCTGGCTGCAGATGGTGGTCAGGAACAGCTTCTACCCGGACCTGCCCCGAGTCCGAGCCTTCCTCCACAAACACGTAAGATCCTGGTTCTGATCCTGATGCAAGTACTTGTGCTGTACTTTTATTACTAGCTACTATCTGAATGAAAACTCTCCTGCAGTATCATCTCGTTTCCTGGGTGTCTCTCCTGCCTCTCTCACCTGCCTCTCTCTCCTGCCTCTCTCTCCTGCCCCTCTCTCCTGCCCCTCTCTCCTGCCTCTCTCTCCTGCCTCTCTCTCCTGCCCCTCTCTCCTGCCTCTCTCTCCTGCCCCTCTCTCCTGCCCCTCTCTCCTGCCTCTCTCTCCTGCCTCTCTCCTGCCCCTCTCTCCTGCCCCTCTCTCCTGCCCCTCTCACCTGCCCCTCTCACCTGCCTCTCT
>NC_060166.1:36735525-36739619 GCF_021292245.1 Micropterus dolomieu
TCCTGCCTCTCTCACCTGCCTCTCTCTCCTGCCTCTCTCTCCTGCCTCTCTCACCTGCCCCTCTCTCCTGCCTCTCTCCTGCCTCTCACCTGCCTCTCTCTCCTGCCTCTCTCACCTGCCTCTCTCTCCTGCCTCTCTCTCCTGCCTCTCTCTCCTGCGCCTCTCTCCTGCCTCTCTCTCCTGCCCCTCTCTCCTGCCTCTCTCCCTGCGCCTCTCTCCTGCGCCTCTCTCCTGCGCCTCTCTCCTGCCTCTCTCCTGCCTCTCTCCTGCCCCTCTCCTGCGCCTCTCTCCTGCCTCTCTCTCCTGCCCCTCTCTCCTGCCTCTCTCACCTGCCCCTCTCTCCTGCCCCTCTCTCCTGCCCCTCTCTCCTGCCTCTCACCTGTCTCACCTGTCTGCAGACATCCAGGATGTACACCGTGCCGCTGTACGATGACCTGGTTGCCGGGGTGATGAAGTGCGTTGCCGTGGAGATTTTTAACCAGACTCAGCGCCGCCTGCATCCGAACCTCAGACGGACGTTACAGCAGATCCTGTTCCAGACCGCCACCGGCCCGACCAATCAGAACGCCCCTGCTCTGGCCATCGTATCCCCCTCCCCGCAGCCCGCCGCCACGGCACCCGCCGCTGCCGGGACTGCCTCTGCCATCGCTCTGCGGGACGTCAACGTCTCCGCGTGAAGCCCATCTATTCTGTCACGTGACGCGGCCGTGATTGGCCGTTGGTCACAGGTGAAGAGCTGAACGTGGTCAGATTAATCATGTCAGCTGTTGCCGTGGCAACGCTCCAGACGCTCAAAGTTTGAACACTGATGAAGAAGAAAACTCCGCCAAGGGGGTCAAAGGTCACGGCTTCTGTATGATGACGCATCATGTGACTCTTTTATAAGGTTCATCAGGAGCTGCTCAAGCCGCGGCTGGCGGCCCTCAGACGGCTCCTCTGATTGGTTCAGAGTCTCTGGTCGACTTAAAGTGCAATTTAACAGATCGCTTGGAACAAGAGTTCTGTGTTTGGACTGTTCGGCTCATTATCAGCTGATTCCACCCGTCAGCTGATCGATCGGCTCCCTGATCCAGGAAGCAGCCCGGAGGCTCGTTTCTGTCGAGGAAGCGGTCTGAACGATCAAACTACAGATTGTAAGATACAGATTGTCCGAAACGTGCCGCGTTGGACAGAAACGAGCCTCTGGAGCCGCCAACCCGTCCACGCCTCAGAGTCCGAGTTGGACCCGTTAACACGTAGCGATACTTTCACTACCTCCTGATTCTGACCTGCAGACCAGGACCCGGGGCACGCCGACGCTCTGTTCCACTTTCACTGTGTCACATGACTCAGCAGGAAACGCACACACCAGCAGACTTCACCCGAGTGGCCTTAATGCTGCGTTCACTGCAGCTGGGAACTGAGAGTTTTTAGTTCTTCTTTGCCCCTTTAATGTCGGGTCTGCCTGTTTTTACCTTCAGTCAGCAGCAATAAGTCCAGACGCAGTACTGAGAAACACACGGGAAGAGGACACGTAGCACCTGCAGGACCAGAGGCCAGCAGGAACCGAACCGGTCTGAGACAACAAAAGCTCTGCTGCTGCTCGGCTGGTAGACCAGGGTCAGTACTGGATCACTGTGAGACTAGGGATCCCGTACTGGATCACTGTGAGACTAGGGATCCCGTACTGGATCACTGTAAGGCTGGCTGTGTGTAAAGAAATTATAATATTTTTATTTACATGTTCAACAAATGAAAGATTGAGAAACGTCCCACTTTTCCCAGCTGTCAGTGAACGCCTCTGTAATGAATGTTGGACTACAAATAAACACTTGAAACTACAGATTGTGTTTTTTATTTACTGCCTCAGTGTTTCCAGGACCTTTTGGTGGGCCCTTGAGGATCCTTGAGGAGTTCCAGGCAGCTTTAAGGAGGTTTTTTTTAGATTCACTTCAAATGATTTTATTCTTGAAAGCTAGCACTAAAAACCGGAAGTGTAAAGTCGGAAGTCTTCGTCACAAGTCGACAGTTTTCGAAATATATAGGAAGATGTGATGCCTTCAAATTAAAAGCAGGGTATTGCAGACAGGAAGAGTCAAATAAAAAGCTGTTTCCAGCGTTTAGAGGGTCCGGATCCTCCTCTGCACACAAAATACAAGGAGTACTACGGGATCACAACGGGATTTAAAATATTTGTTTTTAGCAGAACCTATAACCTTTAATTAGTCTGCTGCTTTGTGACCAACTTTACTTTTACGCATATTTTTTTTCTTTTTTATATTTATGCTTTTACCTTGTATCGCTTAATGAGACTGAGATTCGCCTCACATGTGAAGTGTCATAAATAAAATGTATTTTAATTATTAATATTAATAACAATAAAACTACAGATGACCAGAGACGTGCTTTAGTATTGAAGTAGCTCTGCTGACAATTGGATTCAAGTTACGGGTAAAATATTGCTGTGATAAAATATAAATGCTTCAGGTTGGATCAGGACGGTCCTGCTTTGAATTCTGTGATAATAACACTTTAATTAACAACAATATTATAATGACAAAGACATCTGTATTGATGGAGCTCGTGTTCTTCACACAAACCAGCAAATTAAAACCAATAAATGATCAAAACATTAAAACTGTTTCACGCTGAAGGATTCGGACTATAAAGACCCCCCCTCAGGTTTATCTTGAAGGGCTTCAGGCGGAAGTTGTGTATCTGACTGTTTCGGTCTTGACGTGGCTTCCGGAGGAGACTGAGAGCATCGGCGATCTGCAGCAGCTGGACCAGCTCATCTGGACCAGAACAGACCGGAGACCTGCGGGAGCGACAGACCGACAGAGACAGAGTCTCCCTCTCCGGACCGTGCCGGACCGCGCCGGACCGCTCCGGGCTTCATGGGGGACAGCATGGCGGAGGATACGCGGGTCATTTACCACCTGGAGGACCAGGAGACCCCCTACCTGATCCGGATCAACGTGCCCGCGCAGCGCGTCACACTGGCGGACTTCAAACAGGTCCTGAACAAACCGAACCTCAAGTTCTTCTTCAAGGCGGTGGACGACGACTTCGGGTGAGTCACGCGATCGATGGTGTTGATAAGAGTGATCAGCGTTACATCATCATCGTCAGTCAGCTGGTAACAACATGAAGCCTGACATGATTGTTAGTAATGCATTTCCTGTTTACACGTCGGTTCATTTAAAGTGTGGAAGCGCACACACATGTTGGCCTTACTGTCCCTGTGTAAGGCCTGAACCTGAACCCTGAAACCCGGTCTCAAACAGCCTTTTAAACTGGTGTGTCCAGCTGTTTGGGCCCCATGAAGCTGTGGGGCCCCACAAGTTTAGTGGAATCCCGTTTTTTGACCCTACAAATCCAGTAAAACAAAAACACACACACACACACTGCAGGCAGATTTCATCAGAGTGAATATTAAAGAGCTTCTGGTTTCAGCAGACAGTCTGTTATATAACTCTGTGTGTGTGCGTTGGATTATATAAAGATTAAACTCTGTCTCTGGTTGTAATTGTAGAAATGAAACAGAACAACAGGCTCAACTCTTTAAAGGTCCCGTATGTTTGTTCAGCATAAATCTGTTTCCTTGAAGACTGTGATGGTGATGAGGATGGTGGTGCTGATGAGGATGGTGGGTGATGATGATGAGGATGGTGCTGATGATGATGATGATGGTGGGTGAAGATGATGAGGATGGTGCTGATGATGATGAGGATGGTGCTGATGATGATGAGGGATGGTGGTGATGATGATGATGGTGGGTGATGATGATGAGGATGGTGCTGCTGATGATGAGGATGGTGATTATGATGATGGTGGGTGATGATGATGAGGATGGTGCTGATGATGAGGATGGTGGTGGTGATGATGGTGGGTGAAGATGATGAGGGTGAATGGTGATGATGAGGATGATGATGATGAGGGTGGGTGATGATGATGAGGATGGTGCTGATGATGATGATGATGGTGGGTGAAGATGATGAGGATGGTGCTGATGATGATGAGGGTGAATGGTGATGATGAGAATGATGATGATGAGGGTGGGTGATGATGATGAGGATGGTGGTGGTGGTGATGGTGGGTGATGATGATGAGGA
>NC_060166.1:36739719-36742100 GCF_021292245.1 Micropterus dolomieu
TGATGATGATGGTGATGATGATGGTGGGTGAGGATGAGGATGTGCTGATGATGGTGCTGATGATGATGATGATGGTGGGTGAAGATGATGAGGGTGAATGGTGATGATGAGGATGATGATGATGAGGGTGGGTGATGATGATGAGGATGGTGCTGATGATGATGATGATGGTGGGTGAAGATGATGAGGATGGTGCTGATGATGATGAGGATGGTGCTGATGATGATGAGGGATGGTGGTGATGATGATGATGGTGGGTGATGATGATGAGGATGGTGCTGATGATGATGAGGATGGTGATGATGATGATGGTGAGTGATGATAATGATGGTGGGTGATGATGATGAGGATGGTGCTGATGATGGTGATGATAATGGTGGGTGAGGATGAGGATGTGCTGATGATGAGGATGGTGGTGGTGATGATGGTGGGTGAAGATGATGAGGGTGAATGGTGATGATGATGATGATGAGGGTGGGTGATGATGATGAGGATGGTGCTGATGATGATGATGGTGGGTGAAGATGATGAGGATGGTGCTGATGATGAGGAGGATGGTGCTGATGATGATGAGGGATGGTGGTGATGATGATGATGGTGGGTGATGATGATGAGGATGGTGCTGATGATGATGAGGATGGTGATGATGATGAAGGTGGGTGATGATAATGATGGTGGGTGATGATGATGAGGATGGTGCTGATGATGATGGTGATGATAATGGTGGGTGAGGATGAGGATGTGCTGATGATGAGGATGGTGGTGGTGATGATGGTGGGTGATGATGATGAGGATGGTGATGAAGATGGTGCTGATGATGAGGATGGTGGTGATGATGGTGCTGATGATGATGAGGATGGTGCTGATGATGATGAGGATGGTGGTGATGATGATGAGGATGGTGCTGATGATGATGGTGGGTGATGATGATGAGGATGATGATGAGGATGGTGGTGATAATGATGAGGATGGTGGTGATGATGAGGAGGATGGTGGTGATGGTGGTGAGGATGAGGGTGGGTGATGATGAGGATGGTGGTGGTGATGATGATGATGAGGGTGGGTGATGATGATGAGGATGATGATGATGAGGGTGGGTGATGATGATGAGGATGGTGCTGATGAGGATGGTGGTGGTGCTGATGATGATGGTGGTGATGATGAGGGATGGTGGTGATGATGAGGATGGTGAGGAGGATGGTGGTGGTGAGGATGAGGATGGTGGTGATGATCAGGGATGGTGGTGATGATGAGGGATGGTGGGTGATGATGAGGGTGGATGGTGATGATGAGGGTGGATGGTGATGATGAGGATGGTGCTGATGATGATGAGGATAGTGATGATGATGATGGTGGGTGATGATGATGAGGGTGGGTGATGATGATGAGGATGGTGGTGATGATGAGGGATGGTGGGTGATGATAATGATGGTGTTGATGATGATGGTGATGATGATGGTGGGTGAGGATGAGGATGTGCTGATGATGGTGCTGATGATGATGATGATGGTGGGTGAAGATGATGAGGGTGAATGGTGATGATGAGGATGATGATGATGAGGGTGGGTGATGATGATGAGGATGGTGCTGATGATGATGAGGATGGTGATGATGATGATGGTGGGTGATGATAATGATGGTGGGTGATGATGATGAGGATGGTGCTGATGATGATGGTGATGATAATGGTGGGTGAGGATGAGGATGTACTGATGATGAGGATGGTGGTGGTGATGATGGTGGGTGATGATGATGAGGATGGTGATGAAGATGGTGCTGATGATGATGGTGGTGATGATGGTGCTGATGATGATGAGGATGGTGGTGATGATGATGAGGATGGTGCTGATGATGATGGTGGGTGATGATGATGAGGATGATGATGAGGATGGTGGTGATGATGATGAGGATGGTGGTGATGAGGATGGTGGTGATGATGAGGAGGATGGTGGTGATGGTGGTGAGGATGAGGGTGGGTGATGATGAGGATGGTGGTGGTGATGATGATGATGAGGGTGGGTGATGATGATGAGGATGATGATGATGAGGGTGGGTGATGATGATCAGGATGGTGCTGATGAGGATGGTGGTGGTGAGGATGAGGATGGTGGTGATGATGAGGGATGGTGGTGATGATGAGGATGGTGAGGAGGATGGTGGTGGTGAGGATGAGGATGGTGGTGATGATCAGGGATGGTGGTGATGATGAGGGATGGTGGGTGATGATGAGGGTGGGTGATGATGATGAGGGTGGATGGTGATGATGAGGATGGTGCTGATGATGATGAGGATAGTGATGATGATGATGGTGGGTGATGATGATGAGGGTGGGTGATGATGATGAGGATGGTGGTGATGATGAGGGATGGTGGGTGATGATG
>NC_060166.1:36742120-36743451 GCF_021292245.1 Micropterus dolomieu
GAAGATGATGAGGATGGTGCTGATGATGATGAGGATGGTGCTGATGATGATGAGGATGGTGCTGATGATGATGAGGGATGGTGGTGATGATGATGATGGTGGGTGATGATGATGAGGATGGTGCTGATGATGATGGTGGGTGATGATAATGATGGTGGGTGATGATGATGAGGATGGTGCTGATGATGATGGTGATTATAATGGTGGGTGAGGATGAGGATGTGCTGATGATGAGGATGGTGGTGGTGATGATGGTGGGTGATGATGATGAGGATGGTGATGAAGATGGTGCTGATGATGAGGATGGTGGTGATGATGGTGCTGATGATGATGAGGATGGTGGTGATGATGATGAGGATGGTGCTGATGATGATGGTGGGTGATGATGATGAGGGTGGGTGATGATGATGAGGATGGTGGTGATGATGAGGGATGGTGGGTGATGATGAGGATGGTGGTGATGATGATGGTGATGATAATGGTGGGTGAGGATGAGGATGTGCTGATGATGGTGCTGATGATGATGATGATGGTGGGTGAAGATGATGAGGGTGAATGGTGATGATGAGGATGATGATGATGAGGGTGGGTGATGATGATGAGGATGGTGCTGCTGATGATAATGATGGTGGGTGATGATGATGAGGATGGTGCTGATGATGATGGTGATGATAATGGTGGGCGAGGATGAGGATGTGCTGATGATGAGGACTGTAGGTGGTGATGATGGTGGGTGAAGATGATGAGGGTGAATGGTGATGATGAGGATGATGATGATGATGGTGGGTGATGATGATGAGGGTGGGTGATGATGATGAGGATGGTGGTGAGGATGAGGATGGTGACGAGGATGGTGACGAGGATGGTGGTGGTGAGGATGAGGATGGTGGTGATGATGAGGGATGGTGGTGATGATGATGGTGGTGGTGATGAATATGAGGGTGGGTGATGATGATGAAGATGGTGCTGATGATGGTGGGTGATGATGATGAGGATGGTGCTGATGATGATGGTGGGTGAGGATGAGGATGATGGTGATGATAATGGTGGGTGAGGATGAGGATGTGCTGATGATGATGAGGATGGTGATGAATATGAGGGTGGGTGATGATGATGAAGATGGTGCTGATGATGATGAGGATGGTGATGATGATGATGGTGGGTGATGATGATGAGGATGGTGATGATGATGATGGTGGGTGATGATGATGAGGATGGTGATGAGGATGGTGCTGATGATGATGAGGATGGTGCTGATGATGAGGATGGTGGTGATGATGATGGTGGTATTTTTATTTTATTATAACCTTAGTGTCCCGATGCCGGAGAAT
>NC_060166.1:36743551-36751475 GCF_021292245.1 Micropterus dolomieu
GTGAGTGATGATAATGATGGTGGGTGATGATGATGAGGATGGTGCTGATGATGATGGTGATGATAATGGTGGGCGAGGATGAGGATGTGCTGATGATGGTGCTGATGATGATGATGATGGTGGGTGAAGATGATGAGGGTGAATGGTGATGATGAGGATGATGATGATGAGGGTGGGTGATGATGATGAGGATGGTGCTGCTGATGATGATGATGGTGGGTGAAGATGATGAGGATGGTGCTGATGATGATGAGGATGGTGCTGATGATGATGAGGGATGGTGGTGATGATGATGATGGTGGGTGATGATGATGAGGATGGTGCTGATGATGATGAGGATGGTGATGATGATGATGGTGAGTGATGATAATGATGGTGGGTGATGATGATGAGGATGGTGCTGATGATGATGGTGATGATAATGGTGGGCGAGGATGAGGATGTGCTGATGATGGTGCTGATGATGATGATGATGGTGGGTGAAGATGATGAGGGTGAATGGTGATGATGAGGATGATGATGATGAGGGTGGGTGATGATGATGAGGATGGTGCTGCTGATGATGATGATGGTGGGTGAAGATGATGAGGATGGTGCTGATGATGATGAGGATGGTGCTGATGATGATGAGGGTGATGATGATGGTGGTGGTGAGGATAAGGATGGTGGTGATGAGGGTGGTGGTGGTGAGGATGGTGGTGATGATGGTGGTGGTGATGATGATGAGGATGGTGATGATGATGAGGGTGATGATGAGGATGGTGGTGATGATGAGGATGGTGATGATGATGAGGGTGATGATGAGGATGGTGGTGATGATGAGGATGGTGATGGTGATGAGGATGGTGGTGGTGATGATGGTGGGTGGTGATGATGAGGATGGTGGTGATGATGAGGATGGTGATGGTGATGAGGATGGTGGTGATGAGGGTGGTGATGATAACGATGGTGGTGATGATGAGGGTGGTGGTGGTGATGAGGATGGCGGTGACGAGGATGAGGATGGTGATGATGAGGGTGATGATGAGGATGGTGGTGATAATGATGGTGGTGGTGGTGATGAGATGGAGGATGGTGATGATGAGGTTGGTGATGATGACGATGGTGGTGATGATGAGGGTGGGTGATGATGAGGGATGGTGGTGATGATGAGGATGGTGGTGATGATGAGGGATGGCGATGATGATGAGGATGGTGGTGATGATGAGGGATGGCGATGATGAGGGGTGGTGGTGATGATGAGGATGGTGGTGATGATGAGGATGGTGACGAGGATGGTGGTGGTGATGATGAGGATGGTGATGATGATGAGGATGGTGACGAGGATGGTGGTGGTGAGGATGAGGATGGTGGTGATGATGAGGGATGGTGGTGATGATGATGGTGGTGGTGATGAATATGAGGGTGGGTGATGATGATGAAGATGGTGCTGATGATGATGAGGATGGTGATGATGATGATGGTGGGTGATGATGATGAGGATGGTGCTGATGATGATGGTGGGTGAGGATGAGGATGATGGTGATGATAATGGTGGGTGATGATGATGAGGATGGTGCTGATGATGATGGTGGGTGAGGATGAGGATGATGGTGATGATAATGGTGGGTGAGGATGAGGATGTGCTGATGATGAGGATGGTGGTGGTGATGATGGTGGGTGATGATGATGAGGATGGTGCTGATGATGATGGTGGATGATGATGATGAGGGTGATGATGAGGATGGTGGTGATGATGAGGATGGTGGTGATGATGAGGAAGGTGATGGTGATGAGGATGGTGGTGATGAGGGTGGTGATGATAACGATGGTGGTGATGATGAGGGTGGTGGTGGTGATGAGGATGGCGGTGACGAGGATGAGGATGGTGATGATGAGGGTGATGATGAGGATGGTGGTGATAATGAGGGTGGTGGTGGTGATGAGGATGAGGATGGTGATGATGAGGGTGGTGATGATGACGATGGTGGTGATGATGAGGGTGGGTGATGATGAGGGATGGTGGTGATGATGAGGATGTTGGTGATGATGAGGGATGGCGATGATGAGGGGTGGTGTTGATGATCAGGATGGTGGTGATGATGAGGATGGTGACGAGGATGGTGGTGGTGATGATGAGGATGGTGACGAGGATGGTGACGAGGATGGTGGTGGTGAGGATGAGGATGGTGGTGATGATGAGGGATGGTGGTGATGATGATGGTGGTGGTGATGAATATGAGGGTGGGTGATGATGATGAAGATGGTGCTGATGATGATGAGGATGGTGATGATGATGATGGTGGGTGATGATGATGAGGATGGTGATGAGGATGGTGCTGATGATGATGAGGATGGTGCTGATGATGATGAGGATGGTGATGATGATGATGGTGGGTGATGATGATGAGGATGGTGATGATGATGATGGTGGGTGATGATGATGAGGATGGTGATGATAATGGTGGGTGAGGATGAGGATGTGCTGATGATGATGAGGATGGTGATGAATATGAGGGTGGGTGATGATGATGAAGATGGTGCTGATGATGATGAGGATGGTGATGATGATGATGGTGGGTGATGATGATGAGGATGGTGCTGATGATGATGGTGGGTGATGATGATGAGGATGGTGATGAGGATGGTGCTGATGATGATGAGGATGGTGCTGATGATGATGGTGGGTGAGGATGAGGATGATGGTGATGATAATGGTGGGTGAGGATGAGGATGTGCTGATGATGAGGATGGTGGTGGTGGTGATGGTGGGTGATGATGATGAGGATGGTGCTGATGATGATGATGGTGGGTGAAGATGATGAGGATGGTGGTGATGATGATGAGGATGGTGCTGATGATGAGGATGGTGGTGATGATGATGGTGGTATTTTTATTTTATTATAACCTTAGTGTCCCGATGCCGGAGAATAAAAATGTTTTTAAACGAGACTTGAAAGTCTGAAAGGAGGACGTTTATTCCATAGTTGGGTGAAGGAAGTGGTCTGATGATCTGAGACCTGGAAGAGTGAGACAGCGTTAAAGGTCTGAAATATATAACGGAGCCACTCCATGCAACCAGTGAAGAGAGTCCAGGATCAGGGAGACCTGGTCCCTCTTCTGGTACCAGTCAGTTTTTACATCATGTGACATTATATTCAGCCGACGCTTTTATCCAAAAAAATAAAACAGTTGCTGCATCTGTCAGAGGTCACACGCCTCTGGAGCAAATGGGGGGAATTGAACTTGAGTCTTTCACACCGAAGGCATGTGCCTTATCCGCTGCTCCATCACCAAGTACGAGAGACAGATGCAGATGTGTGTGTGTCAACAGGGTGGTGAAGGAGGAGATCAGCGATGATGATGCCCGGCTGCCCGTCGTGAACGGACGAGTCGTCTGCTGGGTAGGAAACACACACAGTAACACACACACATATACACACACACACAAACACACACACACACAGAGTAACACATACAGTACACACACACATACACACACACAGAGTAACACACACAGTACACACACACACACACACACACACACACACACAGTAACACACACACACCTGATCCTCCAGGTGAGTCTCAGCGTCTCGTGTTTCCGTGTCTCTCCAGCTGGTGTCGTCAGAAACCTGTCAGTCGGATTTCAGGGGATCAGACGTTCAGTCTGTAGCCACGCCCACCAGCCTGGCCCCGCCCCCCGTGGAGAGGACAGGTGGGATCGGAGACTCCAGACCGCCGTCCTTCCAGTAAGTAGCTGTCCTACCTGCCTCCTGTTAGATTATAATTTCTGCAACATGGCAGTAACTTCCTGTGACCACACCTGAAGGTGAATTCATTAGTACACCTGTCTCTCTCCGTCTGTCTGTCCGTTAGTGCTGCAGCTCTGAGTGGTCAGGATGAAGTTCAGGGGTCAGAGGTCAAACCTGAGGCGTCACCCCCACAGAGAGGAGAGAGAGAGAGCGCCAGAGGTGAGACCTCCTTTATTGTCCTTACCCAGCTGACATCACAGCAAGCCTCTGTCAGAGCTCTGCAGGACGGCACATGGTGGACAGAACGGACCGACCACAGGCAGTATAACAGAAGTGGGCGTAGCCGCCTTGACATCACCCTCTGGTTTGTGGACCGCAGTTTGGCTGTCTGGCCATCGACATCTTGTTTTTTGGAACCAGACGTGACCATATTAGGACGAGAGGGCGGAGCTAGCTAGCTTGGTTAGCAAGGTGCATCTGTAATTCACGTTAGCTGTGATATTAGCTGGGATGATAATTTTTGCTACCGACAAACAGGCTTAAAACTAAACTCACTTACTGAAAAATGAGCAGCCGACTCCTGATGAGCTTTTTCAGCGGCGCTGGTTAAATGTACACAGAGCAGCGGATACGAGTCACCTCTATCCTTATTGACAGGTCGCCGTGGTAGAGACTTGTCAGTCACCTTGTAGCCCCGCCCTAAAGCCTCCCCTGCTTCCTGGTCTGTGTTCCCCTAAATAGGACCATAATTTACCAAATGATCATCATGCTGTGTTACCGTGTGGCGAGGTGGCCTGGAACATGTTTGATCTGATTCTTCTGACTGGCTTTTCAGTCCCGTCAGTCATGAGCTGTCTGTGTCTCTGATTGGCTGCCCTCTCTGCAGATGGCCGTCTGAACGGCCACGCCCACAAGCCGGCTCAGCAGAACGGGGCGGGGCCAACAGGTGGAGGTGACAGCTCGTCAACTCAACAGAGCAGCCAGCTGGAGACGACCAGTTTCTGCTCGTCTGAGGAAGACTCAGGAGGAAGGTCAGAAACACACACACACACGTTTGTTTGTCTGGACTTGTGAGGACGCTCGTTGTCAAACAGCGATATGAGCCCCAAAACCTGATTCCACCTTTAGAGCGTCTGGATGTTGCTCTGCGGTGTGTTCAAGTGCACTCTGACATTTTAAGAACTCATGAACGATGCTCACAAAAACATGGTCATTTTTTCTGGAACTGAATTGTTAAAGGGTCCTTGAACACAACATGAGGGGGGTTTTCAATTCCTCTGGCTTCAACATGAGACATTATAATATTTTTCCACAAGGAGAAGACTTTAATTTGCATCTTTACTGCAATTAACTGTGAATAAAATATAGATTAGTTCATGTTTAAATGAGAAACGTGACTGAGGAACCTCAAATAGGTTTTTGTGCCCTGAGTAGTGTCTGCAGGCTTTATCTCAGGCTGTAAACAGCAACACCAGCCTGTATGTAGCCTGAGAGTTAAAACCCAGGGTTCAGATCTGTTATTGCGGTATACATGTGAAAAAACACTTTGATGCAGGTGACAGTTCTTATGTAAAAGTATTATCAATAAAATGTACTCAAAGTATCAAAAGTAAAAGTACTCTAAAAGAATTTTATATCATTTGTTTATTATCATGATTGCATTGATGTCTGAGCAGTAAAAGTACCTTAAAAAGAACTTAGTTTATTTCCACCTCTGTAGGCTAACCGTGTCCCCCTGGTTGCACACTTTGTGCTAAGCTAGGCTAACGTATATAAAGTATCTGCTGCTCAGTTTTCACTGCAAACCCAAACTCCTTTAACAAATCTGGCAGTTTTGTTTTCTTTCTTGAGTTTTGACAAAATAAAACTAAATAAAATTTGACACATTTTAGAAAATGATTTGGTGTTCTGGTGAATTCGGCTGCCGTGGCATCAGCTCATGTTCCATATTTTTATTACAAACTAAATGTTTACATGTAACTCAGCAGTGACCAGCAGGAGGAGATTCAGTGCAAACACACTGTAGAATCTGTGCTTTGATGGAGCTAGGCTAACAGTATTTGTGCTAAGCTAAGCTAAACTAAGCTAAATGTCTGTACCGGACACACAGAGATGAAACTGATAAAAATGTTGAGCTGCTCCTTTAAACATAGAAACTCTCTGACATCATCAGCAGCTGTCACTTTGATTGGTCAGTTTGACGATAACACTGACCTGCCCTCAGGTCTTCTTCTGCTCCAGTAACCCTGTTTAGACTTAGGTCTCCTCCTCCTGCTGCGATTGGCTGCTGCGGGTCATGTGACCGGCGGCGCAGCATGTATTGTCCAGCAGATAAAAGAGTCCTGGCTGATCTGAGAGCAGAAATAATCTGTTCCTGCGTCAGCCGACCTCAGAATAATCTGTAAATCAGACTCTGTCAGGAATCAGGAAGCTTTTTACTTTTTAACATTTTTTTTTACAGTTTTTGGATCCGTCTGGATTTTACATTTTTTACAGATTTCTTTTTTTGTGTTTTTGATTTATCTGATAAACCTTCACAAATATTTGTAAGTTTTAGTTAGATATTTTTCATATATGACAACATTAATGTGATTCAGATGTTTTCTGTTTCTTTTTTATATTCTTTTATCTTTTAACTACTTTTTCTGTAAATTTTTGCTCCTACATTTATTTTTATATTTAAATTACAAAGGAATTTAAACTGAATTTTTAGAGGAATATTTTCTAGGTAATATTTCAGGCATTCCTACAAATATTTTTATTTTATTGTTGATTTTCACTCTTATATTTCTTCCTTTTGGTTTTAATTATAATTTTTTTATTATATCATATTCAGATTTATTCACACCTTGTTGCTTAGTAACCACGGAGTCACACCTTCACCTGTCAAACTGAAACCAGGTGCGTTTTTCCCCCACTGTGATGTCACACCAGGTTCAGCCAATCAACCGGGCAGAGCAGCTCCTCGCCACGACTCGTCAGGCGCCAACGCCGCCGCCACCGAAAACCCAAAACACAGCGGATGGAGAGGGTACACACACACACACACACACACACACACACACACACGTTAATGACAGAGTTCTGTTTGTGCCTGTTAGTAAATTAATTAATTAATTAATCTGTTTGGGCAGAAATGATGATTCAGAGCTGAAGATTCCAGTTTTAAAGATTCAGATAAACAGGCAGTGATGCAGCGACGGGTCATCTTAAAGCCCGAGTCTCTGCATCGCTGCCACAGACTGTAGGCTCAGTGGTCCATCGGTGTCTCAGTAAGCCCTCTGCACGGTCTCTCAGGCGTTTAAAGCGACAGTAGCGAGCTGAGGGAAATGAACCAGCAGCTTCTCTTGTCTTCTGTCCTTCCCGTCTTACCTTTGATCTGTCTCTGTCCTGCTGTATCTGTGTGTCTGTCTGTGCGTCAGTCTGTGTCTTTCAGCAGTGTCACTGACTCCACCATGTCGCTCAACGTCGTCACTGTGACTCTGAACATGGGTGAGTACGGAGCGGACGGACAGTAAACGCCTCATCGCTGCCATCATGTTTCTCTCTCAGCTGTTTCCTGTTCAGCCAATCAGCCGCTGCGTAGAACAGACAATGTGTGCTGTCCTGTGAGTCTCTGCAGGTCTTAGCTGGACACATGTGGCGTAATGAGTTTTAGAACTGCATTTCCCATCATGCTTTGGGTGACGTTGGCATGCCAGTCAGTCAGTCAGCTGAAGGTCCATCTGAGTCAGACAGGAAGCAGATACAGAAAGGAGATTAAAGAGTCACCTGTCTGTCTCTCTCTCCACCTGTCTGTCTCTCTCTCCACCTGTCTGTCTCTCTCTCCACCTGTCTCTCTCTCTCCACCTGTCTGTCTCTCTCTCCACCTGTCTCTCTCTCTCTCCACATGTCTGTCTCTCTCTCTCTCTCTCCACCTGTCTCTCTCTCCACATGTCTGTCTCTCTCCACCTGTCTGTCTCTCCACCTGTCTCTCTCTCTCCACATGTCTGTCTCTCTCTCCACATGTCTGTCTCTCTCCACCTGTCTGTCTCTCCACCTGTCTCTCTCTCTCTCCACATGTCTGTCTCTCTCCACCTGTCTGTCTCTCCACCTGTCTCTCTCTCTCTCTCCACCTGTCTGTCTCTCTCTTCACCTGTCTGTCTCTCTCCACCTGTCTGTCACTTCACCTGTCTCTCTCCCCACCCGTC